>NW_027672999.1:0-470000 GCF_964194105.1 Spermophilus citellus
TTTTATCCCTTTCCCAATGCCATATTAAGTTAATAAGAAAATGATTACACACCCATACGTACCCAGAGAGAGCTGGTTAGAAAGGTCAATTTAGAGAGAGCACACTCTAGGCTTCAACCAGACTTTGCTGGAAATCCCACAGGCACAGAGAACAGCAGGAGCATTGCAGTGGAGAGGAAGGACACTGATGTGACCTGTGGCCTGGGGCAAGGCTGAGGGGAGTGTGCAGGGCGTTGGCTAGTGCCTGGAAGTGGCCCTCTGTCACACTGTAAAAAGGCCAAGGAGCTTCCCCATAGGCCTCCACGGAAAAAGAACATCACTTTGCTTGGGGGCTTGTCTTACTTAACACAAAGAATGGAGTCCCAGAGGATGAGAATTTAGCTCGGTTTTGTCAAAGAAAACTTTTAGTGATAAATGGAGTAAGAATGCACAACTTTTAAGCAACTACTTCTAAAACAAGGTCAGATGGAAGGATCGAGCTACATCAAACAAGTAAGAAATATCTAGCAAGGAACTTCCTGAAATAGTGTGTATAACTGAAACTAAAACTCAGAAAGTTAGCTTAATATTCACATCCAGAGGAGGAGGAACTTAGAGTATTGTTGACAGGTAGGTATGTCATTTCAAAATGACAGATGATCAGTACCTCCATACTCTAGAAAGACATCCGTTTTATTGTCTTTCTTTAGGTGTTAATCTGGAATAAATTCATTGGCCCAGTTGTTTTGTTGTTGTTGTTGTTATTGTTCACTTCAAATATACTTGAAAATCAATCATAACATTTCAGGGAAGATATTAAAGATAATGTAAGGTGAACAGAAACTTCTAGTAAATTAGCATAGAATTTTTGACTCTTTCTCTCTTGGTCTGTTTGGGTTGCTATAACAAAATACCATAGAGTGGGTGGTTTACAACCAACAGAAATTTATTACTCACAGTTGTAGTTTCTGCAAAATCCAGGATCAAAGAGTGGTCATATTCATTGTCTTTGAGAAATCATTTCAGGGTTCATAATAGTGTCTTCTCATCTTGTCCTCAGAGGGTGCTAGGGAGGAGAGAGTATATGGTGATTTATAAGGATACTAATCCCACAAATGAGGGCTTCACCCTCGTGATTTGATCATCTCCCAAAAGTCCCATCTTTCATAGTATCATTTTGAGGATTTGTATTTTAGTATAATTTGTGGGAGGACACAAATATTTGTGTATTCAGACCATGGCTCATTCTCAACTATGTAATTGAATAAAGTAATTGATTACTTTGTAACTTTATCTAAAATGTAAATTAGGAAAACATATTATTAAAACCCAGGCTTGGGGCTGGGGATGTGGCTCAAGCGGTAGCGCGCTCGCCCGGGTTCGATCCTCAGCACCACATACAAACAAAGATGTTGTGTCCGCCGAGAACTAAAAAATAAATATTAAAAATTCTCTCTCTCTCTCTCACTCTCTCTCCTCTCTCACTCTCTCTTTAAAAAAAAAACCCAGGCTTGGCCAAAATGATGAGTTAATTTATGGAATTACTATTCCTCTCAGAATTCCTTATATCTATAAAAATTTTCATCTTTTTGTGCTTTTTAGTTAGTTTAACTTTGACATATAAACAGCTATGTGTAAAATGTTGCTATCACTTAACATTTGTGTCTCCCCCAAAATTCATATGTTGAAACCCAATTCCCCAAGATATTAGGAGGTAGATAGTCTCTATGAGGATGTCTTGAGGATGGAGTTCGCATGGGGAAATGAGAACTCCCTTGTTCCTTCCACCATGTGGAACACTGCAAGATGACGAGAATCTACGAAATAGAAAGTGGATCCTCACCGGGCTTTGGGTCTGTGTATACCTCTGTCATGGACTTTTCAATTTGCAGAATTGTAATAAATAAACCACTCAGCCTATGGAGTTCTGCTAGAGCAGCCCAGAAAGACAAAGCATTTATAAGCAGAAAAAGTACCAATCTAATTATCCAAACATGTCCTAGAAATCCTTTTGAGTTGAAGCAGGGAGGAATGGTAAGACACATTGTGAACTGAAGACATCTATAGAGAAATAGTTCAGACACAGCCACAACCTTAATATTTCCTAGCCAAACCCTCATTTTATCCAGAAGAGACACTCAGAAACGGTAGATACTTTGTCAAATGTTATTCTGCTACAAAGTGCCAATTCTAGAACAGGCCTATATGTCATAGTGGCTTTTCCTATGGGAAGAGGTTGAATTATGTTCCCCTAAAAAGATATGTTGAATTCCTAACCCCAATATCTCAGAATGTGCCCTATTTGAAAATAAGGTCTTTGCCGATACAATCAAATTAAGATAGGGTCATACCTGAATAGGGTAGATCCTAACTCAATATGTTTGTGTCTTTATGAGAAGAGGAAACACAGGTATAAGAATAGAGAATGCCATGTGACAATGGAGGCAGAGATTGAAATGTTAGATCTACAAGCTAAGGAGCAACAAGCACTGCCAGCAATCCACCTGAAACTAGGGAGAGAAGGAAGAATCCTTTTGTATAGGTTTAAGGGTGCATGGCCTGATGGCCTCTTGCTTTTGAACTGATAGTTTCTACAACTGAGTCAATATATATATTTTTTTCTTTTTAAATTTTATGCCACACAGCTTTGTGGTGCTTTTTGTTACGACATTCCTAGGAAAACAATACACCCACATTTTAAATATGCAGTTTATTATGTTAAATGATGGTGGAAAGTTTGCAAAAATTTTAAAATATTTTATCATATTAACTATGACTTTTAGAATATGAGTGAACCTGTGTGTGAATAAAAACAGCAATACTAGAACCCCAGATAATCCTAAAATTGATGGATGAAATCAGTGTGTGATGTTGTTAAGACTTGAACACGTCCCTCAAAGTTCATGTGTTACCAAAATAATCCCCAAATTCATATGCTGATGGTATTTGAGTCAGGGCCTTTAGAGGTACTTAAAGATAAAGTTATAAGGGGGGTCCATTATGGGATTAGGAAGGAAGAGAGACTTGGGTTGACATGCTCTCTTTAACCATGTAGCTGTCATGTTATGAAGCAGCAAGAAGGGCTTTATCTAATGCTGGCACCTTAACTTTGGGCTTCCCGGCCACCAGAACAGTGAGGAATAAATTCTAGTTCAGAGACGCTGATCATGTTACAGTGTTCCTACATGGTAGAAGGAGCAGAGGAGTAATCTGAGATGTATTTTATAAAGGGAAGAATCTCCTCATGGGGGCTCCATCCACATGACCTAATCATCTCTCAAAATCTCTACTTTCCAATACCTTGGGAAATTGGGTTGTAGCATATAAATTTGGTGGAGACAGACATTTATTTATAGCATCATTTTCTACATTGTTGTTTATATGTCAAGTTTAAACTAAATTAAAATCACAAAGAAAGGAATAGTTTTATAGATATTAGGAATTCTGAGAAAGTCCACAGTTCAATAAATTAACCAATTATTTTGGTCAGGCCAAAATTTACTCAGTCTGAGAAGAAAATATGAGAAGAAAACAGATCAAGACAGATATCAGGTCTCAAGAGACTTTTATTTCTGGTTTCTAGATAATTTAGATACTAAAAATATAAAAATTCATCTTTAATTACTTTAACATATTATATATTTACAATCCACAGTATTGATTGTTCTTATTTTATATTGCTTATTTTATATTCCTGGCCCTTTTTAATATTTTATTATATAAAAGAGGGGCAGGAATGCACATTTGACTATTACAGGTCACTATAGTAGGTTCCATTTACATCAAAGTAATTTTATATTTTTGTACATATTCTGACACTTTTGTAGCCAATAGTTCTGGAGAAAAGTATGTCTCTGTTTAATTCATTAAAAAATATATTCAACAGGGCAGGGGTTTGGGGTCTGATTTAGATCTTAAGTGGAAATGGAGAGACAAGTCAGACAATAAAATAGCTCAAATGGTGACAGACAGGAATCCATAATAAGTTCAGCTTGGGATATGAGATTCCCACCAACACTCAAGTGGAGGCAACTGCATATTATGAGGTTATGAAGTATTTGAATGAAAATTGTGAAGTTGAATGTCATTGGCCTGGAGATGGTAATGAAATCATGAGCATGATGAAGAATGGGAAGAATGCCAAGAAACAATAGCCAGAGCAGAATCCAAAAGATCATTTACATTTGAGAGATGCAGGAAAGAAGGGACCATGAAAAGCAAACTGAAGACACCCTGTTTACAAAATTGAATTTGAATTCTATCCATCATCCATTGTTTACCTAGTTTCCTCTGACTTAGACAAAGTCAAAATTTTTAGCTTTGATCTTCCAAGGAACAAGAAGTGAGTTACAAAAGAAAAAATAAGCATGAAATTTGGATTGCTTTAATCCACAGAGATTCAACAGGGGAAAAAATAATGGTTTAAAGCAACATCATTAAATCTAGGTTAAAAAATAGAAGTGAAAACATGCTTATTTAAAATTGCAGATCCTTAAGAAAGCATACAATGTCTAGATTCTAATTTTTTAGGAAACTAATAATATGTGAGTTCGTAATATTATTGGCGAATGAAACTTTTTTCAATTCCTTGCTATATTGTCTGTGTATTCCAGATTTTATTTATTCTTACCAAAGTTTATACAAAATAGAGAAAGCTGAGAAATCTTTGACTTGCTTTAACTTGTTGAAATAAAATGGCTCCCTTTTATTAAATTGAGAAAATTGTATTTTTAAAAAAAACAGTGGATTATAAATAGCACATGCATGATTTATTTGATAAAAAGACGTATTATTGATGGTTGGATTTTTAAACCAAGTTAAAAAAAAAAGGTTTATGAACAAAGGTTTAGAGAAGCTAGGAAAGGGAATGTTTTTTTTTTTTTGTTATTGTTGTTGTTTTTTTTTTTAAAGAGAGAGTGAGAGAGGAGAGAGAGAGAATTTTTTTTAATATTTATTTTTTTTTTATTTCTCGGCGGACACAACATCTCTGTTGGTATGTGGTGCTGAGGATCGAACCCGGGCCACACGCATGCCAGGTGAGCGCGCTACCGCTTGAGCCACATCCCCAGCCCCTAGGAGAGGGAATGTTTGTCCCTACCTTCTGTTTTAGTTCTGGAAGCTCGAAACACAGTGGTTGAGACCAAAGATGTCAACATCAAGTAGCTGGCTCAGCCACTCGGTAAGTGTCCTTAGGCACACCACACTTTCTCAACCCTACTTACTGACATATAAATTTAATCTACCTCATAGAATTCATGTGAGAAAAGTTAGATCATGAAAATAAAGTATTTGATTACACAGCCTATCTAATGGTTGTAAGCTTTTAAACTTGTTTGTGGGTCCTGTATTATTATGAAAATGAATGCTTTCATACAGAGCATCAAATCATTAAGCTTTCTAACATTGGGGGACCAAAATTGACCCACTCTAATGAGTCTGATCTTCCCTTTACAGAGATATTAAAATTGATATATTATATGACTAAATTTTTCACAAATATTAACTCAATGATTCTCCTAGCTATCCCAGGTTGTAGCCATTATTATTATTCCTATTTTATAAATGAGACAGACACTAAGGTATAGAAAGCCTTAGAAACCAGCATGGGGAGACACAGCAGACCTGAGTGTCACTGCCAAGCAAGCCTGGCATCAAGACACGTGTAGGAAACACTACACCACATTGCTGTTCTGAAGCTGTGCATCACTTTGTGGGGCTCTACAGAATAGCCTCTGTTGTTTACTCCCTTTATACGGGGATTATAGGAATTTTAATTTCATACTTGCATCCTTCTCCCTTACTAGGTAATTTGCTTGTGTCTTTATGGCCTTTAACCAATGTAAATCAGATCGCTTGACCTTCAGTCTATTCAAAGAAAATATTTGTCCACAATTCTGACTTTTTCTTCACTCTAAAAGTGCTTTTATTCACTGAAAATGAACGGAAAGAAGACAAGGATATATGGCAGGGATGCTGATATGAGAAAGCCCTTATAGTTTAAACATCGATGCCTCTAACAAAGCAACAAGCCAGGATTATAACTCCCACAAAAAATGGTTGGCAACAAGGATTCATAATAAAACTCAGGGTCAGATCACAAGCTCACAGAGGAAAAAATTATATAGAAAAAGAAAAAAAACCTTTTTTTTACCATATCATTTCCTGCATAGAGACCTTTCCTAAAAGATTTATGCAGAGTCATATCTGTGCAAGATGAAAGGAGTGCTCTGTCCTTAGAATCAAAGCCAAAGGAAGAATGAAGAATAGAACAGCAACAATAAGCTCCTCTTCTTATAGACTTGCATGGAAAGGAAGTCAAAGTGTTTTTGATGCTCCCATTAAGTACAATAAGCTGTTTAGGAAAAGGATTATATTGAAACCATTTCAACATGCTTAAAGGTATAATACACAGTTTCATTAAAATATCAGTAAGTTAAACTGTGTTTACATTTTCAACTTTGTATTCAGAATTTTTCAGAGGCAAAGCATTAATGGAGTTGCTACTTGTTTAGAATATTGACTTCCAAAGTTTGTTTTCATTCATTTATGAAAAATCAATGCTAATGTTAAAACAACACTGAAATTTTGATTTTAAATATATTGCACATACACTGCAAAAAGTTATTTTAAGTGTAATGTATGTCTATAGATTTAAAGATATGAAAAAATAAATAGCACCTGAATTCTTGGCACAAATAAGACATACTATTAACATATTTACATATTATATGCTGGTATTATTTATCATGATACAGTCTAATATATCTAATGTAGATATATATAATGTAGATATAATTATACATTTTAGATTTAATACCAATCATGTGAATGCATTTTTAAGCAGTTCCTTATTGAAGGAACTTGAATTGTTTTAAGTTTCTCCTATTGTAAATAAGATAATACAAATAATATACTTATCAATATATATTTTCCCAGTTTCCCAGTTACTTCTATAGGATTCATCCATACAAATGGAAGCAGTATTTTAAAGGGATCCACATTTTAAATGTTTTAATACTTAATTCCAATTGACTTCCAAAAATGCAGTAGCAAATATTTGCCCCATTGATAGATGAGAATGCTCCTTTTTACATATCAACACTAGAAATAGTCTTGTTCTCCTGGAGAAGCAGCTCTTGCCCATTTCTGTATCTACAAAGAATAACTTTCTATAAACTTTCTGGACATCTTTTACCATGTCTTACTTCATTCCACAGAGAAGCAAGTTGGTTGGTATGGACAATCATAGAATATCTCTCCAAAAAGAGAAAAGCTGATCTGGGAGCAGATTATACTCACAATTTGTTAAGGTAGAAATATAATTCCTAGAATTCTTTTGCCTACATGATTCTAAGTTAGATTCAAAAGATATCAGAAGCCATTGCTTTTGAAGATCATGCAATTAAAGCACTGATGGAAATGACAGAGGTCCAGGCAGAATCTATGTAGCTCTGACTTTCCTCTACCTCTACTCAACTCTTCTTCCAAATTGCTGGCCCTGTTGACCAAGAGCTTCCATACACTTTACCATACGCTGAGTTGCATATCTACAGAGGAAATAGCTCCCCATAGGCATGTTTGCCAGTATAACACATTGTTGGCTAGACAGTACAGAATGACTGGTTGATGTATTCTTTGACCTTCCAGTTTTTACATTTGAATAATAATTTCTTCAGCAACTCCCCCAGTTTTGTTGTTTTTGATTACTACAATAAATCTCCTTTCTGAAAAATCAAGTTGTTCTCTTTCCTGACTAAACCCTGCTTAGTTTTTTCTCTCCACCTGGACCAATGAGAGATAGTAACAGTTAAATATTGAGGCTCTTAATTCACTCTTACTCCCTGTGGGCCGTCTCAGGTATGGGCTCAAATATGGAGTTAGCAAACAAATTCTGGTTTTTATTCTAAGGTACATTCACCAGTCAGTCCTTTATAAGTAGTAAAGGGGATATAGTTTTGTTTTCGTTTTTGTTTTTCATATGTGGACTTGTAAATTATGTCAATTGATACAGAATAGATAAAATAGCAACAGGCATCTTCTTTACTCCAAAGGTACTATAATTCTTTTGATAAGCAAAATAAGTTATTATTACAAATTATATTTATTTTGATATACTATAGTTGATGTAGTTTTCATTTAAATCAACTTTTGCAGTGAGATTTACTGCAAATATGCATATATACATCATAGTCAATGTTTGCCTACTCATGGATATTTGAAAAATTGCCCATAACATATACTAAATATGTTCACATTGATTTATAAATATCTTCATTTTTACATCAAATATATGGAACTGAGTCATAAAGTGGCAGATATAGGAACCACTTGCTCTTCGAAGAACATTAAGAAAATTCAAATGTAAATCACAGATTAGAAACGAATACTACAATTTCTTAAAATCCTAAATACACTTATCATGCAATCCAACAATTCCATTTCTAGGTATCTACTTCAGAGAAATGAAAACACAGAGCCACCCACAAAAAACATACCAATGTTCAAATAGCATTATTCACAATGGTGCAGACGTAGTGGAAATAACCTACATTTCTCTGAAAAGATAAATAGATAAGCAAAATGGGGTATATCCATAGGATGCAATGCCATTCAACAATAAAACAACAATGAAATATGAACATGCAGTACAATACAGATAAATTTAAAAACATCATGCCAAGTGAGAGAAAGCAGATGTAAGGAATAATATATGATTCCGTTCATATTAAATGTCCACAAAATTCTAAATTATAAAAATCAGAAATAAATTGTTGCCTGGGGCTGGAGGTGAGAACTCTGACTGCAAATAGGCATGAGAGACATTTTCAAAGTCATGGGAAAGTCTTAAAGTTACATAGTGTTGGTGGTTGCTCAACTCAGTCAATTTACTAAACATCATTGAATTATGCACTTAAAATGAGTGCATAATTTTATGATATTGAAATTATACCTAATAAAGCCATTAACAACAGACAAAAATTTTGTAAGTATCATTCTTGTGAGTCTGATAGCTATAAACATGATTGATTTTTGCCTATGAAATATAGATTTATGAAAGAGTTACCTGATTTTACCAGGAACACCAAAAAGGAAGGTTCAGGAAATCCATCATGCTAACATGTTGTATACTAAATTTCCATAGAACTTGAAATTGAAATAGTAAATCATTATAATGTGTTAAAATATTTAACTTTATTTTTCATGTATTCAAAATAAATTATAAAATAATAAACCATTTGTAGTCCAATTTATTTAAAGCAATTCTACATGTACTAAAAACTCATGTATTGAAAAATAAGGCTTAGGAAAATTAAATTTCAACATTTTAAAAATGGAATTTATGACTCTTAATTCACTGTGAAGGGAAGCTAGAACACAGAATTATGTGTGATAAAGGTCACTTGCTTTTTAACTGAAGTATCAAATTTAAACTTTTTGACCAAAACTTCCTTTATGAATGGCAAAGTTTGCAATACACATTCTTAATAATAAGCGTGGTCAGAAACTCTGAGAACATGTGTCTTTGGGGATATAACACCATTTACCTAGCTTGCTTCACATCATTTTATGATACAAATCCATGGGGAAAACAAGTGAACCAAAGAGAGGAATAGAATATGAAGAAACCAGAGAGGGAGGATCAAAGTATTTCATTTATTTATGTATTTATTTTTAACCAAGGATTGTTTTTGAAAACCAGCAGAGGAGTAAAAAAAAATTTCCCCAGATTGTTTTTGAAAAACCACAGAATGATTCAAAGAACTGTTCTATATAGAACCTGAAGAGTAACAGATAGAAAAATAAAATGAAAATAGTAATAAATAAATAAAGTTCTAAGACGCACTCCATTTTAGTATCTGTGCTATATGCTTTTCTTCTATTTTTTTTCTGTTTTCCTTTACATGTTTCTATAGCACTAATAATTGTTTATATACACAGTCCTCTAATTTTTTTATTCAAATTCATTCTTATCTTTCTCTTACATTCAACAAAATAGCAAATATGGTATCTAAAGTTTAGAGGTACTCTTAATGAGAATAAATATGGCCTGATCTTCCCAACATGTGACCTAGGGAATTACTCTTGGTTGATGTGTGAGAAAAATGAGAGAAGATAGTTGACTTTGTGATATTACAGAATTGATGAAGTTGAAATTTCAAACCAAGTCTTATAAAACTAGGACTTAAAATCTAATTTTTTTTGGAGGGGGGGTGTTTTGTTTTCTTTCTTGTTCGTCACTGGAACATAACCTTCTTAAATGCTGCCATTTAATCTTGATTTCAAAAATAGAATCTAATGGTAGAATCTAATAGATCTATATAACCCATCACACAAAGGCCTGAGAAAAATTCAGCTAAGTTTCATTCGCTGAAATAATCTTCAGTTAATTTCTTAGATTATTTCAGTGAATGAATTGATTTACCTAGAAATCCTCAATTATATCCAATATCAAGCGATCAATAAATACCACTGAATGACTTAAGATTTTAAGGTGTCAGATATTTTATATAAAACATTGTTTTTTAAAATTTATTGACAAGAAAAATTTATACAAGAAAAATGTGGATATCACAAATGTTCAAAACTAAACCATGCTTACAATTTTTAAATCAGCAACTCATTTCCTCGTTGTTCTTTATGTAATATAGGAAATACATACTGGAAGGCATTTTGAAGAAAATATTTTGATGAATGAGTGTGTGATATACAGACCAGCATTCAAGTATAACTTTCAAAGGAAATATAATCGTTATTTATTGTACATTTTAAATTCATTTCTTTATTCCCCTCCTTCATTGCCAAAGCAAAATGAGGCCCTGAAAACAATATATTTCCTCTCAGTTTCAGTAGTTAACTCATTGCTTAAACTTTGAATCAAGAAGGACAGTTCTCCTGTCTTTTGATATTACTGAGCAAAAATCACAGTGGTCATATTTAATAATGTAACTGACTTATTTAAATAGAGAATATTTTCACTTATTGAATGAGTTTTAGAAGTTGTATTGAAACTACTGTCAAGTTGAAATCTTTTATTTTCAATGATTCCAATTATTTTGAGTACCAAATACTTAAATTATCTCAAGAAGGCAATTTATAAATTCAATTCAGCAAATCAAAAATCTCTATCAATTGGTGAAGTATTCAAATATTCTTTTTTTCAGATATAAATGAGAACACTCCATAGATTATTATTATTATTTTTAACTTCTTTCATTTCTAACCTTAAGTGTCAAGAGCCTGGACAATATGTGTTAGGACAAAAAAGTTTTTAAATCTGAGTTTGCTCTTTCTTTTGGGCAGCAATTATCTAAGTTTAGAAAGAATTTGGAAAATAAATTCAAGATTCATCCCTGTTATGACATAGGCACACAAAAAAATATATATATTTTTTATTTTGGTGTTTAATTTGTTTTTGAAACTTTCTGCTAATCTTCCTAGGAACTGATTCTTAGTATTAGTTTTTGTCACTTCCTAGTTCTGAGCAAAAGGAAGAATCAATCATTTATAAAAAGAAAAATTTCCAATTAAATACTGTTTCACCTCAAGAATGTTTAATAAGATATAATTATTCTATCTAAATAAAATATACTCTGAATAGAGAATGTCACTATCACAGAAAAAGTTAATCATGGTGTACCTATTTAAAACAACCGTTTCCTATAAACAGAAACTCTAAAATTTCTAGAGTTCCTTTAAATGCTGATTTTTTGATATCTAGGGTTTACCCTATAAAAAGACATCAAATAATTAATATCTTAACATGAGTTTCTTTTCATATTTTCACTATTAATAAGAAGATATTTTCCATATTTGGGGAGAACTTTGCTGGGTAAAGAAAGAAAGCAAAAAAAGTTAAACTAATTATATCAAAAAGAAACTCTCCTTTTTGAATTTTGGAAAAGATTACAACATTCCTTAGTAACATAGAGTAATATTATTTTTGAAAATATAGATTATAACACATCACCTTACTAAAAAGTCAACTAAAAAATGAAATACAAAAGTATTTTTTCTTAATTTCTTCTGGCAAATAGTTGTGGTTTTCAGCATATCATTTATTTTTCCTGAACCACAGAGAAAGGACTACATGCATTGAAGCACAGAGTTTGGTTTCCCTTGTCATTATCTATGCTTTGCATACAACAAATGTTATTAAAAGCCTTAAAACTATACAGCCATGGTATTGCTCTCAGTGACCTGCCACGATAGTGAATTCAACAGATTGACTTTATGGAGCATACGGTAGTATTCTCTCTCCCCACCCCCCCAAATTTATAAGAGTTAGCATTCCATTTGAGCTCATCTACTTTGGATTAAATTCAAATCTGTGTATTTGTCATTTCAGGTCATTTAAAAAAAAACAACAACAACAGTGTATTGTCAGGAGACACATGATAAATTCTGAGGCCAGAGTCTGATTCAGAGGTAACTAGAAATTATGTACTGAATTCTGGAAAAACATTCTTTATATTTATGAAAAACTACAAAGAATGATTGCAGATACAGTAAACTGAGCCAGGTGAGGTGGCACATGCCCGTACCCCCAGCTACTCTGGAGACCAAGGCAAGAGGATCCTGAGTTCAAGGCCAGCCTGGGCAATTTAGTAAGATCATGTCTTAGAATAAAAAAAAAAAAAGAAAAGAAAAATGAAGGCTGGGGTATAACTCAGTGGTGAAATGTTTCGAAGCATATGTGAGGTCCTGGGTTAAAACTCCAGTAAAACACACATACACACATACATACATGCACACACAGATATATATATATATACATACACACATACATACATATATACAAAGTATATATATACACAGAAACACATATATAAATGTATAGATAGACAGATATAGTTAGATATAGTGTGAGGATGCGTAATTTGAAGCTTAGTTTGAAGAAGATGACAGCAAATACTTGATTGCCCTCATTACTCACTGGCTCTTAGACACTCCAGCTCTTGATCTGGATGGAACAGAGAAACTTGGTTTCTAAGGCTTTTCTTTTTCTTTCTCTTTCTTTCTTTCTTTTTTTTTTACATTCTTGTATTTTTCATGTCATTTGTGAATATTTGCAATTAAATTTGTAAAAACATTAAAAGTCTTATTAAGACTTGGCTTGCATGTGAATAGGACCTATGTTAGCAATCTGACATCTTCAGTAGCAGCTAGTGGCCTCACTCTACAGATTCTTAAACCAATGTGATAGCCCAAGCTACCATATTAACCTCTTATCCTCATTTACTTTTCCCACAACTCTACTCTTTATCTGTGAAATAAACACCCTAGTAATTGACTGCCCACCTTCTACCTGCACTTTTACCAAGATTTATGAAATGAGGTTAAAGAACTCAAGATGAGATTGATGTATGAATCATTGTAACAGAGAAAATGAGAGTCCCCTGGCCATTCATTTTCTGGTAATCAAATCTAATGCAGTTAAAGAAAGAAGTTGTATATAATCCAGGAAGTTCCTGGTTCCAATAATATTAATAACACTTAACAGTAAAATACTAACTGTTCCTAGGGTCAGTCCTTTCTTCTTACATTACTCATAGAGACAGTGATAAATAAAGACTATACACAGATTTCTCTTTAAAAAGCTACTTTTTTCAGTAACTTTGAAAATATTAGATCATCATTACTGGGTCATTTAGAAGAAAGTTTCCTAGAATGGAAGCATATTGACTCTCTAAAAGTAGAAAACTTAAGTACACATAAATCTCATTGTAACAAGTATCTGGATTGTTGATAAAGACATTTGTTAAAAAGAATTCAATGCTCCAACATTAAGTTCCCCTTATTGTTCCTTGTTGGAATATCTTTCCAATACAATTTAATAGGGCTACATGTACATGTAATTATAGCATACTTTTGAAATTAAAGTTGGAAATTCTACATATTGAGTTTTGCCTGTGACTTTATTTCAAATAAAACCTATTAATCTACCATTAAAATTCAATTGAATATTTTATGGTGATAGAATAGGATTATACATTTATGAGCTCTATGTAAAATCAGGTTTAATATCTCCAAATACAGAACCAGTTCTATAATGTGCAGTTATATCACATTTTGTATGTGTTAAAACATGTAAAATTTATATTAAGGTAATGCTGACTAATCATTTGTATGAATCCTCCTGACATGGCAGGAGATAACACCTCTGCAAAACAACTATGTTGAAAATTTCATCAGACTTCGGATATAGCACACATGACACATGTTTTCATATCTAGAAGCCATAATAATAAAGGGAAATCACAGAATACAGAAACACTTGAGACTTAAACAGACTTAAATAGACTTCCAGACTTAAACAGGATATCTTGATTTATTATCACCAGTTGCTAGAACAGAATATAAAATTTAACATTTAGTTTTCTAGCTGTAAATGGAAGAAAGAACAAAGAGGGGAAAAAGGAAGAATAGCAAATCTTGAAGATAAATAATTATTTTTCTTTATTCCCATTTTTCAGAATGGAGTGTATTTTGAGGGTTTTGAGTGTTATAGTTACTGATAGCTTTTTTTTCCTAACATAATAAATAAAAGCTAAAGACAAATATTGGCTCTCAATTCAGAGAAAGTGATCCTTTAAGAGACTACGTTGATGTGATGTGATGTGATGCAGCAAAATACTCAGCTTCATACAGTGATGGGATTTTGGCTATTAAATGATTTTTAAGATATAGTTTCTTTACAAAAGGCATTGAACAGGAACCAATAGCTGATTGAGAATGATTCTCCATTATTTATTGAGATTAAAGTTGTGAGCATTGGATGCCAGATAAGGATAATAAACTAGAGAAAAAATTGGTTTAATGGGAATGAAAAGTCAACTTAAGAGGAAGCAGGGGAAAAGATGGAAGATATTTTGAGCATAAGAAAAAGTATAACAAAATAATTGGGAATGGTCAGGGGCAAAATGTAGATGTTGGAGAGTTAGGGAAATAATCTGAAGCAATTCTGTGTTTTTGGTAAGTTACTTTATACTAATTGTCATTGATAAAATTAATAGCATGAAACTGGAAGGGCAGAATAATGTGGCAGCCAAGGTTAATGCTGATTAATCATTTTGTATGAGAATCTGCTCCTGACATGGCAGGAAGTGATATCTCTGCAAAACAACTAAATTTGATATTTCACATGATAGCTCTGTTTGGTAATTAACTCATCCTGAGAACTGCACATGGATACTTCATTAAGTCTCAGAGTAGTTGCTTTATGTGAGGTCCTTATTGTAGAAGTCATAAATGCTATTTTTGATGCTGTTATATTATCTTTTCAATTGCCAAGGAGAAATTAAAACAAATGAAAAATGATAAGTTGCCACTTGTGGACAGTTAAACACAGACTATACATGTAGTTTGCAGTTTAGAATAACAGCCAAGGCCACTGTGGACTAGTTTCTTTTTTATAAAATGCCCGTCTTTTCTCACAGATTGTGCAATACAGTTTATTCTCCTCTTCTTGACTTTACCTTTCAATGAACCTTTCCTGCTAGTTGCTAATGTGCCTTATGCTTCACATGGTTTTTATTTTTTACCTTCCTCAAACTGTAAAATTTATATAGCTAAACATTTTAGCAGTATAAATGTTTGTTTGGAGGAAAATATTTATATTGCTGATTAAATTTCATGTTATTCATTTATTTTTGCTATTTTGTAAACTGTGGTATCTCAGCAAATTTGTATTCAGGGTCTACCTTGGACCAAAGATTGTGGATAAATAAAGTGGACATGTCACAAACCTGTCCACAGACAGCTATTTAGCAGGAAATGTAGAGAAGTACAATATGATTTCTGAGACACAGGGGTAGTCCCTCATGTGAATGACAGGTATGTAACAGACATATTGAAATTAGGGCTAGAAGAGGCCCTAGAGATTATCTAGTTCCTTCCCTGCAAAGATGAGAAATCTGAGGAGCACAGAAGTTAAATGATTTGCTCAAAGCCACATGGTATGCTTGTCACAGAGCCAACTGTTAAACTGTTGACAGTAGAATGAGGACTTTTTTATTCATAGAGCTATTACACTGTGTATGACACACAAACCCTTTGATTCATAAATTCACAAATCAAATTATCCCTTTAGTGTTCAAGTAACACTTGGCCTTTTACTTTCATTTCTTGCTCGCTCACATCTGTTTCTCTGCCCCACCTTTTAAATCTCTCTCTCTCTCTCTCTCTCTCTCTCTCTCTCTCTCTCTCTCTCTCGTGCAATGTGCAGGAAACTATTAGGGGGAAATGTTCAAATCACTATAAAATACTAAACAGTTATCTTGAAAAATCAACTGATACTTAAATGTTACATCTTGATGATTTAAGTTTAAATTAATCAGAAAAGTAGAGGTGAAGGGCCATATTGGTATTCCCCTCTGCAAATGCCTCATTTCATCAGTGTGCGATGTTCTAGCTAATTGCAATGAGAACTCCATGTACAGAAGCTATGAATAAGGTGCAAGATGCATATTAATTTTGTAGAGCATTTCCCCCAGTTACATTTGTGTTTTTTTTTTAATTGAAGGGGGATGAGCTTGGTTAAACAGTTCTAGACATCCAAAGAACAGCAAATGTAGCTGGGATCCCTAATTAATATGTGTTTTACAGAGAGGAACGCTTGTAAGTTTGAAAGCATTGGGGAGTTTGATGTTATTTTTGAAATAAATTTTTAATTAAATTTTCCTTAATTGAGCATACTGAAATTCCAGTAAAGGATGCCTATAAAGTACTCCTTGGGGTGTGGAGAGGTGTGGAGAAATATGTGAATTGGGCTGAGTATCTCATTAATTCTTACGACACCCTGGGAAGAAGGTAGGAAACATAATGTGCAGGCCTGAGCCACAATTCACTGAAGTAAAATGACCTTGGAGGGCACGTGAAAACCTTTGATGTCTGGGGACCAAAAGAGCTTACACAATTTCTTCAGAACAACCCACTTACTCCCCCTCAGTTCTAGCTTGTGAATTAGGCAGAAATTTAAATATGGCAAATCTCTAGTTCCTTGTTTATATGGCAGAGCCAGATTTTCTAATAGTGACAGGTAAAATATAAATTTTTTGTTCTTATCAGAGTAAATTCAATTCGGTATTTATTGCAATGTACATGACACTGAGCATGCTGTGTGGAAGGTGTAAAAATGAGAAAGTGGCCATCCCTTCTGTATGTCTTTCCAACAGCATGTCACACCTTTTGCTGTAATTCCAAAAATATGAAAAATCTTGGAAAATCTCCAGTTGTTCTCATTTAATGCAAATTTCCATTAAGGCAATGATATCATAGCCTGTGAATTTTCACTTAAGACCAGGCATACTAGATGTTAAAGTGAATAGGATAGACATGGTGGAAATAATTTGGCCTCGAAGGCATTCAAACTTATTAGTAAGAAAACAAATAAGAAGAGTTTCAAAGAAGACTTACAAATTATAGAAATCTGGAGAAAAGATATTTCTGTGATATGTGCTGACCAAGGAAAGTCAACTTCCTGGGTAAAACAAAATCAATATGTAGTGATCAGATTCCTGAGCCAGCCTCAACCTCCATTCTACCACTATGAGCCCTAAACCTAATTTCCTTAACATGTATTCTTAGGCTGTCACCCAAGTACCAACCACAGAATCTGACATATTAATTACAGATGTCAAATCAAAATGAAATTTCTGAGGCCAGCTTTAGTGGCACCTGCCATAGAGAGTAGGAAGAATTTATTTTGCCTACTAAACCTTAAGTAATTTGAATCGGACAGAGGTATTTCTCAGTATAAATCAAAATTAGACAAACCGTGACTCTCTGGATTTTCTAATCAGTGAATATCACAAAAAGGAATTAATAGTAAAATATGATCCAAATTCACATAACATGATTGCTTCTCTTTTTCTGAACTTTAAACTTCTTTAGGATAGCTTTGATCTCATTCACTATTGTGTTTGAGAACACTGCTTACTTTCTGATACATAGATTTAAACAGAATAGTAAATGGTTGTGGAATGGATAAATAAATTAATGTGTTTTGTTGCCTCTTTCTGTAGTGATGATAAAATATCTTTCATACTATTCAAACCATTGTGAAATATTTAGAACAACTAGTTTTAGGCCAATAAATAAAAAAATAAACATTTCTATTTGTAAAATAAAGAACTTTAGAGAGAATGACATGTCAGAATCTATCTTTTGAAGTTTTAAAAGTGAAAATTTGATTTACTAAGTGTAATACATAAGGGCTTCCGTAACTATAACATTGCATACAATAAGATCTCTGTACTGAACTAAAGGAAATATTACAATCATCTTATTTGAATTATAGTTCTGCAAAAATTATAGTAGAGAGAGTTTAGTTTTTAAATTAGTCACATTAATTTGGAGATTTTAATTCAAAATGCAATTAAATATAGTTTGTGTCAAAATCTGGTCCCCAATCTCTTCAAAGTGCAATTCTGTTTTTTTTCCACTATTTTACATCCTATTTTCAGTTTCTTTACCCTCACTTTCTTCTATTTTATGTATATGTTATGATATTCCTATTCAAGGAAACCTCTAAAACTCATTCCTAAATTCATAGATAACCTTTAATATAATATCATGCTGAGATTTAGAAAGCTATTCTTCCTTTTTGTATTATGTTTTATTAAAATGGTATCCTGCCCAAGTGTCTAGATACCACACGTCAGAGGCATTATATGAATAGATTTAGATAGATGTATGTTTTCTGAACTTGAAATGTATAAATGTCAACCTGAAATAATCATCATCACAACAATAATGACAGTGCTCCTTTTTATTTGTGTAGTACTATGCCGAACAAACAATTTTTGAGGCAATTGCCAAAACAAATAAAGATGGAGAATAGATAAGTCCAAAGGAGATGTCCATAAGAAAAAGAAAATAACATTTAAAAGAATATGCCATCCATAAAATTTTAAGGGATACAGAATGTATTAAACGGTTGCCTGGATTGATATTTCTTTCTTTCTTACCACATGGAATTTTTATGGAAATAATAATATGCAATTTTGACATGTTGAAAATTTATAAGAGATATCAAAGAGTTGTGCCATTCATTGCCTTTTTTTTATTAAAGTAGATAAGAATGGACTATAGGCTATGACATTTCCTTTCAATGAAAATAATAAAAATCTCTTAAATGCACAGATAACCTTCAATATCATAGGATAGTGGTTCTTTGGAGAGAATTATCGTCCCTTCCTTTTTCCATTCTTTTCTCATATAAAGTACTTATCAAGGTGTGTCTAAAGAATGCATGCTACAGCATTAAACCAAGAGATACATCGAGGTATGTATCCTTGACTTTAGAAATAATAAATTTCAAATTAAAATAAGGATAACTACAACAATAATAAAAATCATCCCATTTTTAATTTATAATAGCTCTCTTCTTTTAAGATGTTCAAAATAGATATAGATTTTTTTTTTTCCTGAAAGCTTCTAGTTGGAATCAAGTGGACCAATTCATAAAGCTTGATGAAGGAAGCATAATTAAAGGAATGTTTGCAAACTCGAGGGAGATATTTTGAATCTCAAATAAGATATTGTTGTATAATCATTGGAGATGACAATGAGTAAACCACGAAAGAATAAATGTCAGAACATGAGTGATGAAGGAACAATTATGAAGATACCAAAGGGCACAAAGCTTCTGTGAATGTAAGAACAAAAGTTTGAAAAACTATTACTAACTGTAAATCTGAATGATACTTTTGGACCTAGAAAGAGGAAAAACTTGAGTAAACATATTTTGGTCCCATTATCACATAGTAAGAAGCATGATACCAAAAGAATGAAGTACCTGAGTGACCTCAGAATCCCTATCCCTTTTAGTAATTACAGGTAGCGATGTAAAACACGTAAATTTGCACCTAAGTAAATATCATACTTCCATCACTCAGAACTGATCTAGTGGAAAATAAGTTTAAATTGTAAATATTTTATTTGTACAAACTAGTACCTTGATCTGGAAGGAATATTTAAAAAGAGGAAAGATAAAGTATTCACATTAGAAAGGGCACATTCTTAACCAAAAGTTTTGAGAAAGAGAACATGGAAACAAATTTGAGAGTGTATGTGTGGGAATAATTGTAGTGACATGTAGGGCAATATGAAGTGATACAGAATAGTTTGATTAACAGGTAATCTCTTCATTTATAAGTATGGTAGCCATTTCTTTACTATTGACCCAAATTTTTAGACTTTGTAACTAGCTAGCTATTAAAATAACTATCCTTTTTTTGTGGTCCCACGGGTACTGAACCACTGAGACCCATCCCCAGCCCTTTTTTTTGTATTTTATTTAGAGACAGAGTCTCACTGTGTTGCTTGGGACCTTGTTAAGTTGCAAAAGCTTGCTTAGAACTCCTGATCTTCCCACCTCAGCCTCCCAAGCAGCTGGGATTACACACATGCCCCAAATTTACCCAGCAATAGTATTCTATTTTTTATCAGTACTGAAAATTCTATATTCCACTGTTTCAAAATATTGAGTTAGTTTAATGAGTTGTTGCTTTCTTTTTGCTGCAACCCTATTTGAAAACCAAATTGCTATTACAACTGGTTCATGGGTATGGCAAACACTTCAATGCCAAATGACATTGTTAACCTTAACCAACACATTGTGGGTTTCTTTGGACAAGTAGAAGAAGTATATCTACAACATACATTGAGATGATAATTTTCATGGCTTAAATATATTTCCTCTCTTACTTCTTTCTCTTACATATTATTTACATAAATAATAAAGCAGAGTATTTATATATCTGTTAGATAATTATACTATGGTGCTGAGGGCCATTACCAAGTAGGAAATTTCCTTGCCAGCGTACCCCATGTTAATTTCGCTGTTGACATTGCATGTAAGGTGACCTTGCTCAAAGACCAAGGCGGATCCGGGTTTAGAGCTGATCAGGTTTGAGGAAGTATCCCGGTCCTCGGGTTTAGGGCGTTCCCAGTTTAAGACCTTGGGTTTTAGGGAAGTTCGATGTTGAAGATTATTGCTGCCGGGATTAGGGCGTTCCTGCTGCCTGAGCTCCCGTTGAGCTCTCGTGAGATTCTGAAAGTAGATGGGAAGAAAAGCCTCGTGGAGTAGATTAATTGGGCGGCAGTAGAACTGGGATTGCCCCAGAACGTGTGTGGAGGCCGGTGTGAGTTCGGGAATAAAGAATTGCTGTTTGAATCTACAAAGCTGTGTGGTGGCTCGTGATTCTGTGCCCAGCCAAGACTGTGGCACTATGGAAAATTGCCTGTTCTACAAAATAGATCTCTAAAGTATTTTTCAAGTGACTGCATTTAATTTGTTAACATTGTTTTCTTACAGTCGATGTTCTTCTTTTGAATAAATACCTTATATTGACATTATATTCCTTAGTATATTATTGTCATGAAGTATGTGTGATAATATTAATGCAACATAACTTCTTCAGTAAGTTTTAATTACCAAGAATATTTCTATGGATTTGCCTATTATGAATATTTCATAAAATCAAACAACATGTGGAATTTTTTGGCTGGCTTCTTTCCCTTAGCATTTCATTTTCAAGCTTCATGTATGCTGTAGCATGTAACACCAGTTCTTTTTTCTTACTGAAAGTCATTCTCATATATTATTCCCAAATATTATTCAATTGTCACAATAGTGCATATTACTTCTCAGCTGAGGGCATTTAGGTTTACATCATATTATAAATCTTATTGCTTTGAAAATATATATGCAAATTTTTGTGTGAACAATTTTTATCCTTTTTAAATTTGTGCATTATAGTGGTACATATGATGGAGTATGTTGTACATATTGATATAGGCACACAGTGTAATAGTATAATTTGACCAATACCATTCCCCAGATCTTCCTCCTACTCTCTCCTCCCACTATCTGGTCCCCTATATGAACACGTTTATAACTCTCTTGGTTATATACCTAGAAGTGAAATTGCTGGCTCATATGATAACTCTATATTGAAACATTCAGGGAACTCCAAAACTGTTTTGCAAAGGGATGTTACCATTTACATTCACACCAGCATCCTATGAGTTTCAATTCCTTTAGTCACATCAGCAAATATTTTTGTGTGATTTTTTTATATCTTAGTGGTTGTGAAAGAGTATATCATTTTTATTTTAATTTGCCTACCAATGAATACTGAGTATTTTTCCATGTATTTATCAATCATTTATTTATCTTCAGAGAAGTGCCCACTCAAAATTGTTGCATATTCTTTAATTGGATTATATGACTTTGTTTGCTATAAAAGGACTTTTATATTCTGGTTTTAAGTTCATTATCAGATATATGACTTAAATTTTTCTTCTACATGTTTTTTCTCTAATTTGATGGTATTCCTCAATGAATAAAACTTTTTAATTTTGATTAAATGCAAGTAACCTATTTTTGTTGTTGTTGTTTATTTGTGCTTTTGGTGTTATAGAAGACTCTGCTTAATTTCAGTTCACAAAAGTTTGCAGTTATGTTTTCTTCTAACAGTTTAATGGTTTTGTTGCTCATGATTCTAAGATCTGTTTGGTTTCTTTGTTTTTGATATGATCTAATTTCATCATTTTGTATTTGTAGATCCATTTGTCCCAAAACCACTTGTGGAAGAATATTTTTCTCCAGTTGAACTGTACTGATACCTTTTCAAAAAATCAACTGACCATAAATAGGAATATTTTGTTTTCTGAATTCATAATTCTATTTGATCTGCATAACTATCTATTCCTATGCCAATATATCAGTCTTGATAATTAAATTTATAGAAGGTATCAAAATTGGAAAGTACACATATTCCAACATTGTTTTTAGGATTGATTTAGCTATTGTGAATCTCTTCATTTCCATATCAGTTTAGAATCAGCTTGTCAGTTTGTGTAAAAAAAATGTAGCTAGAAATTTTGATAAGTACTGTAATCTGTACATCAGTTTGGAGATTACTGCTATTTAACAAACTGACAGCTTTAGATCCATAAATTTGGGATTTATTTCCATTTATTCACATGTTGTCTAATTCCTTTCCACATTATTTCATGGTTTTCAGCATGTAAGTCTTATGCTTATTTTATTAAATTTAAGCTAAGTATTATGCTTTTTTGTTAATTTTATTTTTGGAATACTCATTATAACTTATACAACTACAGTCAATTGTTCATGATTCTATCACATTATAGACTAATTCTTTAGTTATAATATTTTAAGTAGATTGTATTTCTACATAAAAGATCATGTTATTTACAGAGATTCTTTTATTTATTTATTTATTTTTACAATCTGGATGATTTTTATTTCTTTTGTTGCCTAATTATTGTGGCCAGAATCTTAGGTACACTTCAAATATAAATGGCTATAGTAGACATCCTTTCTCTTGATCTTAGGAGGAAATCATTCATTCTTTCTCCATTAATATGTAAGCCCTGGGTCTTATGAAAATAGCCTTTACCCAAATCTGAGGATACTTTTTTCCTTCTTCTGGGTTGCTGTTTAAAATCTGTGAGGTTTTGTTAAATGTTTTTCCCGCTTACATTGTAATGCTCATGAGGTTTTCTGTGTTTTATTCTATTAATATGGTGTACAGCCTGAATTAATTTTCATCTAGTAAACCATACAATCATTTGTGCCTTTATGGGGTATTCTCACTGGATCACAAATTTTTTTTTTCCTTGTGGTGCTGGGGATTATATCCAGGGCCTCAAGCATGCTATGCTAGTCCAGTATTCTACCCCTGAGCTACATTCCCAGCCCACACTTGATTACATTTTATAATCCTTTTCATTTATTACTAGACTTGGATTGGCAGTGTTTTGTTGAACATTTTTCTATTTAGATTCATGAGGCAGTGGTCTGAAGCTTTCCTGTGCTGTGATGTCTTTGCTTGTTCTGGTTAGATTTCCCTAATGCCTTACCTGTATTTAATGTCTTGCCTGAATATAAAGGTCATGCACTCTGTTGTCATATTGAGATTCAGTTCTTTAAAGAGACAAGTTTTAGTTTGTTCTGTGACTTTGCTAGTGTTAGAAAATGGTGATTTTTAAAATTGCCTGTCCGCATTTTTGTTATTGTAGAAGGAAAGAAAGTGTACCGAGGTCCTTTATCTGCTATTCTGTTAAGTCAACGTCCCATGCATGTACTTTTCCTATGTTTTATGTGCTCTTGTTAAGTCTCTAGTTATCACTGGACCTGATCATAATTGTCTAACATATTCTACATCTTTTATTTTCTAATTTGCTACTTCCAGTTTACATTAGACTTATAATCCAGATCAAATCACATTAAAGGTATATATAAAATAAAAGTTAAAAATACTATGAACCAGAATAACAATGGGACTCAAAAAAATTCACTGATCATTATATTTATCCTGCATTTCCTTTTACTAAACTACATTTCTTTGAAAAATCAGAATCACATTTCCTCAGACTCAGGAAAATGTCTTTATCTCTTCTAAAGAGTTAATCTCTTCTCTATCAGCATTTTGGTCAGATTTCTACTAGAATATTTACATACTATACCACATTTACTCATGTTTATTCCTTCCTCTGTACACCCATATTTCCATTCTATAATAAAATATGTAACATTTCAGGGAATCATATAGTTGTTTTAGGATTATCATTTTTAACCCTGTTTGGAAAATTCTGTTATTATTTCTTTGAAGTTTTTCACTCTTTCTCTTCACTCCACCCCCTACCTTGGGACTCTGATGACACAAATGATGTTTTTTTAATTCCAACATGTCCCTGAATTCATTTTTTTACTGTATTTTACCTTTTTATCATTTAGACTAGATAATTCCTTTTTGATTATTCAAGTTTACTGATTATTTCTTATGTCCTTTATTCTCCCAGTCCTGCTGTTGGTCCTATCCATTGAGGACTGGTTTAAAGAATTCATTTCAATCATTGCAGTTTTTAGCTCTAAAATGTCCACCTGATTCCTCTTTATAACTTCCATTTATTAGCTGAGGTCTTCTATATTTTTTTGTTTCAAGCATGCATGTAATAATCCTTAAAGCATTTTTATTATGAATGCATTAAAATTTTAGTCTTATAGTTCTAATATCTGTATTATTTCAGAGTTCATTTTCATTAGCTTTCTTTCTTTCCCTCCATTTAAGATCCTTCTGTTTCATGGTATAATGGGAGATATTCAACTGAAACCTGGTGTTCCTGTATTCAGGCTCCTATAACAAAAACATCTTAGACTGGGTAACTAATATACAACAGAAATTCATTTCTCATAGTTTTAGAAGTTGGGAAGTACATGATGAATGCACCAGCAGATTTGGTGTCTGATGAGGGTCCTCTTCTTTATAAGTGACACCTTGTAGCTGAGTCCTTGTTGGCAGAGGGGGCTCACTAGCCACATGGGCTCTTTTTTATAAGGATACTAATTTCATTCATGAGGGCAGAGCCTGCATTAGTCACCACTAAACACTCTGCCTTCTAACACTATCACTTGTGGATCAGATTTTAACATATGGATTTTGAGGGGACATAAATATTTAGACCAGAGTACCAGAACAATTTTGGTAGTATATGTTTAAATTCTAGATCTCAATGAAGTCTTGTGTTTTAGTTTAGTTCTTCTGGCACTGCTCTGGTAGGTGGAGGGGGAGAGTTACTACCTTGTTAACCACCAGATGGCATGGAAGTAGAGGTTTTCCACTTGGTCCCTGGTGACACTCTTTGGGGGATGGAGTGAAAATTCAAGTTCCCTACTACACGTTTGTAGAAGGAAAAGAAACAACTCGTTACTGCTTCCCATTGTACTCCACTGATTCTTGGAGTGAAAACTTTGCATAGTACGTTGGGATAAACATTTTAGCTTCCACTCATTCTGAAAGCGCTTCGATGGGTGGGTTGAGTCACCTTTTACAGCCTGGCAAGAGTCAAATTTAGGCTCACTACTCATTTTTGCTGGGGTGGTGCTGAAATTTTTTTGTGTGGTGTCATGTTGGAGTACAGTGATTATTTTAAGAGTTTTCAGTCTTTCTAAATTGCTTTTTTTCCTGATCTTTTTGTCCACCAAGTGCAGGCTTTTCCAGGAAGTTTGTTCTGTATTTGTTGATATTTCTGCCAGCTTATCCAGTTAGGGATATATGAGGATATATGAAGCAAAAAGATAAGCCAAGGAGCTTACCACCATTGTTCTTTAGATCCCAAAGTCCTAAGGTGGTCAGATTTATACTCTCTAGTTTTCAGGATAACATTGTGTTGGTTTTACACAGGATGTCTGTCATTTCTGCTCATTTTTAGTGGGAGTCAGGGAGAAGAGAATGTCTTCTTTATCTTTCTGGAAGGGGAAGTTGACCAAGACAACCCATTTGAATTTTCCTGACATTTTACATAGTCTACCAGGTAATAAATCATTGTTAAATTAATGACAACAGCCAACCTGCATATCTACATTTCTGGGAACCCTGTGCTCAGTTTTACTCACTTCTGTTTCAGGAGGATGTTGTGGGCATTGGAGGCGTCTAGAAAAGTGTTCTGAGCCAAGAGAGGTACCACTGAATTTAAAAACTTTTACAGTTTCTGTCATAATATTTTATTCAATAAGAAATCTGATTTGGAATAATAAGGAAAAAACCTTCTTTTGGTATTGTTGCTACCATCATTTGCATTTGCTAATTCCCAGAAACATTTTACTCTTTAAACATGTTATTCTTTGTTGTGCTGATTTACAGCTTCTAAATAATTTAGAGAATGTAATTTGTAATTAAGAACATTCTCACTCACATATGCAAATTCTAATGACTATGTGTTATGATCTTGCTATTTTTAATAACATTTGTACTGCTGGGCTAAAATTTCTTAAAGATCAGACTAATTTTAATAGCTCAATGTTCTTTTTATAATTGCTGAAATCACTCATTTTCCATTCCATGACTATTGATTATTTTCTTTAGTATTATCATACTTACAGAATATGACATAAATACCATGGCACTTGTGATGCAATGAGCAAATGTCATTTAGCAGCTCTGTAATCCCAAGAACCAGAAATAGATTTTATATAAAAGAATACTTCAGTGGAAATGCTTTGACAGGCAGGGCCTTGATTGTGGCATTATTCCATCCCTTAGCTCCTTAACTAGTTTTAGACTAATTTGAACTTCTCAAGTGCTATTCTTAGTATCTTCATTGAATAAATCAATTGAACCAAGTTCAGTTCAGGTAATCTTGCTTTCAACAAAAAAATATTTGCCAGAAAATTATGTAGTGATGACAGTTATCTTGCAATCCAGGCAAAAATGATGTATATAATTGGGGTGATTTCAAGACGAGGTAAGCATTATAGGAGGACATCTCTGTAAATCATCATTAATGATAAAATAAAGTATAAGATGGCAAATGGCACTGCAGCCACTTTTCCTTCTATAAATAGAGGAATGTACCCTAATATAAACTATGAACTTTGGATGATAATGCATAGGGTCATCATCTATAACAAATGTACCATGTTAGTAGGGGATGTGGATAATGTAGAGGGTATGTATGTGTGGCTGGATATACGAAAAACTTTATATCTTCCTTTCATTTTTGCAATGAATCTAAAACTACTCTAAAAATTTAAATATATATAATTAAGTCTGTTAAGACTTGTGGAGTTATTCAAAGCTTGATGGTTTGTTTCCCAGGATCACATCTCCCTGACCAAAGATCATTCCCATACACAACACCAAACTGTTACCCCTGAATGATCACCATATGTTAGGCCCCTTTTCATTAATTTTCATGCCTTTCAGGGTATTAACATACAATCATACAATCCATACTGCCTGGAGTCCAGAGTCTAACAAGCAAAGCTGCTGTAGCATTGTTTTCTGTTGGCAAAATCAAGATTTTCCATTATAAATATTTAATATTTGTCCAACCATGTTGTCGATGGAACTAAATAAGGCGTTTTTGAAAAACTTTATGACCACAGTAATTTTTATATACTTAGTTATTGTACAGTTAATATCAAGTAATGATGGTTTGATGGTAGACAATAGGGAATGAGGAAAGATTAAGGAAATAAGATATAAAGCAAGATTTGCCTCTAGTGCTCTCATTCTTAAACATTCTGCCTTATTTTTTTCCTAGACATTTTTCTATCATGGACTCGGATCTCTGTGACATAGGGAGTAATGAGTATCTGAGAACCTTGGGAAGTCAAGGTGGTCTATATACTGCAATGCAAGTTGAGATGCTGCACTTTTGAAGCAGGGGCAGTCTATCTTATTTCAACCTGAAAAGCCATTTGGAGTTGCAAAATTGTTTCCCAAAGTAACAAGAAGAATAGTAGCATAACAATTCACCATCAGCTGTGTGTTATACACTCTAAAACATCATATTATGTGATGGAGAAAATGATGGAAGAGGTAGTTGTGGGTGTCTCATTGTTTGATGCTTCTCCTCCTTAAGTTCATTGCTGGCCTCAGGATTGCTGTCCTCCCTTCTCAATCCTCTCCTTTTTTAATTAGAGCAAATGGCCAGGAAGTCTGGCTGTCCCTGAATTATCTTCCAAGTTCTTCCTATTACATCATCTCTAAATCCATCTCCATTCAGAGATATACCTTTAGTTTCCCAAAAGTCCACTGTAAAGGTCCGATAGTTGGGCATTGCCTATTTTCTCTTTATAACAAACTTAATTCTCCTAAGCCCAATGGGGATACTTCTGTCTAATTAAGTAAAGGTTCTTAAGCAGGAAATATGACAAGTAAGGAAAGACACAGAATACTCTTTTAATAATGATCTTGTTATCTTTTCACTGGGAATTTTTTAGTGTCTAAAATTAACTTTAGTCACATCTATGTATTCTATGCTCTACCTCCTATATTGTGGAAGGCATAAATAAGATCTGTTACCTAAATTTGATTTAGAATATATAATTTTATTTCCCCTAAATCATATGGGTCCTATCTCTTTGAAGACGTTCAAATTCTTGGATATCTTTGGACATATTCCAACTTTAAAGTATTAAGAAAGAGAGAGAGAGAGAGAGAGAGAGAGAAAGAGAGAGAGAGAGAGAGAGAGAGAGGAGAGAAGAGACTTTTATATTAGATTTGTGGTATACATTCTATCTACCACTACACATGATTATTATAATAATCTCTTATTTAATAATAAATTTATTTCCCACTGTCTTTCTCCAGAGTAAGGGGCAATGACTTCTATCACATCGGAAGGTAGTTCATGGCAAATCCTTATCAGAACTTATGGAGGGGAATGGGGAACAGGCTACATTTTCCTTTAAATGTTCTCGTAAAATGATAGACACCTACTTCAATTGTTTCAGGAAAAATCCCTGACCACAATTATTGAGCTACCATTATCTGCTTTTACTCATAAGTTTATATTCATGGAATTGCTAAAATTAAATCCAGTAGTTAATTGTGAAAAACAATCAAATTTCAAAGTACAGGTTAAAGAGGGAAACTCTATTTCAAAATTAAATTCTTTTTTCTCTCTTCTCCCGAATGGGATAGTCCCTGTGATTACAGTAGAGCTGAATGACCTATAGAATTTTCAGGAAAATCTAGTTATAGTTATAATATATGTAATTAAAACATGATAAAATACATTATTAATTAGTGGCATTTTAACCAAATCTCAAAATCCTAATGTATCCTTCCTCAGATATAAAGGTAGGTTCTCAAATCACAGAGTGTAGACATTACACTACAGGTAGGCCTAAGTTCAAGATACCTTCAAGATACCAGTGGTTCTATGTGTTATATTGAAGGCTGAATTTTATCTATTATTGATGGCTTTTCAAGTAACTTTTTATGTTTTTAAAAATGTTTAAAATGTTTAGTTGTGGTGGGCACAATACCTTTATTTTATGTATTAACTTTTATGTGGTGCTGAGGAACAAACCAGTGCCTTACACGTACTAGTCAAGCATTCTATTACTGAGCCACAATGACAGCCCCCTCAAGCAACATTTTAAAAGTACCTTCATATGGGGTTGGGGTTGTGGCTCAGCGGTAGAGTACTCACCTAGCACATGTGAGGTCCTGGGTTCGATCCTCAGCACCACATAAAACTACATACATAAAATAAAGGTATAAGAAAATAAATTTTTAGGGCTTGGCTAGCTTCGCTTAGCATAATCTGCTCTAATGCCATCCATTTCCCTGCAAATTCTATGATTTTGTCATTTCTTAATGCTGCATAATACTCCATTGTGTATAGATGCCACATTTTTTTTATCCATTCGTCTATTGAAGGGCATCTAGGTTGCTTCCACAGTCTTGCTATTGTGAATTGTACTGCTATGAACATCGATGTAGCAGTGTCCCTGTAGCATGCTGTTTTTAGGTCTTTAGGGAATAGACCCAGAAGGGGAATAGCTGGATCAAATGGTGGTTCCATTCCCAGCTTCCCAAGAAATCTCCATACTGCTTTCCAAATTGGTTGCACCAATTTGCAGTCCCACCAACAATGTACAAGTGTACCCTTTTCCCCACATCCTCGCCAGCACTTGTTGTTGTTTGACTTCATAATGGCTGCCAATCTTACTGGAGTGAGATGATATCTTAGGGTGGTTTTGATTTGCATTTCTCTGACTGCTAGCGATGGTGAGCATTTTTTCATGTACTTGTTGATTGATTGTATGTCCTCCTCTGAGAAGTGTCTGTTTAGGTCCTAAAAAACAAATGCCAAATGTTGGCTTTGTTATAAAGAGAGCAACTAAGAACAGAACAGGAAGGAAGAGCATGAGGAAAAGACTACAGTAAACAAAGACGAATGGGGGGAGAGAAACGGAGAGAGAAGGGAAAGCATATGGAAATGGTAGGAGACCTTCAATGATACATAAAATCATAAGAGGTCATGAGGGGCAAGGGGGAGGGAAAAAAAGGGAGAGAATTGAACAACAGCAGGGGAGGTAGAGAGGGAAGATGGGAGGGGAGGGGAGGGGAGGGGGGATAGTAGGGGATAGGAAAGGTAGCAGAATACAACAGTCACTAATATGGCATTATGTAAAAAAGTGAATATGTAACAGATGTGATTCTGCAATCTGTATTTGGGGTGAAAATGGGAGTTCAAAACACAATCTGAGTCAAATGTATGAAAGATGATATATCATGAGCTATGTAATGCTTTAAACAATCAATAAAATAGTTTGACAAAAAAAAAAAGAAAATAAATTTTTAAAAAAGTACCTTCATATGATGTAAAACTGTGGAGTTCTATCAACTGAAGTACCATAATATTTTAGAGCACCTGCTCTTTTTCAGAAATGATGGGAAAAATAAAATATTCTGAAATATTGAAATTTTTAGGTTACAAAATTGTTTTTGAAGAAATGAGTAATAATATTTTATAACATACTAGACATCTTGAAGGATTCAGTTGAAATTAGACCCATGAAGCTAGCCTTTCCTTTCCCTTTAACTTGACTAGAACTGACTTCTTCCTAACTCTAGGGCCCTGTTATATAGCTTTTATTTACTTTGTTCTTTTGAGATGCAAGTTCTTTTAAACATTTCTTATAATCCAAGAATGTCTGGGAGATATTCTCCAGGTCTTTCAATTATAACCATCAATCAAGATTCTCCAATCTCTAGCGTTCTGAGGGAGGTTAGACACAATCTAAATGGGTGCCTTAATCCATGTTATAAACTGCCTCTTGTCAGATAGGTATGAGAGATTTCATTTTCTCTTTGAGTACAGTCAATTAGCAAATTGGTAATACTGCATTGTGGTCTATAATTCCCCCTCTTCACCCTTACTCTTAAAAATAATTCGTCCATATTTTAATTCATCAGAGGTATTCTAAAATCAAATTCTATTTTCCCTATACTAGTATAAAAAGCTTAAATAAAACCTTGCTTTCCTTCCTAATTAGTCTGATGCAAATGTGCTCTGACATTTCTAAGAAGTTTTGGTTTTCCTAAAAGTTTATAGAATGGATTTGACATATAGTAACATATCATAGGATAGTTACTATCCCAGGAAGTAGTCAGAGAGGCAGGGTACTCAAGATGGTTTATAGAACTAAATGTGACATGCAAACTATAAATATCCTAGAAGAAAATAGGAAAAATATCTCCATAAACTTAGATTGGGCAATATATTTTTTATTTTATTTTTAATTATTATTACACTGTAGTTATACATAGCTGTTTGGTTCATGTTGGCACAATCATGTCTACATGACACTTAATTAGGTCTACTTCAATCCCTGGTGCCTCCTTTTTCCCTTCTCTGTTCCCCACCTTCCTCTACTCTAGTCATTATCTATCTATCTATCTATCTATCTATCTATCTATCTATCTATCTATCAGTCTATTTGGACTGTGGATTAAAACTAGAGGCACATAAGCACTGAGCTACATCCTCAACCCTTTTTAATATTTATTTTGAGACGGGGTCTTGGTAAGTTGCTGAGGCTTTGAACTTGTGATCCTTCTGACTCAGCCTCTGGAGTCACTGGGATTACAGGTTGCATCATCATGCCTGGTTATTTATTTGTAGTTGATGATATATATATTAGAATATATATATACACAAAGGTGGAATTCATGGTGGTATATTTAAACATACACATAGCAAAATTTTGTCAGATTCATTCTGCAATTCTCCCCCTTTTCTTTCCCTCCTCTCTCCCCCTCAATCTCCTTTTACTCCACTGATCTTCCCTCTATGGTTATGATATCTGATCCCTGCCCCCATTTTCCCCTTACTGTGCTCTAGCTTTTGAATATGAGGGAAAACATCCAACCTGTGATTTTCTGAGTCTGGCTTATTTCACATAGAATGATCTTCTCTAGTTTCATCCATTTATAGGCAAAATGGCAATGTAATTTTTAGATAAAATACTTTAAGTAAGATCTATGAAAAAAAACCTATATGTAAATTTTTATGATACTCTAGAATGAAGAATTTTTCAACTGAAACAATTTTTTAAATGAGGATATAAGATATTTAAATTATATCTTGAAATTGATTGGCTTTGTTCTCAGGGAAGAAAAAATTCTGACAGAAGCTAACATGAAAAATGATTCCAGGTTTCAATTATAACTTGTTTAATTCATTATGTCTTCTTTAAGGAATTTTCCACTTAATTTCTTTTTCTGCCAAAATAACAACTTAAAGAACTACTAGTATTTTATTATGTGATACCCCCATCTGTTTTAAATTTAAGAAACTTACCTAAATACTTATATATTAGAATTGAAAGAAAAATAAATGTTGATATGATTGAATGTTTGTCTCTTCAAAATCATATGTTGAAATTTCAACCCCTAAATTTATGGTATTTGAAGATTTTTTTTGAGGTTGTTTGTTGTGATACTGAGAATTAAATCCAGGGCCTTGTACATTCTAGGCAAGAAATCTACCACTGAGCTATATTCCCAGTCTATAGATGGTATGTTTTAAAGGGTGAAATGCTTTGAAATGTTTTGAAGGGTGAATTAGTACCCTTTAAAATGGATCCACAGTAACTTATTTTTATGCATCCACCATGTGAGAACTCAGTGAGATGGTGACTTCTCTGAACCAGAAATTGGGCCCAATTCATCAGACACTGAATATGCTCATGAGTTGATCCTATACTTTCCATTCTCTAAATTTGTGAGAAATAACTTTTTGTTGACTATAAGCCACCTAGACTCTGGCATTTTGTTATTACCACCAGAATTGACTTAAGACACATATTCACTAAATTCTTATCCTTAATGGTGTCTCACATTTTAAAACATCAAATCCTATATCAGTTTTCATTTCTCCAGACTGCCTCATGTAATAAATAGTTCTATATAATTGCTCACTGAACCTATTTTATTGCCATTTAAACGTAATGGATGTACTGGATGTTAACTGTTTTCTGGTGTCTTTGGATATTTTTTGCATTGAAAGTTTGAGAATTCTTTCTTTGTAACTATCAAAACCCTTTAAAAACAAAATTAATGTATTATAGGTATAGTGGCTGTCTAGTGGAAAAGAAGGATGAAATGCATGTAGGCTTCATGCAGTGATTGCAACAACAACTTCATATTATTTAACTCCTTGGAAATTTTCATTGTCTCTCTATTCTGTGCTACCTTCTTTCTCTCCCACAGAGACATTGATCCTTCTCTTTCTCTCTCCTTGGATCAATGTCTCTGTATTCCATTCTACAAGGTACATCCTTGTAATCACTCCAGACTAGGACAATTCCTCTTGTATCTATAGCTCCTGTATCTCCATCTGCCCCGTGATTATTAATTTATTGTCTAACTTTCCCTGCACTCACATTGAGGGCTTCCGGGTCATTTAGTATGGATAGGTGGGTCCATTTCATATTAACACCCATACATTTCAAACCAAAGGCTGGTAGTATCATGTGACATTTAATATGATGATGGAACTGCATATTTGAAAATATCATTAAATGTTTGGTTGATTTGGTCCTACATTATCTTACCAACTATAAGTTTTATTTATCCTTCTACTATTAACAGAACTCTTATCTCACATTTTTCTTCTTTTTATCTCCCATTTATTTGATAGCTATCTGCTTAAGTAATCTATTACACATTCAGTTTTTCAAAAATGGCACTAAGAATTGAACTTGCCCTCCCCTTTGATGCTATTTGTTATCATGTCCTGTCTCTGTCCTGAGACTGGAGTGGGGACCATTTCCTTTCTGTTATTTACTACTGTGCTGAGTGCACCATTAGCACTCAATAAATTAAAATAATAATGATACAACTCATCATCATAATTATCTTTATTCCCTTAGGCAGATCCAGCAAGGAATGAAAAAATTCAGAGACTGTTCTGTTTCCTATAAATGCCCTCTAGAATGTCTGAGGACATGAAAGGAGCCTTTAACTCCACTTACTTTCATCAGAACAATAGCAGAGCAGTGGTCATTGAGAGAGTACTCTTTGAGGCTTCCAGGAAGATAAGATAATATGGTCTGGTTTCTGTTTCCACTTCTGAAACGCATACTGTCTTTATCATTTATGTGATGTGTCAAATAAGTTATTATGCCCTTAAGGGAAGAAATATGTTTGATTCCACTTCCTGTACAAATAAATGCCATTAGCAGATTTTCTATTAAAAGTTATTGCAAATTATGAATAAAAGTGATAAAGACAGTGCTTAATAATTCACATAAATAGAGAAGCTTTTTCATTCATAAGAACTTATAAACTCTGAGATCCTCTAATACATATTTTCTCAATCATCTTTGGTAAGTAACCTAAGAACTATTAAAATGTGTACTCAATAAATTTTTGAACTCAAAGTAATCAAATGAAGCAAAATGTGATGGTATATGCCTGCAATTCTACTCAGGAGGCTAAGGAAGGAGGATTACAAGTTGAAGGCTGGTCTCATAATAAAATAAAAACGGCTGGAGATGTAGTTTAGCAGTGGAGTGCTTACTTAGCATGTACAAGGCAAGACCTCAGATTTGATCCCCAGTACTCCAAAATAAATTACTACTTTTAAAAACAATCAAATGGAAACTGAGGTTTCCATTGTAATGTTGAAGTTGCCCTTGGATTTTGTGTCATTTGTACTATCTTCAAACAGATATACAACATTATCCCCCAAACCTCAGATAGGCTGTGTTAGTGTCTTTTTGTTTTACCATAATTCCTATTCCCTTGGTTCTACTTCCATATACAATCCACTTCTGCTTTAAGTTCTTGCCACTGGAGTACATTGCCTGTTCCCCTTTCTGAATACTTTAGTCGTTATACATGTCTGGTCTGTTTTACCATAAACACTTTGCACCTGTCTTATTGTCTTCTTTTCTCTTTCAACCTGTGCTGCCACTACAGGTCATTGCAATACCAATGTGGAGAACTTCTTCAATAGTATAACTTACAAAGCATCTCGATTCACCCAATTCCTGTAAATTTAACCCAGGTATATTTTAGCCACTGCCTCTCTATGGATGGATCCTTTGGATAAGAATTTTTCTGTATCTCAGACATACAAAATGCTGATATCATGTTCTGACTAAACCATTTATCACTTATATCTCATTTCTTCAGTTCTGGAAACCTTGCCCTTGAGCATCCAAAAAATATACAATTGGTTGATTGTTCCTTTCTCACAAAGGCCAATGATCTTCTCCCAGCTTTATTCTCCTATTTGAGCATCTTAGAATATGTTTATCAGAACTGCTGGGTTACTTAGCTTACTTGATTTCACTGCTCTTTTATCCAGATTTTCTCATTCTAGAATTATCTACAATCATTTTTTTCTAGACTATCTTGTATTTAAAATTGCTCAGGTTTCTGAATGGGTGATAAATTGATGTTTCTAACTTAAGGTTGCACTTCAGTGTTGCATATCAATTGTTTTTCTGGCCAGTATTTATCATTATTTTTCTTTTATGAAAACTTACAACTTTTCTTAGTGTAAAAAAGTAGGGGGTGGTTAAACACTAAGAAAATTGCCTCACCTTCTTACATTATAAAATGTTAGATTATTCTACATAATACTGTTCTAGTTTGGAAACTGCCCATCTATGCTTTTATCTATGCCACTCCCATTCTAATTCCTTCCCTCCAGGATCAGGGCTCAGAACTGTACCACTTCTACTCTTCACCCAGCACTTTTTCATGACTCAGACCTTGTTTCATAATTTACCTCCCCATTAATGTCATGTACTCCAAACTTCATTCCGGATACCATAAACTGCTTTTCAATTTCTATACAGAAATACAAGAAAATAAAATTTACGAATATTACATTTTCATCTAGCTATTGCTCAGTTTCTTATTTTTCCCTCTCTGCTCAATGTCTGGTAAGAATAGCGATGAACCAGTCAATTTCTCTCATTTTGTCCCCACATGATTATTAAAAATCTTCCTTATACCTGGCTTTGTTCTTCACGTGGGGATATTAAGAAGCATAGGATGGACTTGGTCCTACTTTCATGGCAGGCACATCAGGCTCTATTTCTCACCTCTACTCAGTCTTCAACCTAGCACGTTCCTGCCTCAGCAACTCCACTAACCCAGCTTCACTTGACCTCTTAATTTACAAATCAAATGCTCTGCAGTATTTATCATCTTCTGTTTCTTCAGTATTTTGTCTTATGAACCACTCCTTCTAACTTCCTATCCTTCACTTTTATATAACCCCAAATTTACCTTTTTTTTCCTGAATTTTGCTTCCCAGTGTCTTTTATAGGATCTTCTTTCTCAGTTTATAACTTAAAAGATGACATTCCTGAAGTTTCTGGTTCTGTCCACCCTCCACTTCTCATAGTTTTAAGGTGTCAACAATAAACTAACATCAGATCATTATAGTGAAATTGTGATAGGAGTCCACCTTTAAAATCTCCATATCAATTAAATTCAAAATGTCTTCAAATAAAGTCTTCATATTCTCTTGTCCTCTTGATCTCACTTGTAGGCACCTCCATCCTGTTTATCAAAGCTTCTTCATATTTTAATTCTAACACTGACTTATTCTTGCTTCTTCTATACATTTAGTGAAATGATTCCATGCCAAGAGTTTTTTGAGTTGTCTCCTAACTAGTATAACTTTGTCACCAGATTGTCCTGAATATATTTGATTATAGCAGTATATTATTTAAAAATTCAGTTATGTATCACTTATTATAAATATCAAACATCTGGCATGATAGAAAGGCCCTACATTATCTAACACAAACTATTTTTGTTGCTATAATTTCATCTCCTTTCACTCACTTTTTAATTCTTTATTCTTTTTCAGTCTTTTATTTATTGTAGTCTCCAATATTCTGTATATTTTTTCTTTTTATGAGTATCTATACATGCTGGGTTCTGTTGAGTTGGAAATGTCTTTTGGTCTACTTCATTTTTTTGCCAAGTTAACATATATCTCGAATACTTAAAGAAAATAAATATTTTTGTAAATATGATTATATTATATATAAAACTATAATTCTTATTATTTATAACAGATTTTTAAGAGCAATGTGAGAAAAAAATATTAAGGCTGACATACAGATTGATATTGATGAGTGATATAAATATACAACATGCTTTATCTTTTGGCATTCCTCTGAAGTCAAATAGAAATCAGATTAGACACACCATGACATTTGAACTTACCTTAAGGGAAATGATGGCCTTTACCATTGTTCATGGACAAAAACCTTTACTTCATCCTGAATAAAATGTAAGGAGGTTTCTATAACTGTTTTGCACATATTCTCTCCTTATTGCCTGGAGTAATTATTATATCCTAACCAAATTAAACGACTTTTAAGATCATTACTGATCTCAGATTTAGTGAATCTGTGGAGCCAAGGGTAACTTCTTGATGACATGGATGTTTAAACATGCAATTACTGATTTGAATGAGAATACTATATTATTTAATTTTTTATATTTTATTTGAGGAAAAAGATACTGAACTAGGGAAGCATGAATACTTTTCCATAACTAGGATATTTAAGCAAGTTATATAGTCCTATTAACTTACAAATGGAAAAATGAAAAATGTTAATAGCCTAGAAAATCCACCACAAGAATAATATCTTGAATTTAAAATTTCTTTCTGCCATGAATTTTTGTGGCCAACTTAGAAAACACTCGATCTATGGACTTATAATAGAAATGCAGAAAGGCTTTTAAGTATAAGAGCAAAAAGAGATACTGCTGTAATACAAAAGAAATCTTTTTCCAACAAAAGGCTGAATATATAAATCATTGTTATGAAAAATACATTTCTTCTTAGTTATATTCAATCTGCAAATCATAAACTTATTCTTGCTAGCAAAAAATGGCTTGGATTTTATTTTAATGTTCATTTTTTTCATGCTTCTCCTCATTCTACATCTGTTCTGACTCTTCCTTTCAATCATTTCCTTTGTGATTGCTTAGCTTCATGGTTCCTATATTTTGTGAGACTAAAATGTAATGTACTCGAGGTTTATATTGGCAGACCCATGCAGCTAGTCAGCTCTGAAGCTAGCTTTCATCTCAAATGGGCAAGGCAGGGGGGGCTGTAGAGGGGAGAAAGCAGGCAGCAGAGAATGGAGGCAGAGGGGAAGAAAACCCATTTATATTTCTGAAGTGGCTAATGTTCCTTGTTGCACAAGTTATTCTAAAACAGAATACCTCTCTTCAGATGAGTACTAGCAGCTGTGCCATCTGCAGAGCAAGATACCTGTTTCAAATCACGCAGCCTGGATTATTTTTAATGGTGTGATATCTGTCACCTGTTTACTTATATTCGATAAAGTATCCTCAGGTCTGCTGGCTTCATTAGCTCCCATTTACTCTGTTTTTGGCTCACTCTGTGTTCTGCTGTCGATAAGTAACTAATGGGCCTTGGGGAGGCATCTGGTCAGAAAAATCTTTTCTATCTGATGCTCTTTTGATTTTGCCAAGTTGTTTGGTCATCATATAATCCAACAGGGAGCAAAAGGATAACATTTTATCTATGATTTTATTTTTAATATAATAGGTCCCTAATAAAATACAAAAATTGTCTTTGTATGTAAAGTGAGAAAAGACTTTATTTTTATTCTTTCCATTAAGAAGCTCCTTGAATTTCCAGGGATTGCCTGAGCAACAGAATATCAAATTCTACCTGTTTATGTGAGCAGTAATTATATATTCTGGGTGGCAGAAAGCACTCGGCAGGGCTCTGAGGAAGTCTGTTATTCATTTCATCATTCTATGCAGTGTTGATTTTGCTGACTGCACAGAGCACTAATAGAACAAGTTAATGGAGTTTATTCTGTCATAAATGCTGCCAGTTAAAGAAGATGATTGCCATGTATGGAAAACCAGTCTGTCTAACGTCTTCCCAAAGATATATAGAAATATGAAATCTGTTATCTGCCATAGAGGAAATACATAAATATTGCCTTCTTAATATGAATACAGGTGGACTGCATTTTTTCAAAGTAGAAATTGCAGAAGTTTGGGGCAATTTTGGGTTGCAAAACTTATAGGTATATATGGCTGCATATTTTTCATTAATGAATTGTACAATATCAACATGATAGTCCCTCCCCCACACGAAAGTCAAATTATTCTAAATAGAGAGATGAGAGTTTCATATTTTATGAGCTGAATATGTACCAAATTGTGCTGTTTAATAAGTAACTTGCAGCTTTGGATTGATGTTGATAAAGATGTAAAAATCAAATGTTGTTTTTCAAGCTGCAAAATTGCATGTTATTCATGCTAAAATATGAAGCTGATTATAAGATTCAATGGTAATCAGACTGAATTAATAATAGTCCTGTAACAAACCTTCATTTTCTCAATAGTCCTAACAATTCAAGTAAATAAAAATTGAGAGGATGTACCAGTTCAGAAAATGAATTTAGCATTTTACTTAGTGCCTAAAATATTTCTCTGACTGATCAATAAAACTAACTAATTAAAATATTCTTTTATGGACTGGAAAGGTTTTTGAAAGAATATGGATTCCCACTTACATGGTCTAATTATTAGATAAAGCTAATCAAGAATAAAAGATATATGTAGTTGTTTGTTGTCAGTGTAGAACAAAGGGACTAATTGTGATTTGCAGAGTATACCACTATTTTAATTTAACATTTTCCTGAGTAAGACTAGAACTTCTGGATTTCTTCCAGGAAGCCAAAATCTAGTAAAAATTATTTCCCAAAGAAAAAGTCTAAATTCACAATTTTTAAGTATGTGTTTTCTGTTAACAATTTTTTAAAAGATTTTCTACTCAAACTTCTACCAGTTAAAAATATATTAATCCTAATATGCTTTTTGTTTCTTATTTATAAATTAGGTAAATGTATTCCCTTATGAATAAGCTGTATATTTTTTGAAACATATACAACTATAAAGATTCAAATGGAATGTTTATAAAATTTGATGACAGAAAATCCAGTCTTAAAACTAAATCTATTTAAAATTTAGAAACTACTCATCTAGGAGAAGAATGTAATTTCATTACCACAATTTGGTGTTTCTAATAGCATCATCCTTCACCCTAGTAATTTGTGGGCTGTTCTTCTCCTGTCTCCAACTCAGTATAGATTAAATTTTAGATTCATCAATTTAGACAACAATGTTTTAAATAATTCATGCCTCAAATGAGGTATACATTAAGGATGATGATAATGGATTTGCATTTGGAGAAGATGTAATCTGTTAACACAACTCAAAAATACACATCTCATTTCCACTTCTGGTTATGTTGATTATTATTCCATCAGAATAACTAACCTTATAAAAATAACTTCAAAATACCCAATTCTTCATAAAGTTATTCTCTAAATAACATTAGAGAGCAATTAAGATAGAACTTTTTGTTTGTTTTTTGCAGTGCTGGGGAAGAAACAAAGGGGCTCATATTGCTAAGCAAGCTCTGTACCACTGAGCTACATCTTTAGATCTGGACAGAAATTAAAAAGAGAACTGTGGGGCTGGGGATGTGGCTCAAGCGGTAGCGCGCTCGCCTGGCATGCGTGCGGCCCGGGTTCGATCCTCAGCACCACATACCAACAAAGATGTTGTGTCCGCCGAGAACTAAAAAATAAATATTAAAAATTCTCTCTCTCTCTCTCTCTCTCTCTCTCTCTCTCTCCTCTATCACTCTCTCTTTAAAAAAAAATAAAAATAAAAAGAGAACTGTGGGCTAGAGATCTCAGCATGAAATGGGCATTCTGAGGTGAATTTGACATTATCCATTTTATTTTTTCTGAAGGTATTGTTGAGTCCTATGTCAAATTGTATGTGAGAATGAAAAGTAAAACAAACAACAAATAAAGACAATAGAATTCTTGTTAGTCTCACAAATAGGAATTACATTTCAGAATTCAAGGCTTGCCAAGAAAGAGAATATTAGTCAATATATCTGGTTTTCAAGTAAGGCCCTAAAATGCTATATCTTAGAAACAAAACCTAGAAATAGGGGAAAGAAATAGACACTTAAATCTGGTTGTAAATAGTCTCATTTCTGATTTTATTAGGGTGATATGATCCTTTTCTTCTTCTCAGAAATTAATTCAGTCTTTTATTAAGCAAAATTACATTGAGTACTTCCAAAAAGATTTTAATAAATAATGCCTAAATTTTAATTAAAAATAATTAATTACGTCAGGAAACCTGAACAAATAAATTACAGTCTACAGGAAAAAAAGGTAAAAAAAGAATGAAACAGATAATTCTTATACTGAAGTTATTAGGTAAATATTTTGAAAGAATATATGCATAATGAATTCAGGAAAATAAATTAAAATGAGAAATTTACCAAGGAATTTTTTCAAAACTTGAAATCTATGAAAACAATTAAATAAAAACTCTAAAATTTAAAATGTATTATTACTAACATCAGAAAGTCAGAATCAGTATCTGTTTAAATATGAAAACATCAGCAGTATTAAAAAATAATGATATGTAGTAGAATTTATATTTACCTGTATGTACAAAATCAAAATACATTATTACACAAAATATGGGTACTACATTATGACAGTGTTCTAAGCTCTTTGCATTATATGGAAAGTGATGGAATAATAAACTCTATGAGTCAGCGATACAAGATTCCAATTCTAAAGTAGCTAATAGAATGATAAACAATGTAAAATAAACACGGTAATAATGGATAATTATAATTATATGATATACTTGATTAATTTGTCCCTTCACAATATAAGTATACCAGAGTAGTCTTCTAGCCATAAATAACCAGAAAACAAAACAACAACAAAAACAAAACAACAAAACTGTCTGAAACTACTAGATCTAACATTTTTTAAGAAGCAATAATTATTCTATAATCCCTGAGAGGAGAGAAGTGAAGGACACCTATCCTATAGTAACTAGTGCTTCTTCCTGAAGGAATCTTCTGGAAGAGAGCTCACAGGAGAGGAACTCGGGCATAGACAAGGGATTGGACTGATATACAAGATTAAAGTGGGACAGACAAAATGTCTAGAATTTGGGAGCTTAGTACCTAGGCAAATGGGTCTGTGCACAGAACAGGTCCTGAAAAAAATGTGTTAGGTACTTGAGTTTTAGGCTAAATAATAAATTTAATTTACATAGATTGAGATTTTTATGCCAACCAAAGAACAACTGCAGGTAATAGAAACAACCCATGATCTATAAACTCAGTAATACCAAAGAGGGAGATGGGAAGTTCTGAGTGGCCTCTAGCATTCAATAGAGACCCAAGAAACACCTCACCTTATAAGCAGGGATCATCCACATCTAGATAAGAGACTACTCCAGAGACACTCTTGAAAAGCATTTTTTAAAAAAATCAAAAGAAACTGCAAGAAAGCTGTCTTTCAGAGAAAAGGAATAGAACCTGGAACAGAGAATCAAAAGCACAAACTACAACATTCAGCCATGAACAACAATTAATAAAAATTAAAAAATTTAAAAAATGTGACCTGAAACCAGGAAATAAGTCAGTTAACAAAAAAGATATACAGGAATGATAGAATGAAGGAATTGGCAGCTGAGTGTATTGAATGGGCTATCTTACATAAATATATCCAAGAACCAAAAGAAAAACAGGAACATGATGAATGGAAAAATGAAAACAATTTTAAAAACATCAGTGTAGATATAAAAGTTAAATTATTTGAAATTAATGGGCTTGTATGCACAGTAAAGATCACAAAAAGTCCAACAAACTTGAAACCAGCAATAGAAACTTTTCAAACTAAAAAACAAGGAGAAAAACCACTGATTATAAATAAATGAATCCACAGTCTGTAAAATTGTATCAAGTAGTTGGAGCCTAAAGAGAATAGGTATATGAGACAGAGATGTTAAGAAGTAATAAAAAAAATGAAATTTTATGTAAGTGGTTGTTTTAGTCAGCTTTTTCGCTGTTGTGACTAAAGGATCTGACTAGAACAACAGTAGTGGAGGAACATTTTGAGGGTTCATGGTTTCTTACTCCAGAGAAGACCATCTCCCTTCCACAGGGCTTGAGTTGAGGCTGACATCATGACATAAGAGCCTGGCAGAGGGAAGCTGCTCACATAATGATCAGAAGGCAGAGAGAGATTCCAGCTCCAGATACAAAATATATACCCTATAGCCACACCCCCATTAATTATCTCCTCCAGCCACACCCCACCTGCCTCTAGTTACCACTCAATTAAAGCCATCAGAGATTAATTCACTGATTGGTTTAGGACTCTCACAATACAATAATCTCTCTCCTGAACCTTCTTGCATTGTCTCACATGGGACCTTTTGGGGGAAACCTCATATCCAAACCATAACAGTAATACTATAAAGATAAAAACAATATTCAAGAGTAAACACAAACCATGGTAAATTATACAATAATGAAATTTCTGCAAACAAAGAGCAATGAGAAAGTGTTAAGTGCACCTATGAAATATCAAAGATGTCTTCCATTCAGGAGAACAAGATAAAACTCATCACTGACTTCTCATCAGAAATAACTTCTCATCAACTGATCCCTGTTCTAAATTCTACATATGAGTGAAGGCCCTAGGTTACTGTCTCAGCAGCATCAACAAAAGAAAAATGATGTTCTACTTGAAAAACAAAACAAACAGAAAGATAGATTTAAGAAATTAATGTGTAATTATAAATAGAGGCATAAAATAAATGGATGAGTATAAAATGCAGGTAAAGAGAAAAATAGTATAACTTTATTAATAACAGGTAACATACATGTAATTTAAAAAATTATCAGGGATCCTTCCACAATTGTATGTCAGTTTCTCAAAAAGACACACAGTTCTTTTTTATTTGGCTTTTTGCTTAGATGTGGTAGAATGGGAAAAAAAATGAAATTTGTACATACTTAAGTTATACAGCACTAGTTCTGATATTTAATCAGCATTGCTTGCACTGGCTATTATGCCATAGTATTGTATTGATGAACTATGTAACTCTGGAAACCCTCTCCCTTTTTAGGCTTGACTCAAATATGTTATCATTCCTAGTCATTTTTCACTATTTTTTTTTGGTGCTGATTGGCAATTTTTTCTGAAATAATACTGAACTGCTTTGTATTCTCTTTCAGTTTTAGTTAAGTGCAATGATATAAAGAAATAGTTGGAAAAACATACATGCATTAGATGTGTATGTGTGTGTGCATGTGTGTGTGCATGTGATGTGTGTGTGTGTGAATTTAACAAAAGGCCTATATTCACTAAATAAAAATATCTCCTAGATCCCAATATTAAAATGGTAAATAAAATGGGCAGAGTTGTCTACTTTTTCTTCATTTGTAACTGAATAGAAAAAATTGTATAATTATTTATGGCATATAATATGATGCTTTGATGTAGATATATATCTTTATACATGCACTTACGTTGTGGAATGGTTAAATCAAGTGATTTAGCACATGCGTCATATCACACAAATTTAAGTATTTATTTATTTATTTTGAGAATACCTAAAATCTACTTTCTTAACTATTTTCAAATTTTAAAAAATTATTAATTATAGTCTGTGTGAAGTACAACTTATCTCTTGAACGTATCTTTCCTCGGACAAAATCCCGCCAGTTCCCACATCACATATATTTTCATAACTACACTTTCATTCTCTTTTCTTAATGGGCTTGACTTTTTTAAAGTTCATATAATGTAGAGTTTTAATAATATGGACTCAAATGTATAAAGAAAATAAGAACAAATGAACCTAGAATTGTAATGATGATTTTAACTCTTTACTCTTAAAGAATAAGTAGATAAAAATTATTAAGAATTAAAAGTTTAGATAATGCAACAAATATACTCAATGTAACATTGACTTTGGCATAATAATGCACACAAATGCAAAGTAAACACTCTTTTGAAATGCATAAGGAATATTTACCAGAATTGGTCAGAAAAAAAAATTGGTTAGGTGCTGGTTCAACACTTCACTAAAAAAAGCAATCTTACAGTGTGAATGTTTTAGCTTTAAAGTAATTATAGGAAATCCTATAACAAAAGATAAGCAAAACAGCCCCAGATATTTAGTAATAAAACACTTTTTTGGTAATACATGTGTCAAAGAAAAAAAACATCACCATGAAAATTAGAAAATATTTTTAACTTATTATCAAAGTACATCAATTTGTGGAATAGAGCCAAAGTTATATCAGTAGAAATATTATATCCTTAAATATATGCATTAAAAAAGAAGAAATTATGAAATAGAAACCTAATATAAGGATCCATTAAAATACCAAACTGATTTAAAATAACAATTATAAAATAAATAAGAAAAACCATAAAATATATTTTATAATATAATAAAAAATGAAAAACCAAGGCATATTCTTTTTTTTTTTCAAAAATTATAATCAACTTCATTGAAGTGTTATTTACATAATACAAATTATACAAATCCTATGGGTACAGTTTGATGAATTTTGACAAATGCCTATATCTATGTGAACCATGCTGGTAGGGTCTGTAAACAAGTCAAGGTGACGCCTGGCATTTTGCCAGAGGTAGTGGTTTGTGAGGTAATGCCAGCGAGCCATTAAGTGTGGAGATTCCTTATTGGTTGACTGCTGTATCTAGTTTATGTTAATTAAGATAAGCTGTGTGGAATGTATATATACCCCACCTGTCCTACAATAAACGGCTTCCACTCCTGCTGTATCAATGTACACAAGTTGCTTGTCACCCCCCGGGTTATTTTGCTGCAGCTGGACTGCAGCACCATGCCACAATCAAGATTGTACATTGCCCCCAAAAATCTCCCATTATGCCTTCTGGTTTCAGCTCTGACATATAAACTGATTAAACATCTTCATTACCATCATTATAATAAAAGGCCAGAAAACATGAACATGAATGCCTTTCTTTAATCATTGGAAACTGAAGTCACAGGATAAACAGTTACCTCAAAATCCAGAGCAGCAGGTATGTTCAGAGCAACAAAGCTGAATTCCCTCTACCTGGAACAGATACCTCCAAAGCTGTACGTTGGCAGGCACACTGAGATGATAATTCTGAGCAATTAATTACTGGAGAATCGGTGTGGACTACAATGAGAGTAGCAGCCTTAGGGGACCCAATAACTTCATGGAGTTCGTATCTGAGAATTCTACCAAGAACTCATGGTAAAGGTAAGAAAAATATGCTTGATAACTCTCACAGAGAAAAGGAATCATTATAAAATATACCAGAGCCTTCTCAAAACAAAAGCAGACTCTCCAGGGGAAAAGATATCACATAGATATAGGCATTTGTCAAAATTCATCAATATCTTCATTCAAAATAAAGTCAGACCTTTATTCTGGCTTGGGAAAGAAAACTTTTCTACTCTAATCCTCTCCAGGGTCACTGTATGTTGTCTACAAGAAACCCCTTTTAAACACATAAGCAAAGATAAGAGCAAATGAATGGAGAAAGACAAACTCATCTTAACAGTAATGAAAACACAGCTCTTGGGGGAAAGTAGATGTCAGAACAAGAAGAATTATCAGGCCTAAAGAGGAGTGTTATAAGGACAAACTAGTCATTTCTCCCAGAAGGCATAACAATAGTGAATGAGTATGAAGTTCACAACACAACTATAAAGGAAACTGATACAACTGAAAGGCAAAATAGACAATGCCACTATTATTTAGGGACTTAAACAGCCTTCTTTCAGATATTGATAGGTAGAGCCCACATAAAATCAGTAAGGATGCTCTGAAGAGCACCATCAATCAACTTGAATATTATGCACATAAAATCTTCACAAGTCACAGGAATATTCACCAAGACAGACCATATGAAGGCCACAAAACACATTAACACCTATGAAAGAACCAAAAGAGCATAGAGTGTGCTGTTGGATAATGATGGAATTAAAGTAGAAATCAGAAATAGAAATATATCTGGGCTGGAACTTTTTCAAATACTGGAGACATAACATAAATATTTTAAAGAGCTCATGGGTAAAGAAGAAGCCTCAACAGACATTAACAAATATTTTAACTAAATGAAAACTTCCCAAAATTTGGGGGTATGCAGCCAAATCAGTGCTCAGAGGAAAATGTACTAATGAAATGAAAATATTAGAAAAGAACAGTCCAAGAATAGTAAACTACGAATTCATCTTCAGAAACTAGAGAAAGAAAACCAAACTAGGCCTAAAGAAAGAAGAAAAGATAATATGATAATTAGAGCAGGAATCAATGAAATTGCAATCAGGAAAATAATGGATTAATTAAAAAAACAAAGGCCATTTACTTGACAAGATTATAAAATTGATAAACTTCTAACTGGACAAACCCCCCCCCAAAAAAAGAGAGAGAGAGAGAGAGAAGTAACAAATCACCAATAGCTGAAGTTAATTAAGTCTGTAAACATGTGTGCTCAATTTTTTGCAACTTCTATATATCTTAGAATAAAATTGCCAGATATTTTGGTAATAGTTCTGTTTATCTTATAAATAACCACCAAAATTTAAATTTGTACATTTTACATTCTCACTTATAACAAAATAGAATTCCATGGCTTTATAAACACTTGTTACTGTGAGTCTTAAATTTTTGGCCTTTAGCGTAAGTGAGTAATGGTATTAATTTGATTTGTATTAAGTTTAATTTCCCAGATGAAAGTTGATGTTTATTCTTTAAAATTGACTAATAAAAGGGACGCACCTGTAGCAAAACTGGGTGAGAACAAATGTCATAAACTACCAACAATAAGAAAAAAAGGAGTATCATTACAGATCTTACAGTATTCAAATATCTTTAAGAGTTTTAAAAACATTTTTCTATTGTATGAAATTTTTAAAAATATCATAACTTTTTAGTAGCAAACTTACTAGTTTTGCTTATAAATTTATAAATGTCTATTATTATAGCTCAATTAAATATGTAGTTTCTGCAATTAAAAATAATTCTTAAAATTTGAAAATTATTTAATGTGTTTGAAGGAATAAAGCAGAATATCATATATGAAAAATTTCAATACATTTGGAAAAGAAGCATTTTTAAAAAAATTAAGCAAATGTTTTAAATAAAAATTTTCAACACATTAAAACTTGAAGGGAATTTCCTCAATCTGGTAAATATTCTGATATGCCTACAACTGATTTATAGCTGATTCTGAAATACTTGGTGATTATTACTATATATCAGAAATGTTCTAAGATTTTCTTCTACTACAGCTCTTAAACTTGTTACAGCAGTCAGTAAAATGAGGTAAATAAAATTAATAACACTATGAGAATTGAAAATGAAGAAATATAATGGTAAATATTCACAAATAATATGATTTTAAGCCTAGTATAGAAATAATCTATAGACAAATCATTAGATAAATAAGTAAAATAAACAAGGGCTTTTTGAATCAAGGACAATTAAAATTGTTAATATGTATACTGCTGTGTAAATATTACCAAAATAGTATGTTGTTGACAGAAGTGTAGACAAATAAATCAATGAAAGAGAATTGCACATAATGAAAATCTCAGTAATATAGTCATTTGAATTGGGACTAGATGACATAGCATTATAATGGGTAAAGCACCAATCAATGATACTATGATAGATAGATCTTCAGATGTTTCTACAGGAAAATAATAGATACTTGGGAAAAATCAGTAACTATTCCACAACTACATCAATCACAGGTGGGTTATGAACCTAAATGAGAAAGTTAAAACAAAAAGCTCAACAGCATATTATACCACATCTTTATAACATAGAGCTATTTATCCCACACAATCAAAATGTCACTCATAATAAAGACAAAGCATAATACACTGAAACTTATTAAAATTAAAACCTTGGTTCATCAAAAGATTTTCTAGAAAATGAGAAATAAAGGCATAGTGACAAAAGTATGTGTAATATATGCATTCACTAAAATATCCCTGTTAAGAATATTTAGAGTTCTAAACCAAAGAAAATAATGGTACAGTTAAAAAGAAAGAAAAAAAGAAAAAAATATAAATCAATTCACATAAGAAGACATCTCACCCCCATTCTGAGGATTGAACTGAGAGGTGCTGATCACTGAGCTATATTCCCAGTCCTTTTTGTTTTTCATTTTGTGATCAAGTCTTACTAAATTGCCCAGGCTGGCCTCAAACTTGCCACATTCCTTTCTCAAACTCCCAAGTTGCTGGATAATAAGTATGTGTCACCATGCCTGGCAGAAAATATTCTAATGGCTACTATTAGGTTTGGATATGTGGTGTCTCCCCAAATCTTTTTTGTTGATCAAGGAATATTCAGAAGATAAAAAAAATAGATCATGAAATGATGAGAGCTATAAGCTCTAATCAGGGGATTCATCCATATGATGAATTAATAGTTTGAGTGGATTGCATGGGTGGTAACTGTGGGTAGGTGGGTTGTGGCTGGAGAAAGTAGGTCACTTGGATGTGCCTTTGGGGATTATATTTTGGTCTCTGATACCTTAGATATTGCCTCCACCTCCCCCGACATCTCCCTCCCTTCCTCCCTCCTCTCTCTCTCTCTCTCTCTCTCTCTCTCTCTCTCTCTCTCTCTCTCTCTCTCTCTTTCTCTCATTTCTTGCTGCCATGAGGTAACCATCTTTCCTCCACCACACCCTTCTGTCATAATGTTCTGCCTCACCTCCCACACACACTGAATCTCTAAAACTTTAAGCTTATAATAAACTTTTCCTTTTCTAAGTTTTCCTTGTCAGGTATTTGGTCACAGTGACAAAATGCTAACACAGCTAATAAACTTGGAAATTAGAACAAAATATGACTACGTATACCACTTGGATAACTAAAAGTTTAAAAATAAAACAATTTGACAATTTTAAGGAATGGAAAGGATGTGGAGCAACCCAAACAATCCCTCACTGCTGGTAGAGATGTAAATTGGTAGAGATCCTTGGAAAAAATGGTTTTCCGGTACATCCTAATGCTATTGCTCCACAAGAATTGCTACATAATTTGTCCATATAAATGGAATACTGTACTGAAGATGATTCTTTTATGCATTTCTTCAATGAAAGAAGAAAAGGATGAGAATGAGAAACCAACCAAGGGTCCACTATGTTAATAACAATGTGGTGTCAGAGGTATTGTGGATACTTTGAAATACAGTCACATTCCCTGCCTTCAGAAAACTTGTGAGCTACTAAGTAATTTCTAAAAAATAAGATGCTATTCTTTTATATGTGTTCACAACATAAATTCACTACTGTTTTAGGTTTTGTTAAAATGCTTTCTATAATTTAATAAGTACATATATAATGTCTGGATTATTTTTTAACATGCTTATTCGTTTCTATTTCCCTTTGTAGATCATTTTATATTACAGTGAAGGTATTTGATGTACATGGTATTTGTTCTCCTCTTCCCTCACAAGAAAAAAGAGGAGGCATAGGAAGCATTGTTTGGAATCCTCAAAGAAAAACAGTAACAATTTCAATGTTTGTCTAACAGCATTTAATAGCTATTATTTGATGTCTTCTTTTTAGTACATACTAGGGAAAGGACTGACCAAGAGCCAAAAGCAAAGAACAGAAACATTAGTGTACATAAAGAACATAAGATCTAAACTACAAAAAAAGACAGTTGTATACACCTGGTAGCATCTTTTCACTGGAGAAAGCAATGTTTCATCATGTCAAGTTTCAGAGAGATGCTCTACTTCCAATCATCTATGGAACAACGTCTTGACATGTATAATCTTCTACAGGGGAAATAGAGAGATTTTTAATCTTCATGGTCACTTTTCATGCTTTTGTGACATCTGCAACATTTTAAGCTTTCGGGTAGTCTTTGTGCAGTTCTGCCAGATGCAAAGCATAGGTCACCTGTTACAAAGGACACAGTCCTTGCTCTGAGCTTCACATTTACCATCATCTCCACATGAGATAATCAGCCAGTGACTGTACAGTATTAAGAAGAACAGCAACTTCTCTGTTAACACATTGCATTTTTAGGCATCCCCAAACTAAGGTAAACATAAATAAATAAATAAACACTTCAAGACATTCTAAAGATTTTTCTCTATACTCATTCTGAAAGAAATCTTTAACTCCAAGATGTCTGGTTATTCCTTCAAAGTAAAATATAAATTTTTTAAAATGAAATCTTAGCATTTTCTCTTCAGTTTATTTAAGAAAATCACATTTTAAATGACTTATTTCTACAAATGTATAGGTATTTAGGGAAAAAAAGTATAAAATCAGCATTCTTTTCAAAGTATAGGTCGAAAACAGATGAAAATCAACTTACCATATTTCACCAAATTTAAGATGTCAATGAGTATTAAGGACACCAGTATTTTAATACTATACCACTAAGAAAGAAAAAACAATATTAACAAAACTATGGTATGCATCTTGATGTCAGAGATGCTACCTCAAGAAAAAAGTAGAATCTTTGAATTGGGAAAAAAGAACAGTAAGGTCTATTTTTTAAAATGAAGACCTCTTTGTAGTATACTATAATGCAATGAATGTAATTATAGCTTTTGATGTGTCCTTAATGTGAAATTTATCAGATAAATATATATAAATTGATGTTTACTTCACACAAAATATCACATTTAGATATATTTAGGAACTAATTAAAAATTTGAGGCAGTGTTTTACTGAATCCTCCAACTCAAATTTTGGAGATTTTACTATGCTAGAATGTTTTCTACTATTTGCAACACATGTTGATGAGGTCCAGTAAGTGCAATTATATATCTCTGCCCAGGTTATAAATAAATCAATTAGGAGATATTACCTACAATTATACAAGTGGAAATCAAAACGTTACTTTTATAAGAGAACTAATTATCATAGAAAGCAACTTACATTTTAAACAACGTTCTGGAAGAAAAAGAGAACGAAGGGCTCTTAGGCCTACAAGGTTTCTTCTTCTGAACTTGTTATTTGCCTGCCATTTCAGTTTTTTAACAAGGAATTTGAAGAAGGATTAAGAGGCAGCAAGTGTGTTATACTAATGCATGGAGCTTTACTTGGAAGAAAACAGACTGGAAGGAAGAGAGTTGATTCCTATTGCAATATTTCACCAGAATTTATCCATGTATACCTGTATGAAGGGGCATGCATACATTATCAATACTCCAATGACTTTCCATCAGCAGAGCAACTCAGACTCACTGCCAAAGCAAAGTCTAACTTATACTTGGTTAGATGTAATTGTGGAGCCCACATTAATTTTAGTTATTAGGATGGTGCTAGCATGTTTATTTGGAAATACAGATCACAAGAGATGAGGAGAAAGGGTGGCCTATAGCTTTTGCTTGGTGGGTGATGGTGGTGGGGTGGATGGTATGTGTGGAGGTGGTGATGGCTGGCAAAGTGTGCCTAAGTAACTCACATGCAAAAAGTAGTGACTTACTCTTAACTTAGTTTTGGTTTCTGTATTTGTAGAATTTTTTTTAGTTAAAAAAGAAGAAAGTAACCTTTTTGTTTTTTTTTCCTTCCCCAGAATAACCTCTAAAAGGTCCAGCTCTAAACAATTTTATGAATGTACATATGAGTAATTTGCCATCTGAATATGGATCATATTTGCACAAATGATAATTAGAAAATTTTGAAAAGTAGTTTAATACTAATTTAAGATTGTAATACAATTTTAGAGTTAAAAGAGATATGTTGCTATTTTTGAAGGCTAAATAAAAGCATTTTTCTTTAAATGCCATATGATTATAATAAAAACAAACAAAAATGTATAAAGTAAGGAATAAATAAGGTGGAATACCTGATCCTGCAGAAATTTCCCTTATCAATATTTGTTGAACTCAATTTCTGTTGTCTCTTATATACACATATCTAGAGAAAAGAAGATTGGTATGATTTTCTTAAAATTAGATAATTTTACATGTTATTTTATAAAAAATATTAATGTTTATAAAACTCAGTAACTCAACAACTACTAGCAATAACATATAAGAAAAAAGATTGTTGAATTTAAGTTAAATGTTTATCAAGCCACACACAATTCCCAAACTATGGTACTTAAATATAGCCCTCTAAAATTAGGAAAACTAGTGAAATTGGGGTAATTAGCATTATGTATCTTTTAACTGCATATTTCAACTTATAATGATTGATGCTTTACCTTAAGAAAACTAGGGAAATGCTCACAGTCACATTTTATATAGTACTGCTTCTTTGTTCATTTACTTTCTATTCTATTAAACATACTTCCAAATGTTTTAAGCCCTACTTTATAATTGAATTGCTTCATCAGGTCATTTTAAGAATCATTTAAACACAGCATCTCCAATTCCTGAATTATTTTAGATAATCTCTTTAGTGGCTAGACTCTTGATTATTCCCTTATTTCACATAACCTGAACCCTACCTTTTTTCCAACACCCCCAAACCTTCCCCAGTCTTCTTGAACTTTTTTTCTTGTGTTTATTCATAATAAGAAATTTTCTTTGCTTTTTTAAAAATTACTTTTGAGCTCAGAGTCAGCACCTACAAATTATGAGATACGTCTCTTTACCTTCTATTACTGATAATTTTTATGAAAGAATTTGCCATCATTTTAAGTTTCTATCTGACTTACAATATTTTTAATTAAAAAGTTTGTGTTTGTATGTGTAACCTTTTTACTCTTGAAATTTAATAGCTACATCATAGTAGTCTTAAATACTTTATTATAACTTTTTTTCTTTGTGGAATAATTTTCCCTTTTATACTAGAAAATACTAGAAAATTGATGTTTTTTTTTCTTTTAATTTCAGGTAGGTAAGATGTATAATTTTCCCATTAAACTTATTTATACTTTCTCCCATCTGGTATTGATAACGTGTTTTTATGGTCCCTGATCTTCCACTGTGTGTGACCCTGTCTCCTTTCATACCTGTGATCTCAAGTCGACCTGCTCTCTCTATGGTGTTGCTTTCTGTCACATTTGCTCTACTTTGTGAAACCAAACTCTGTTTTCATTCTTGTAACATCTTTACATCTTTCAGGCTTCCCCTCAGTAGTTGCAGATTGATTTCGACTCATTCTTTTCAATTATTAATACTTTCTTGAACCTTCATTTGTCTCATCTGAGCTGTTGGCTTGTTTTTAATTTTTTTAGACTAAGGAGCACTGTTTGTTGGAACACTCAAGTTATGACTTCTCTTGTATTTTCAATTAATTTATTACTGTTCCTCAAAATCCTTTTGCTTAAGACCCCTTTCTCATTTCTTTTGATATATATGACTCTTTCAAATTTATTTTAAAGGCAACAGTGAGTTGATGAACAAACGAATGGAAAAATGAAAGGAAAAGGATATATGAGCCTGCATTGGACCATAGCTTGAATTTATTTATTTATTTATTTTTTGCCTTAAGACCTTACTCTTTGCCCAGAGTATGAGGATACAATCATTTTCTGTGGACACGTGTAACTGTAGCTCCTAATGACACATCTTTGGGCCTCTTGCCCTAGGTGTTGAATTCTGTTGGCTCCTTTCAGTTGCAAAGCAAAATTACAGGGGGAAAATGAGTATATACATTTTCTTTTAGAGCTTCTTCTGCTGTGCCAAAGCAATCTGCTGAGTCAGCATAGAGAAGAGATTCAAATCCAGGTCTCCTTGACTCACGTCACAAAGCTTTTACATCATATTACACTTTTTTGTCTTAGATTCCAAAATTCTTTGAAAGTAAGTCATAGAAAACCTTAGTTAATAAAGACATTTTGGAAATGGAATATTGCATCAATTTGTACTCAATTACATTTCAGTTTAAGTAAGACAAACAGAAAACAGTTTGATTTCAAATTTTATTATTGAAAACTCTTTTAAAATGTATTAGGCAACTTCCTTGACCCTTTTAATTCATTATGCAAAAGGATTGATTCTTCCTGGGAGGTTTGAAGGTTGTTTGGGTTCTTCATATCAATATTATAGATGTGACTCCCAACATTGCATAAAATAGATGTAAGTATCTGTGACTAAATACTAAGACATTCTATATGCTATGAGTTTTCAACAAAACATTTTTAATTTTTAATAGGGCATGTTTTTAGTATAAAAACTTTTCAATGAAAATAGAGGGAGAATATACATATCCACACACATAAGCTATGTAGCTCTTTCTATAGGGACATATATATTATACTTTATATATATATATATATATATATATATATATATATATATATATATCAAGTAATATATATTTACTTTATATATTATACATTTGTATATAGATGCCTATGGACCTACTTGGGTTACATCCTGATAAAATCTTTATGAGATAAAAAGTATAAATTGTATTAAATACACGTAGCTTACTGCTCAGCTTGGTAATTCAATTCACTATAGAGTATTGTTTTTTCCCCAGTGAGTATGTGGCTGCCTAGGAGCTATGGTGTGCTCCTGTTGCGCATCACCACAAGAGTATCATGCTGTATATCACTAGCAAGGGAACAGATCAAAATTCAAAAGCTGATGTACAACATACCTTCGGCATCATTGCAAATTTGAAAAATCATAAGTTAAATCATCACAAATGCAGGACTATGTTATGATATTTATATATATAATTTTATGTATAATTATGTATAAATTTATGATATATAAAATATATATTTTTACTGAATTCATGGACTTACAATTCTGTTTAAATTATCATTCATCAATATTTTAAGCTAACATTTTATTTTCTTCTCTTGGATTTTAAAGTAACAATTTAAGGAACTGACATAACAATGACTTGAATTCATTAATACTGAGTATCAGAAAATAGTTGTAAATATTAGGTAAATGCTGAAACATATGCAAATCCATGTCTCCCATGCCACATAGTATAATTACTGCAGCCTATGAAATATCTGAAATATGTTCGCATCAAAAATTTTAAGGTTCCTTTCAACACAACAACCTGGATAGATGGTAAAAGTTGACAATTACATCACAGGATTTTTTCAGCTAGATATTAAGAAATTTCTGAAAATTGAACTCCATTTGTCATTTTTCTTCACATATTTGGTAACTTGTAAACACAACTTAAATGCAATCTGACATATTGTAGTTTGCTTTTTTTTGACAATATTTCAAATGTTGGCTTTCACATACTATTTCTTGATAAAATGTTTTCATTACCATCCACACTTTAGGTTATTTTATAGCTTAAAAAAAGTAAAAATACCTGAAAACTTCTTCATGCTCTTATCTTTCAAAGTAGATGAATTAAAAGAAGATAGAGATGCCTAGACTGCAGTGTAAAAGAAGCCATTGATCTTTACAAATTAGACTGACAACACAGATCCATTAAAGTCCACAGTATAATGAAAAAAATTCCTTTCCTTTGGCCTTTATTTTGTCTCCACTCTTTCTGAATCTAATTCTTCTCTTCCACACTCTTTTGTCTTTCAGAAGAGACACTAAATGCTGAGGAGGTAACGGTCTTTACAAACTTTTCAATCTCATTTTAGAAATCACTCTATTCTAAACATTAATATTTGGTACCTATCTGAATAACAATAAGCTGACCATGTCATGGATTATGTAGGGGGAAGAATCAAGACAGTGTGAAAGAGTTGCTCATTGTAAGACATCTCCCATTGGAATTTAAAACGGGATAGTCACTACCATTTCTTACAGGAATTATCACAGCATTTATCACATTCAGAGTTTCAGTTTATTTGTTTACTTATATTTGGTTTTTACATGAAGATAAGCTTCTTAAGGGTAGAAACCAGATCATTCTAGACTTCCCTATTCAAACAAGACCTGGCAACAATACCACCCATTTGCTTAGTCATTTGAGACATGTTTATTAGCTGCTTTGGCAGAAGGCAAAGAAGCTTACTAGTGCAGCTGTTTAAATGACTGCATTACTTGGATAAGTAATAACAATAGAGTAATGAAAGTAATTGAATGTGATATAAATTATAACATGCAGAAAAAGTTTGCTGTGAAGAAATGCTACTTCATTTTCCAATTTCTACAAATGAGAAAATAATTCTAACCCTGGGCCACCCAAATTTTATTTTTCTTATATCACAGCTCTTAAATGACTATGTTTTAATCCATCTTATCTTCATGCTAAACCATAAGTCTCTTCAAGGCATGAATCTTGTCATCTTCATGTTTATATTTTCATTGTCTATTTTAGTGCTTGCCAAAAACAGATGGTCAAATATGTGTGTGTGCCTGTGTGTGTGTGTGTGTGTGTGTGTGTGTGTGTGTGTAGGTGCAAATGTATACATATATATATTTACATATGTTGTAAAATTTAGGAAATTTCTAATTTAAGCTACTTTGGAAAATATTATATGGCATTTCTGGGAAACTGTTTCTCACCCAGTAAAATGAACAATAAGGAAAACCATTTCCATGACTCAAAAGTAGGAGTTCTGGTTTTAACCATGGACTATGTGACTGGTACCATGCTAGCACCTTCCATATAGCATTATGTTTATGTGAGGTCATTTAGGGAGAGAGTATCACACAGATTATAAGAGCATTTGGGTCATTACACTCTTAATTTGCCTGTTGATTCCTTTGCTTATTAGGACAAATAATTTAGAGAAGAAATTTAACCTTTCTGTACTCTATATATAATAGAATACAGAAAGGTTAAATTTCTTTAGATAATATTATATATATATATATATATATATATATATATATATATATATATAATAGATATATATAATCCTTATATATATCTTATATATATCTATATATAATAGAATACAGAAAGGTTAAATTTCTTTATATAATATATATATATATATTATATATATAATATTATATATATAATATATATAGTATTTTATATTTATATATATACACACACATAAATGAGAATCACAATCTATTTATAATGTGTTGTCTTAATCAGAAAATGTATATTCAACAGTTTGTATAATATCTAGTACAGAGTAAACACTTAGTTAATAATACCTTCGATTATAATACTATTATAATCGAAGGTATTATTATAATAGTATTATTATAATAATAATACTTTTCTCTCAGCCTGACCTGAATGGAGACTGAAATTCAAGAGTGGGTAGCTGACTTTGTAACTAAGGAAGTAAGGACTGTACTAGGTACTAAGACAGTTTAGGTAGTGTTTTATTCTCCTTTCAGTGCCAGAGTCATGATTTTAAAAATTTTAAAAATTAAAAAAAAAATTTGGTGGGGTACTGGGGATTGAACTCAGGGGCCCTCGACCACTGAGCCACTTCCCCATCTCTATTTTGTATTTTATTCAGAGACAGGGTCTCACTGAGTTGCTTAGCGCCTCACTTTTGCTGAGGCTGGCTTTGAACTAGTGATCCTCCTGCCTCTGACTCCTGAGCCACTGGGATTATAGGCATGTACCACTGTACCCCATCAGCATTTTATTTTTAAGAGAAGAAAACACAATGCAGTGCGATTTTCTTTTCTTTTCTTTGTATTTATTTTATTTTTTAACTTTCTTCTGGAGATATTATAGTGACTTTTCTCTCATGTTTATGAGATTATTCACATTTTTCTGCCTCTATTACTTCTTGAGATTTGCAACTTTCAAAAGTATTTCCTCAACAATATAAACTCCTGCCTAGAGTTTTATGAAAAACCTTTACAAATCTAAAAATAAATTATTAATAATCAATATAAATCTTGACCAGTTTCTGTTGAAAATTCAAGCTTTCATGTAGGAATGCTCACACATAATTCTTTTTCAGTTGTGTTAAATACTGAAGCACTCCCTTGAACTTTGCCTTTGTGTCCATTTACTAGCCTTGAGTGGGAACAAAAGGCCAATGTATCACTTCAGTGTCAAATATCTGAAAATAAATTGAAAAATAGTTATAAATGCAGATATTTGGGCAATACGTATTTCTAATTTCATTTTTCAAATTTGAAACACTATATTAAGTATATCAAGTAGAAAACAAGTGAAATGCTTTTTAACATTTTTGCACAAATTGAGACACATGTATTTACTTGGGTTATTGCACTGGTGGGAAAGACCTAACTGGAGATCATTAATGCAGAGGTTAGAGCACTGATTGAATCTATGGTCAGTCTTCAGGCTTTATTTAACAAAATCTAAATAGTGAAGTGATTTCTTAAGTCCCAATGTAAAAATTGTTTCTTAGTATCTTCTTACTTATACCTGTGAGTCAAATCAGTCCGTAAATTTTTTTCTCAAGCAACTTTTGAATATTTTTTTTGTATAGGCAGCTTCACACAGGATAAGCCTACGACACTTATAACAGAAGATGAGAGTATTCTTCCTATCTATCTTTTAGATAAGACATGAGGTTAATTCAAGAGAAGTATATCCTGCAAAAATTTAAAAGCAAGAGACTTAAAACTAATTGGATGACTCTTAAAACATTCACTCAAACTGAAAGTATATATATTAAACATACCCGCGCGCGCGCACACACACACACACACACACACACACACACACACCAGAGGGTGGAAATTAGGGTGCATTTAGAAATAGAGATTTTTCTTGGGGTGAACTACAAAGTGAGAGTCTCCCACCTATTCCCATTCTTAACCTCCTCTAAATGAGAAGGGATCAGAATTCCTTCTTTTGTCCTTTCAAATGCAGAGGAAGTCTAGGTTACAAGAAAACACTTGGAGAACTTAATAGGAGTCTTCAGATGTTTGGAATGGGCCGTGATAGAATGGACAGTGATCTGAATCAAACCTGAGAAGTCAGAAGTATGACAGACAGACAGGAGTGCTGCTAAGGATGTGTAGAAGAAAAGTGGCTGTTCTGTAAGCAGCTGGCTATTGTAATTAGCAAAGAAGTATGGGAGCCTATTCCCATGGGGCACTTCTCTGTCAAAAAAAGTCTGAATATGCTTTACTTTAAGACTCTGCAGAAAGCAGCTACAGGAGTCTGTGGCCTCATGGGTGCTACAGAATGGATTTGAATTGTGCTTCAAGTGTGGGTATAAACATATCAAGAGACTGAAAGCAAATAGTAGCAGTGATAGAAGGGTCTTTTCCCTGCAAATGGACTTTAAACACCCGTGAGACCCAGTGAAGGTAGCACCATCTGATGATTTTGGATAGGTAGTATCCTCCTGCATGTTTCACATTCTCAAATACTCCTCACTCCAAAACCAAAGGGACCAAGCAATTGGGTTAGCCACCTGAGGGAGAAGCAACAGAGAAAGACATTAACCAAGCTCTATCCCTGATCTTAGACTTCCTGCTTAGAGCCGACTCTAGCTGAGGGTGAGGAAAAGATTAAAATATATTGGACTGGACATTCTAATTTCTATGTAAGAGAGCTTGTTTACTGACTGAACATGACCATAGAAATCTTTATTGCCTAAGAGTGAACAGAAAAGTTAGGAGCTTAACTGTGTTATCACCCAGGGGTAGGATGAAATCTTCGTCCCGAAATAAACATAAGGGAGATAAAATAATAAAATTGCTTTATGATTATACCTAATGAGTTCTGCTGATACAGTGTACTGTTTGAGCTCTCCATTGTGTTAAATAAATCATGTACTACCCTCAGGATTATTTATGTTTAAAATTATGTATAAAGATGCCAGTCTGCAGGGTCATTCCAGGAGTTGGGTAAACACATCTAGTAGATGGTAGATTTTTTTTTCTCAAAAATTTCAAAATATTTGGAAGTACAATATAGGCTAAATTGTTAAATCCACTGGCATTAACTAATCTGGAGATTTACCAGAATGGATCTGTACTATTTCCATTAGTTTCAAGGAAAATCACAGAATAAAAATGCTATCATTCTAAATATACCTTTTATAAAGTAAAACTTCAGTTATTATATGGAAATTTGAAAAATATCTAATAGGACTTGGGGGTGACTTTTTTGTTCATAAGAAATTACAGGGTGTTATTCTTCAGATTTTCTTCACTTTCTGGTCTGTATTTCTGGACATTACTTTTATATAACTGAGGTTACATATTCTTATTTACATGATATTAAACATATAATATACACCACATGTATTTTTATCTTTAAGGCATGTGTATTCTTTTTAGAAGTTGGAAGTCATTTTATTCTAGCATTTGCATAGCATCATTCCAGTGAGATATCTTCTTATTCTACAGAGAGTTTAGGAGTTGGATTCGTTATTTTTAGAAATGGAAAAAAACATCTCTCCAAGGTAATGGGACACCATGAGGTGTGCTCTTGCATATTACTTCCTATACTAATTAAAGGGAATGGGAGAGTGAAAGTAAGTTGGCATTGTTAAAGTAAATGACCCAATGCTTCAGTAATGAAGACACATCTAAGCTCAAGTTTATTGTTTTAATTTTAATCTTAGGCAATTTTAGCTTGAACAGAGTAGGTTGCTCTATATGTCCTGCAGTGCATCCTGTCCATTGCACCAACAATGCAGCCCACTGAATATAAAAACAAAACCATCTGTAATAAGTTGTATATTGGAAAGAAGCGGTATGTTTATATGCAAGGTCAATTGATATTGGACATTTATTAAATCTTGTTTTCAACAGGCTATTATAAGTGGGGTTCTTCAGAGGGCAGAGATATTGGGAGACTAAAAGTTGCTTAAATTATGCCCCATAAAAATATAAATGAGGCTCAGATGCCTTTGGATTAAATATTCATTACTTAATATTTACATAATGCATGTGAAAGTGCTTTTAAAATAAAAACTCTCTTTATATAAATGGAAGCTATGGCCAGATTTTCCCCATTATACCCAGTAGAGTACTTCAAAGCATCCTCTGGAGGCTTGGAGAGGAGAAATTCCTTCCATCACATCTACAAAGGAAGGAGAGTGACTGTTCTATACTATCCAAACTTATCCTGCCTAAATTGTCCTGGCAGTCTAAAACTGTTCAACCTCTAGTAGTATATCTATTTTCTGTGATTTATAAATATATGATCCTAAAGAAAACAAATATAAATTTTAACTTCCAGTGATAAGTGTTGAGTGTTCAACAGGGCCTTCTCAATAAATTATGCAGAGTCACGAATGTGCAGAGACATGAACTGGCTTCCTATCCCACCTCCACCTGCACTATTACCTAGTTGTGTGCATGACCTTGTACTAATAATTCAAGCTCTATTTCTTTGTTCCTCTTCTTTTCATATGGGATTGTAATATCTACCTTGCAAAGTTAGTTAGAAATTAAATGACATAGTGCAGGCAGTGTTCCCAGGATCTGACACATTGAAAAGGCTGAAAAACAGTTAATTTCCTCCCACACAAATACATTATTATTGCCAAATTGAAAGCTGCAAACTCTCAATTACCCATATTAATATATGGAAACCTCTATGCAGATAAATAAAAATAATATAGGCATAATTTTCACACATAGTTTTGTGATCTATTTTTAAATTTATAATTTTCGAATACTACTACAGAATTTAGATATTAGGAACTGAGTGGTTCAACCCTCTCATTTTACAGATTAAAAAAGTCAGAGTTAAAATGTACAATTGTCAATGTAATACAGCTAGTTAGTGGTAAAATGGGCTGAAGATCAAATCAATGTTTCCCTGTTCTGTGATTTTATAGTACTTCAATGAAATAATCAAACAAATATTCAAAATAATCTCAACTGAAATAGCTGAAAAAGTGACCTTCCCTAACTACCCTGCTGTTTATTACTTGCCTTCTGACAATTTTATTCCATGACTATGCATTACAATTTTTTACACTCATCCAAAGCAACATACAGGGTTAGAATTGAATACTTCCAGTCAAGATTTTGAATTCATTTAGCCTAAACTTTGGGCTATTGTAGGACAGCTGTGGATTAAAAAATATCATGGGTTAAGTCCTAAAATAGTGATTGGATCACTTGGCACATTAGCAGGTTGTATTGTTTACTCCGGAGGTTATAGGTAGAGTAGGGATGAAGTCTACTTTTTAGGCTGAGCACATAGACACCATCTTAGCTTAATATCTTAGCTTATAACATCCCTGGAGGCAAACAGTAATTAAATGCTTTGTAGTAAAAGTGCTTCTATTGTGAATCATAAGCAGGTAAATCTAGCATATGATAAGAGTGAGCAGAGCTACTGATAATGACATAAATAATGATAAAGTAAGAGCTAGCAATAATTTCTATGAGAACTGGAAATTGAGATATGCTTTAGAAAATTCACATAACGGATAATCTTCCAGGGAAAGAGACTCATTTCCCATTACTCTCTATCTGTACTTCTCTAATGGCACTTATTTTCCAACTTACACTGGAGTTATTTATGCACTTCTTATTTCTTTGATAGTACCATAAACAGCTTGGGGATCAAACCTCTTTTAGCTTCATTTTTATAGTTTATAAGGCATTTGCTTATTATGCCCTGGCCATAGAAGGCATTTAACAAGAATGGCTTAAATGAATTAATATACTTTTGCTATGATGATATTGGAATTATATTTCATATAAAGGAAAGAGGAAATAATAATAAAGTAGTTGCAATCCTTCCTGGAGGAAAGGAGATGTTCTCATATTCTCTTTCAATAAAGAAAATAAATTACAATGCTTTCTCCAAGGGTCTCAAGTAAAAGAAAAAAAATAAGAAGGTTTGCTGTAGTGGTTTTAAATATACTCACTTTAATATAGCTTCTTTTATAATTCTGCGATTTATTTGAATTATTTCCAATGAGATATTCATAAATGAAATATGAGCTGAACATTCAAAAAGGTCAAGTCCTTCTGTGTGTGACCAACTTTTACTTCTTGATTTCTAACCCTGTCTACACATAGCAGACACTGGCGGCTGACTATGCAGTTATCTATTTCCTCATTTTTCTTTCTAAAAGAATCTGTAACTCATTCAGGGATCCACTGTTCTCCCATGAACTCCAAGAGACTCAGAAGGAGTTTAATTTCCAGCTCAGGAAAAAGTCTGTCCAATCACAGTTTGCCCTCACCCTCCCATGGGACTGGTGAGAATGTCTGATTGAGCTATCAGTACACAACTACTGACACACTCTCCAAGAGTTATTGATCCAACAGGGATGATTTTCAGGAGAGTTTCTCTGTTCTCTTGTTGCTCTCGTGCTCTCCTCTCCTCTTCCCCTCCCCTCTTAACCCTTTTTCTCTCTTTCCTGTCTTTACTCCTCCCTATCAATCTTTCCCCCAACTCCACATTTTAATTTCCCCTTTTCTGCTGGATATGAAAAAGGGAGCTTTGCAGAATACCCAGCCCCTTTTGAGCCCTATGAAGATTATCACCTCTTACTTAAGCTGATGCTGAAGGAGAAAGTGCTAAGCAAGGAGAAGAATTTAGGTTCATGATGTTATCTCCCAGACACTCTACTAACCAAACCTAAATCCCACACTCACATGGACTTTCACTTTCTTAAAATGATGAAATGTATGTGTTGTTTAAGCCAGTTTGCTCCAATATTGTTGCAAACCAATCTTGATGCACTCCTTCATCTCAATCTTCCACCTCATTTTAAAATTTCCTTCCTCGCCCACTTATTTTTCTATACGTGCCATTATTATTCTTATGTAGAGAAACATGTCTAGCTTTATGATACTAAATGATTACCATTAAATATGGAGAATAGCAAGGGAAAATAGTACAAACTCAAATGAAATGCTAACAGCTAAAAGGCCGATTTTATAATGTGCATTTGTAGCAGCCATTTGAGTGAGTCTACATAATAGTTTTAAAGGACTTTCAATAATGTTTCCTGCAGCTGTGCAGACTTTTAACTCTTCATTTAAAAATACATCTAAATATAAATCAAGCACTATACACTTCTAATTTAGTTGTTTGAATGGAAAGAGAAAGTTGAAAGCTGGAGCAGTCATGAGTAAGTGCTATAGAAAGCTGTAGTCGACAGTTGCAATTTAAAACCAATCAAGTGGGCAGGAGAAGGGGAACACAGAACCTGAAAATAACTGGTAAGCTTAGAAATAGTCTTAAAGCAGCAGCTACACTAATAATGATTATGGTTAATTAGTGATCCAAGGGTGCTACCCTCTCAGCAAGAGGAGTTGGAAGGTGAGAAGTAGTTTAAGCACAGACTGTCAGTCTCCACCAGCGATATTCACCTGAGCCAATCTTCCCTAATAAGGAAAGATTTTGTCTTGTACCAAAGTACAAAGAGCATGAGGGGGTGGCAGCTACCTAGTGAAGTGACATGTGTCCACACTTCAAGATTTTTGAGTCAGTCAAGCCTGAGACTGAAAAACTAAGACTTTAATGTGGATGACATACATAACATGAGGCATGTCCTGGAGATACCCTCTCAAGAATATCATTCCTGAGATTGTGCATTTGGAAGGTAGAAAACAGGGTAGCTTGTGGAATTTCAACTAAGGCCAGTACATCTTGAGCAAAAGGGGGTGGGTGGGAAGATATTTCAGACCTAAAATAATGCTTTCTCTTTTAGCACTGTGAAAGAAATTACAGTGTCTTAGATGTTCTTGTACTTTTATTTAGTTATACTCTGAGCAAGTTATTTAAGGTCTTTCCCCCCTCTGAAGGCAAAGAACACCAAACCTGCACTGCTCTTCTTTCTAGGGAATTTGTGAAAGGAAAACTTGCATACATGAAAACTTTCTCTACATAGCAAAGTATTATAGTGATGCTAACAATTGACATTATTTTTATCAAATTATCTCTTTCAAGAAGAAACAAATTAGGAGATATGCTGCATGTTTAAAAGTCATTATATAAGCCATGAGAATGATCACTTGTTTCAACCATATGAAATTTTTGAAAACAATAAAGATTTAAAAAAAACTTTAAAGAGATATTAGATGACTAGAGAATAATGGAAAGGTAGCTTAGTATATTTGTCTTTGATTTTTCAAAACTTTTGCTTTTATATATTTTCTAAAATATCTAATTTTTTTGAGATATTTTGGTCGAAACTATCAAGGACTGGCACTGTCCTCCTAGCTCCCTCTGGATAATCAGCCATCATTCTGAGAAGCAGCTCTGAAAGACCACATCAAAAGGTCATTTCCAGAGGCCTAAATGGAGAAGAACCAAGGTCCCCAACCATCAAGACCACCAGAGATATATGTAAATGAACCTTCACAGGATTAGAGCCCTAATCTTCTCATTAGACCTCTGAGATTAGATATCAATCAAGAGAGACAAGTGTCCAGGTGTGGTGGTGCACACCTGTAATTCCAGCAACTCAGGAGACTAAGGTAGAAAGATCACAATTTTCAGGCCAGCTGCAGTAACTTAGTGAGAGCTTGTCTTAAAGTAAAAACTAAACAGAGCTGGGGATGACAGCTCAGTGGAAAACCGCCCCTGGGTTCATTCCTCAGTAATAGGGGATTAAAAAACAAAATAAAAATAAAGGAGAGATGAGTAGACCCTGCTTGCCTTCTGTGAATTACTAATTTAAGGAAACCAATATTATTCATAAACTATTATTATTTTTAAGGCCATTATAATTATTATATAGCATTAGATAACTATAATAGGTACCTATAGTATCAAATCAATTTTTGCAATTCTTATTGCTGTACTTTTTTGAAAACCATTTTAAAATTTGGCTATATAACAACAATATAGCCCTTTTGTACCAGTTATATATGGAAAATACATAAACAGTTAAGCATTACAGATCCTTTCTCCTTTAAGCACTAATTTTCAGGGAATTTTGGCAACAGTTACTGATCTGTAAAATTGAGAATAATAGAACCTGCATAACACATTTGTTTAGAGCATTTAACAAGTGACGAAGTGTCATGCACTTAAAAATGCCCAAAACAAAATAAGGATACAATAATGTTAGTTCCTCTTATTAATAATTAAAAACATTACATTGTTTCTACTTTTAGCTGATCACCCTCTATTCTGGCCATAGTTATTTGAGATATAAGTTTCTTTTGTAGAAAGAAAAAAATTGCTTTTATGGATATCATAAATTATGTTTTTAAAAAAATAACTAAATTATTATGTATTACACAATAAAAATAAATTTAGGATCCTAAGGTAAGGGATCATTTGAAACAATTACATTTTAAAACCTAAATATAGGCAGCTGTTTCAGATAAAAAGCAATTATATATACATATCATGCTAAAATAAGCGTCTTCTTTCCTTAGAGGGATCCCTCAAGATTATAGGCCTGATTGACTAAGTGGAGGTTACAGATGCCAGAAAATACATTTATTCTGGTCACTATCATTTTCCTTTGGGATCTGCACAATTCAACATATCTTTGGGGAGTGAGATGAACTTGTACATATCACTGAATTTCTCTATTAATCATTTTAAGAGGATAAAATGAAGTCAATTTATGAAAGTGCACCTGTAGAATTGCATATAATGTTTACATTGAAATGATTTCAGTGAAAACCATTCAATTTAATAATAATTAGCTACTTATATTGTGTGTTCCATGAATGTTTCAGAGGCAAACAAAAAATGAAATGTAAAAAAAAAAAAACTTCTGAAAATAGTATTTTAAACTTTCAGATTTTATTCTTGTTCTATAAGAGAGAGAAAAGAAGAGAGCTTTTATGTAAATCACTTCACTAGTACTGGGATTTGGAGATGTTGATAGGGAGATTGATAATCTAACACTAAAAATATGAAACCCATCCTTAATAAATAATATTAATAAATAAACTTAATAGTTTAGTGTGGGAGATAATTATATAAGACAAAACATGAGGGAGTGAATGAAAAGGAAGTGAACAAAAGTATGAGTTATATATAAAATCACCCAGTGGAAGGGGCTTAAATAAAACATTTAACTAAAGTTTTTCCAGGTAAGCTGGAAAAATGAAGTTGTTAAAGCTTTTCAGAATATCATTTCCAAATATTTATTTATTTATTTATTTATTTATTTATTTATTTATTTATTTATTTATTATTAAAATATATCCCCTCCACTCGTTTTTGAGACAGAGTCACACTACATTGTTAACAGGCTGGTCTTGAATTTGAGATCCTTTGGTTTTAGTCTCCCAAATTGATGGGATTATAGTTATAAACCACAAAATCTGACCTTCCATTTTTAAATTCAGAATAATTCTGGGTAAGTAATTTTTAAATTCCATACTTAAGTTACTATAAACAGTATAATCACTGAGAAATCAAGAACAAAAAAACATAGAAGTTAAAAGTCATTGTAGTTCTTGTAATTTTTTATTTTTATTTTTTGGTATCAGGTATTGAACTCAGGGCACTAGACCACTAAGCCACATCCTTAGCCCTATTTTGTAATTTATTTAGAGACAGGGTCTCACGGATTTGCTTAGTGTCTCACTTTTGCTGAGGCTTGAATTGAATTTGTAATCCTCCTAACTCAGCCTCCCAAGATGCTGGGATTACAGGCGTGTGCCACCATAACCAGCCTAGATGTCACTTTTGATAAAATATCAAGCAATATCTGGATTTTAGAAAAAAAATTTAAGATTTTCCTTTCTTATTCTTTTATCTTTTTATTCTTTTGAGATTTTGTCTATTATTTTGAAAATGCTTTGTGCAAAGCCCTTGTACTCAACTGTAAATATAAATGAAAAACTGTATTTTGGTAAAACAATAAAAACAAAATGTGTAAATATGTTTAATGATTATGAAAGACTGTGGCATAAAAACAAACTTTTGTAGATGCAAAGTACTTCCATAAAGATATTAAGCCTTGGTCAAAAACGTCCTGTACTCCTATCTCCGTAAGTAGAGGACCAGACATTCAAAGGAAAGAACTGGTTGGAACTGGAGACATTTTAGAACTTACAGGATTCAGAGAATAATTTTGTGTCTGTTCCCCTCTCTCTTCATAAGCAACACTCCCAAAGAAGAAAACCTCAAGAGAAACCCACATAGACTTTGAGGCATCTCTTCAAATTAGTATAGCAGATATGTTTGGTGCCCACCCCACTCCTTTCCATCCTACAACAGCTGTTGTAGAGATCAAAAAAGAAACAATATGTATGCATAGTGTATATCTATTGATATGAATATGTATGCACATACATAAAATTCCAAAAGTATACACTTAAATACTAATATATACATAGTTATTGTTTGAAAATATTAAACTTACATAAAAACATGTTCTGTATTATTACTCTGAGTCAATTAAATTTCTAAGCCCTAAAAGAAATTTTTATCTAGCTGATGGTATGATTTATCTATAAAACTTTCAGAGATTATTGCACCTGGCCAAAGGGATTGGGGCATCAGACCAAATAAAACATTTCTTAATCACTTAGGTAAAAAGATCTTTGGAAAACAATTAGAAATGATGCCAAATTGCTTCCTACTAGACAAATATTTTGTGGATCATAAATTCTGTTAAAAGGCTTTAGGCAAACTTAGATTTAAAAAAAAGCTTCTCTACTAAGATTAGTTGATGCTTTAATTAGGTAGACACAAAATTAAAAAAAAACAAAACTTGGTTTTATTTGATTTATCAAATTATGGCCTGAAATATTTTTCCCCTTTTGGGTAGTTGAAGCTGTTCCTCTTTTATCATTTAAATATTTGTTGATGTTTCATTCATTTAGTTTCTTCTCCTGGCATGAGCCATCGCCCTGCCTGGACACTTTCTTGTTTTCCCACTGTCTGCTCAATTTACATTCATAAAAAGAAGGTTCAGTGCCTCCAAAGAGACCGGGCAAATCTTCATACTAGAAGAGGTTGGAAATCTCAGCTCTTTTTACTTTTCTTTATTTTCCCTTCAAAAAATTAAATTGTTGTATTAAAGATAACCATTTACTTTGCAAATAGTCTGAATTTGTTTATGTGTTCTACCCAGAGAAAATATATATGTAGCCTAGACAAGGACAGAGTGAGTGGAACGGGAATAAGTGAATCATATTAGAAATATTGAGGCAACGAAAATCAAGACCACATGAATAGGATTTGACTGAGAGATGTCAGGATAACTTTGACTTGTCTACCTTATACCACAGGGGCAGTGATGAAGACCCTTTTTGAAGAGTTGGAAACAAGAGGCTTGGTAGGGTAGACCAGCATTAAGAGAGATAAGGGGTTCCTTTTAGTGTATATTATTTATATCTAAATTTCACTAATGTAAAAAAATTCATATGTGTTTGAATTATTCCTTTTTTCTAATATAAACTCTCTTGGAAAGTAAGGGCATCATAGTGTGAAATTAATATTTTAGGGTATATGGATGAATTTATCAAATTGTTACCTTAAATGACAAGAGGACCTGTGAGATATAAGAAAAAGCTAATTGAATGGAGAGAAGATAGCCACAGAAAAATATCTTTATTCTTTTTAATGTTGACCAAGAGTATTATGATGGTTAGAATTAGATGATTTTCATATTTCTTGAAGTTGAGCTCATCAAGATGCAAACGTTTTTTCATAAATTTCACAGCTTTTCAAGGTGTTGTGATTAAAAAGATTTTACCTAAGATTTATTCTCTAGTCTACATACTATAAATTTTCTTATTCACTATGTTCAAACAATCAAGCAGAGCTAGTCATTAGCAAATTAACTGAGTCTTATGAAGTGTGCATTTCACTCTCATGTTTGTGACTTTGAATGAGGATCAATTATGTTCTCACATCTGTCACTCACATCAGGAGCAGAAGAGTGTCAAGACTTAAGTGCACATTGCGCATATACCTGAGAGCAGAGGCTTGGGATTGAACCCTTTATCTTAACTGAAAGCTGTTGTCCATAACCACTTACGTACATCAGATAATTCCTTTATTCTCAGTAGTAGATAGATCATTCATTCTTTCCAGATATTTTGACAAAGTTATCTAAACAGGACAGCATTTTTCTTTTCTGAACTCAGATTTTAAAGAATATGTTTATTTCTAGAGCTAAAACACTGTAATTCTGACTTCAAACATATGCAAAAGATTGCTGTGAGTAAACGTAGATAAATGAGTAATACTGAGATAAAATAAATTTCATATACAAATTATCCTGAGCAAAGTTAAAGTGATACATAAGGCATTATAAAGGTGGAAAATACTAGTAATATAAAAATATTACAATCTGAACTGCAAAATATAAACTAACATTTGAGAACATATTTTCATAATTATACTTCAGCAGTTTTTCTTTCTGCACAACACTAGAAATTAAGAATTCTTTCAATCTCTTTAAAATTGTATATTGCGATGCAATTTTAAGTTTTTTCAGTCTGTTTATTGGTAATTCTGAACTCTTGATGTTTCCGTACCATTTTTTTTCACATTTTCTTCTGTGAATCTCTTTTTGGTGTCTTCTCTTTATTGATCTTTGTCAATTTTTTTTTCCTGTGGGAAGAAGAATGGCTTTAATTGTCAGTATACTTTATACATATTTTTTCTTTCAGTTTGCTATTTTCTGTGATTTTTGTTCATGGATTCTTTTTTGGACTGAAGTACATATTTAATTAGCATGAATTTGCTAAAATTTCTTGCAATAAAAAGATAAGATCTATATTCTAGTCATTAAAACTACTGAGATTTACTTTAATAAAAGTGATGTGAGTTGACTAATTTGAAAGCCCTGCATTCTATGTTGGTGCCCTGACTACATGCTTTCTAGGGTACTTGAAGCTATTCCTCTTTTATCTTTTAAATATATGTTGATGTTTCATTCATTTAGTTTCTTCTCCTGGCCTCAGCCATTGCCCTGCCTGGTTACTTTCTTGTTTTCTGACTGTCTGCTCAATTTACATTTTATGCAAAGTTATCAGATGCAATTCAGCTTATAGCTTAAAGGAAGTTCAGTTTCTTTGACTGTGTCCTTGACCTTTTTTTGCTTATAATGAATTACATATTGTGAACACTATATCCTGGTCTTCCTGGCCTTGTGCTATGGCTTGAATATAAAATGTCCCCCAAAGACTCATGTGCAGAAGGCTTGGTCTCTCAGGCAGTAATGTTGAGAGTTGGGGGTGTGTTAGTCAGTTTTTCATTGCTATCACCAAAATACTCTAGGAGAACAACTTACAGGAGGGAAAGTTTATTTTGGAATCAGGGTTTCAGAGATTCAGTCCATGGCCACTTTGTAATTGAGGTATGGAAGAGCACAATGGCAGAATGGGAAGAAGGCCCAATTTATGATTTGGATATGAGTTGTTTTCCCAAACTCCTGTGCTAATGTAGGAATATCCAGAGGTGAAATGATTAGAGTAGGAGAGCTATAACCTAATCAAACCATCCTAATTTGAATGGATTAACTAGGTGGTAACTGTAGGCAGGTGAGTTGAACCTGGAGGAGGTGGGACACTGACAGTGCATCCTGGAAGGGTTTGCCTTTCCTACCACTTTTGCACTTTCTCTTTGCTTCCTGGCCACCAAGAGGTAAGGTGAGCAGTTTTCCTCTGCCCTGCCTGTCTTGTAACCAACCTTTATATTACCAAGTTGTAAATTGTGAGAAACAACATCCTTTACAACCAATTTAAACAGAAAAAAATATCAAATAATAATAATTAGTTTGTGTTTTAGGCAGATTTTGCATCATTATGACCAAAATACCTGATAAGGACAACATACAGGAGGCAAAGTTTATTCGGGACTCCTGGTTTCAGAAGTCTCAGTCCACAGATGACCCACTCTGTTTCTCTGAGTCCAAGCTGAGAAAACACATCATGGGGAAAGGGTCATTAGAGGAGGAGGAAAGCTCTCAACTCATGGCCTGGTCAGAATGCAGAGAGAGGAAAGTGGGAAGGAGCCACTGGGAAGATGTAATTTTCAAAGGCATGCCCTGGTGATCTACCTCCTTTGGCTAGCCCCAGCTTTGTACAGTTACTACCCAGTTAGTTCATTTAAGTTAGGGTGGACCAATTAGGTTACAGCTCTCATAATCTAATCATTTGATCTCTGAGTATTCCTACATTAATAGGATCTTTGGGGGGACACCTCATATCCAGACTCTAAGCTTGTATGTCTGTGTAAATGATAACTAGAGCACAAAGTCTACGTACCAAAGAACTTTTAACCATTGAAAGAGCTTTCTAACTGCAAACTGTGATGCAACTGCTTCTAATTATCTATACAGTTCAGAATGGTGTGTCAGAAGCACTTCTCCAGCCACCACTGACAAAACTTCAGCCACTGCACCTTTAGGATGAACAATTTCTCCCTACAAGAAACTGTTATACACATCTTATTCTTATAAAGATGCTTCTGAGTACCACAATTCAATTCACCTGTGTGAATTTTAGCTGAATAGGAAGTCAATAAAAAAATACAATACTTGAATTTTAAGTCTGTTTACTAAAGATACAGTGAAATTATTGTAATTGGAAAAATCACTAACATTGTATTGATTAAACAAAAGTACATAGATACAGAGAAATATGCAGCCTTGTTATTGTATTTTAATATAGTTTTGATTCATAATGAAATTATTGCAAATTTATCTGTTAAGTTCAGGTTTTGGAATACCAGTAAAGGCCCAGTTAAATCAAACAACAAAATGAAAAACTTAACATGAACACTGGGAAAAAAGATATGTGATTTTTCATTTGTTTGTTTTTAGTTGTACATACCATGATAGTATGTTTAGAAAAGTCAAAAAAGTCGCTAATAAAAGTTACTACATTTAACAATAAAAATATTGTTAGTCTGCAATAATACAAAGAAATATGTAAAAAACTAGTGTTTTATTTTAGATATTTGTTAAACTAAAAAGGTGCAAAAGTACATAAGGACTAATTTTAAAAGAAATATAAATATTCTATATAATAATTTATACTTTTATGTAGGATAAAAAGGAAGATATTATAACACATGGAAATAAATATCTACATTTTGGAACTGATAATTTAATATATTAAAAATATTAGTTATCATTAAAAATGTTCACATTCATGACAGCTCCAACAAGTATATGAAATAAAAGCATGGAGCATTGCCTTAATATACATCATAAAATAAACTATTGAGTCACCCTAAGATTTAGTCATCATGAAGGAATAAGCAAGTAATGAAACAGAGAGTTCACACATAGATCACAGTAAAAGTATCATATAAATAATAGAAGAAATATTTCAGTTGAATGGAAAAAAGCATGATTTATTCAATAAACAGTGATAGCGATATCATTCTGAAAGAAAAAAAAACATGTTTGGTAACCATCTCATATAAGATAACAAAAAGAGATGTGATTTTAACAAATTAAATTGAAAATAGGTTACATATTGAAACCATTTTAATTAAAGTGTCTTATAATTAATTCTAGAAGACTATATGAAATCAAAAGATAGGAACGACCTCTTAAGTTAGAAATCTGAAATACTGCAAAAGAACATTTAAATTGAAACAATTACAAAACATTTAAAAGTGTATATACCAAGTGATTCCAAAGAGAGACAATATATGCTTATTTGATTTGGAAAAATCTAATTGAAGACAAAAAATAATAGCAGCCTTATTTAAAATAGTTATGAATTGATGGGAATGGAATATTTCACATATTCCTCTATTCTAATTGATAATACATAAAAAAATATTTTCAAAAACAAAAGTCAGTCCAGGTTGTGAAAAAGCAGAGGACAGAACAGATTTTCAAGAAGGAAGAGGGAAGGAAGAAAAAGAAAGAAAAAGGCAGAGAGAAAGAATAATACTCAAAATTAGTGTAATAGCAATAAAAATAAAACAATGTGATAATGCAATACATATCAGATTCACAAAGTTTAAACTGATATCACTCACTGAGAGTGGAAATGTTAAGAAAAGGGAGCTATTTTTGATTCTTAAAAAATATATATGTATATACCATTGTAGCCATTTTAGGAAAGCAACTTGGATACAGTCATCAAAATTATAAATATACCCATCCATTGGTCCAGCAACTTCATCACACCATTCTGTTTCAAAAATATGAAGTTGGCTCAGACTAGTGTATCACTTATCATCAGTGTCTATCACCGCTGGTATTGCTCATACCACTAACTTGTTAAGTACTCTTCTATCAATCAGAATAGACTCTCCAAAGTCTAAGAACTTAAGTGCAAAGCTATTTATTGTAGCATTATTGGCAATGGCAAAAAAGACCTAGAAAATAAATTGAACCCCCATTCTTAGGAAAAGAGTTAAAGGAATCATGTTATATATGAAACATAGCATATTATATTGACATTAAAAGGAGTGAATTATAGATACACTGTAGATATATAAAAATTCAATTTTTATTTTTTTCTTCAGATAAACAAGACTGAAATGTACATATTATATGATCATTATTTTTAAGAGAAACACTCACTGAATAAAAGATTGAATATATGGGCAGATATGAATATTTATATTGAAATATGTACATGAGTGTATGAATGAGAGAGACAGAAGGAGAGAGAATATTATATGACCATGGAGAATATTTATATGACCATATAAAGATAGATATATTGAATGAATATCATGAATTATGGGAGTAGAATTAGGAAAGAAAAAAAATCGAAGACTCAATTAGAAGAGATCGTAACCATATGTATATATTTATGTAAAGTTGTAAATTTATATATATGCAGGCAATTTTTTAAGAGACAATTCTCTGAATTTCACATATGAGAGGCTAACTACAAGTCATTAAGAAGTAAGTAGGTGATAATGAACTGGGCATAGCAGATGCAAACTACCATCATCAAATAGATTGAAAAAAAAAAACAAGAAATAACATTGGATACTTGAGAGAGCAGTCAACTATGCAATTGGAGTGATTTGAGATTATTTTTATTAGAATGAAATTAAATGATTTAGCAGAAAAGATTCAGGTAACAGACCAAAAAAAAAAAAAAAAAGAAAAAGAAAGAAAGAAATAGTTATAAATATATACACAAAGGACTGGGCCTCTTTGGTAAGTAAAAAGGTTGAAAATCCAATCTGCTAGATAAAAGTAAAATAGCAGAGGAATAAAGAAGCTAAGGGAAGAAAGTAGCTAAGAGTAGTCTAGGTGAATAGGAAACTGTAAGGTAGCAGCAGTTGCTATTCTATTGCACGACGACTTCTTTTCCCCTGAAAACATAGCCTCAATGGAAGTATTTGTTTTTCTCATTGACCAGTAACCAAGATGTTGTGAGATGGAAATAATGGAGATATGGATGAGCTGTTGTGGATTTTTTAAAAGCTGGTCTTTACTTTTGAACTACCTAGGAACATGTGAGGAGCTGTGAGAGAGTCTTACCTTAGAAAAAGAACCTCTCATTACTTAACTAGCTTAATGATGTTGGTGATAAAAACAGGTAAGTATTTGTGATAGAATAAAAAAATCTCTCAGTGTGCATTGGATGTTGAAATTCCATCAATTGAAGTCTAAATGTATATTTCATAATAAAGCAACCAAATGTTACAATAATTAATCATGACATTTGTCACTGATAATTTTTGTATGAAAAATATTGGTAATAATCTTGAAAGAAATGGAGAATAATGAAGTACAGATTGGCAATTCATATTGAAAACAGGCTGACAGTTTATACAAATGTTAGAAAGGGCACATTAAATCAGTAAGTATGCGAAGGACATGTGATCCTTTTCGAACTTAGAATATTAATTAGATAAAATAGTTTTTTCTATGTGGAAATCACCGCATATTACTATCATTAAAGAATATAGTATTTTCCTAAATCAGATATTATGTAAGAGACAAAGAAGTTCTAAGGCTTGGTGATAGCTTTACCATGATCAGCATTCTGTCTGGGCAGAGAAACCAAAGACATACTTCATATCACAACAGAGCTAGGGGGAGGGGCAGAATCTGCTGACCTTTGTGAATATTCAGTACTATCAGTAAGACAGAAACATTCTGTCTGAGAACATAGATCTGAGAAGTGATTGTCTCTGCATTGTTAGGTCAAACTTTTTTAAAAAAAGCAATAAGCTACTACTGTGTTAAATAATAGATTATTACTCTAATGATTATTATCTGTTGAATAACACTGAATTTATTCTATAGTCTCAGAACTCATTGCAGGTGATGATTTTTGCCTGAATTTCATATGAACATTAATTTTTATACTCATCTACTAGGTATTCAGTCAAAATATGCTTCTACAAGTGGATTTATACTCTAACCAACGACTGACAAGTTAGACTGACTAGCAATGGTCAGTCACCTATCTTTCTCAAATTTCCTCCTTCTATTTCTGAGGCGAAGGTTAAGGAAAAGAAGTAAGAGGCAACTTGAACATGGATAGGCTCCTGTTAGGAGAAAAAGTTTGGAAGAGCAATCCCAGTGAACACAGAAAATATCAAAAACATGTTTACCCACCCTAAACAATAAAATAAATAAAACCAACTACCCCTAATTGGAATTACTATATATGTTGCTAGAGTTTCATTCCAGAATATTCCACAATGGCAGAGTTTGTGGGAGATTTTAGGTAGTTAAAGGCATACAATGAACAAGATTATGGACCATGGTTTCTTGTTTCTTTTGTTTTGCTTCCTATCCAGGAAGGAAATAATTTTGCTCCACCACATGTTCCTGCCATGATGCCCTACTTCACTACTGGCCAGAAAGCAGAGGACCCTTTGATCTTGCCTCCAAAACTGTGAGCCAAAATAAACCTTCTCTTTATTAAGTCCAGTATCTCAGGTATTTGTTATAGGAAAGAAAGTTGTCTAACACATACACATTGATAATGAATATGCAATCAGCAAATAAAAGTACCATGTAATTTATATATGTAGAAGGATATCTGTTTATTTGTATAAGGTTACATAAATGTATAGGGAAAAAAAGGTACAAAGTTCACATTGCAGTTTTTAAATCACGTCTTCCTGGAAGAAGGTAGGAAATGCAGAAAAAAAATGAATAGTAAATCAGGAGAAAACAATAAAACTAAATAAATAAGTGGGAAAATTAAATGCTGCTTACGTAGAGAAAACCATGATAACAACATATACCTCCATGCTTGGAAAAGTTAGTAGAAATAAGTAAGTTTCAGCTGTTGAAGAATTTTCATTCCAGCCTTTCAGTCTGTTTCCTGTTTTTATTATAATTCCAAAGGTTGCATTTTTTCGTGGATTTCTACTTATTTATTTTCACCTTTACTTTAGATGTTCAATATATGTACTGCATTCTTTCAGTAGAAAGAATAGCTTCTATTGTAGTTTGCTTTCTGTGGTTACTTTTTATTACAGCATGCATAAGATAATCATGATTATAATTTTAAAACATTCTTCCCTTGGTCTTTTTATATTACTATAACAAAATCCCTGAAAGTGGGTAATTTGGAAAGAACAGATATTTATTTTTCAAGAATCTAGAGGGTGGCAGGTCCATTGACAAGGCAAGGCAGGATTAGTGTCTGTTGAGGGCTGCTCTCCACTTCCAAGATGGCAGCTGGTTGTTGGAGGGAGAAAGGCAAAGAAAAGGGGACAAATGTTGTATCTTTACATGACAGAAGAGCAAACTATAGCAAACCCACAGTCTTGGGTCCTTTTTGTATGATTCCCTAAAGCCATCCATGAGGGCACTGCTGTCTGACTTAATCATCTCTTAAAGGCCCTAGTACTTAACACTATCACATTGATGATTAAGTTTCAACACACAAATTTTGGGAAACTTTCAGACTGTAGAAATCTTTCAAGTGTTAAATTTTATTATTTATAATTAACATCTTAACTTATTTTTATACAATAAATACACAATGATTTCTGCATAATTTCAGCTTAATTCTGTGTTCCTGTGTGTCCATGTGGTATTTATAATGAAAAATAATAATGCTCTTACCTTCCTACTGATTAACCTGGCTGAACTCAATACTTCCATTGTAGATTTTATATTCTCAAGATTTTTCAAATCTTTTAGAATTTAGAAACATGTTCTGCTCTTTTTACAAGCCTGTGTGCTACTTTCTACAGATATAAGGGCAAGTATTACATGGCTCTTGACTTTTGAAAGTAACATATGAATGGAGAAATAATAATAATAGTTATAATCACTATGATGGTGGTTTATGGAGGATTCTTGGTAACCTGCTAGGACTGGGGAAGGATTATAAGAGGAGGTGAAAGTTCTGGCCAATATGAATAAATATCTTATAAATACAAGAGGGAGAAAGAAATGTTTCAGCCAGATGGAACTGCTTATGCAAAAGTATGGGTAGAGAACAACATAAGACACATCAGATTTCACATGTCCAGAACCAAATCAGCATTAGAGACAGTATAAATGAGAATAGGAATAAAAGTGAAATCATAAAAAAAACTCTTGGAGTTCATGTAAAGAGTTAGAACTTTAGAAGTGGATATGGTCAGTACTCTTCTTCAAAACTCTGATAAACATATTTTTCAAACAAACAGCTAACAAATGACAAGTTATTTGAATAACAACTGTCAGTTGAAATAGTCTCATATGGCCAAAGTAGCTATTTTTCACTAGATAAATTTTATTAAATTGTAAAAGTATTTTGTACCCCATTAGGTTGAAATCTCCATATTGAATACTAGTTTGTTTCAGCCTTGTACGGAATAAATGTTGATTTTTCTGGATCAGAATTTCAGAATAACCTCTTTCCTTTTTAAAAGAGAAATACTCTATTTCCATGTTGGAGACTTTTATTTTGCTTTGGTCTCAAAACAATTACTTAAAAAAAAAGAATTGTAATTCTGTGTGTCTTAACTCTGGATCTTCCTTGAATAATAGCAAATAGTCACAATCAAATAAATTACCTCTCTCTGAAAGCTTGGGAAATTTCATTATAGTGTGTTTAAGTGACTCAAGAAAAAGAGTGAGATAAATATTCCACAAAAAGCACAGGTTCATCATGAAGAAATTACATAAAATATCTCAATTTTATAGTCATTACAATTTTAATATTTTTATTATAGAATGAAAATTGGAACATATTGCATTGAAATTTCACCTTAATTTTCTCAAATCATGCTAGTTTTATTAGGAACTAACATGCTGCCCAGTAATCTTTATGAACTAATAGAGATCATAGCTTTTAGCACAACTTTCAGTATAAAAATAATGTTGCTATCTACTCTAATTAAGATGTCCTGTGTTGATTAAGAAGATATAAATTGCCTTGTAAAAGGAAAATGTCTCATTCTAAAGTTTTTCCTTCCCATTAGAAGAGAGACACAGGTATGATTAGATTTTTATGTTTAGTATGTATGACATTAGATATAATGTAGAAAAATAAAATTATGCATTAAAAATAATTGGACACAAAACAGAAGGAAATGTGTGATTCTGTTCACCGAAAACTGTTTAGATCAATTGTTCAGAATCTAATTTAATTATCTTATAAAATGAGTCAAGTGGGATAGCAAGTTTAAATATAATGCTGAGCAAGCCCTTTAAAGTTGTTATTACACAATTATTTTGACTTTTATTTCCCAGTGATGGGAAATATCTCTGACCCCATACAATCCCTTGATGCCAGATCATTTTGTTCCCTTGCATGTAATTCTACTTTATTCTTTTTCTATTGCTTTGATCATATTTTCAGTTAATATGACAATATCATTAAAAATATGGGATCAAAAAAGGAACTAAATATACATGATATACATTTAATTAATAAAAGATGATTTCTGAGCCTTTCCTCTGGTACATCGATATTTACAAATTAATATATGTAGTTTCATTTGGATTTTTATAAAAAGTTTAATGTTAATTGTCCAGGAAGTGTTGGGCCCTACCCTAGGAAGCAAAAACCCTGAAAAAGAATTCCTACCTTCACAGAGGAAGTGGTAATTCCTTTTCATTCTGCAGTACAACCTTTGAAAATATTTCAGTGGGTTCTACTGCTGTGTTAGCGTCACAAGTGCAAAATGCCCCTAGTTAGCTACATATTGTTTCTGAATACTGTTGGTTGGTGGCATATTATTCCCAATGGTCATGGAAGAGTGGTCAATCTGATTTTCAATCATTCCAAACACTTCAATCTACTTATATTCCCTATTGATTCTCTTTTTCTTTTTTTCCCTTAAAACTTGTGTTCTATAGAAGTATTTTCTCTAATTACCAAGACTTCATTTGTCCCAGATTGGTTCTTGCCTAATGTCCTCTGTTCTTCCCTACAGTCTTGGTCTTGTATCTTCTCTACTTTATCTTATGAGTACCTGAAAATATTTCTTCACTAACTCATCCATTTTTGTAAATTACCTCGAACGTGCTTAATTTTTTGTGTGCTAAAATGTTTTAACATTAGGCTATGTATAGTCAGATTAAAACCTGATTATTGTTTGATATCATTTGTTCAATAGCTTTGCACTACACATTGAATGAAGATAGTAGGTCTTGAAGCTCAAGGCAATTGAGTGAAAATATGAAAATGACTCCTGTTAATTTTATGTAAATGACTCCCGTTACTCATCCAGCAACTCAAGAGGGCATAGAGGATCTAAATAGTGAGTATTCTCTTACTTCTGTAGAAAGTACCTAAAAAGTCTTTAACTGTAAGGTATCACAAGTAAAATCTTCAAAGGTAAATTTCTTGCTACTTAGTGGGAAGCTGAATGTTTAAGAATGAGTTTAAGGAAATGTTAAGGGATTTTTGTGATGGTTGACATCTGCAAAGTCCTCTGGGTCACTATATTCTTTGAATTGAACATCCTTGAAATGGTTGGTAAAAGTTTTACTCCCTTGGGGGTAACTCAGAAGTGTCAGGAAGAAAGTCTCAGACATCATCTATACCAGGTCTAAAGCCTCAGGAAGTTCTGCTGGTCCTCCTTCTTGTCCCAGAGTCATAGCCAGGTGAGTCAGTAACCCTGCTGACACCCTGCCCTGACCCAAGCCTCTCCACAGCTGCCATGTCACCCAGCTTTTACATCGCAGGGAAAAATTAGAGAGAACACTGACCACAGTGACCTGGCAGGATTGCTGTGAGGCAAAGGCCACACAAAAATATCAAAGCAGTTCCAAGATATGCATAAATTAGAAAGAGTTCAGAAGACAGATACAAAGATGATGAAGCATTTTAAAAACAGATTTTGTAGAAATAATAAAGAGACTTAAATTTCTTAGCCTTGAGGAGTGAAGGCTGAAGATATATAGAATAACTGTCTTCAAATAGTGAATAAATTATTCTTCTTTTAGTTTTTTATAATCAAAAGTACATAACTCTAAATCAAGGATAAATTAGAACTTTTAGCATACAATCTTCCCCCTTGAAAAGAAGCATTTGACCAGTACAGACACTTTAAATATGATCTTTGTAACATCTGGAAATTAGATAAAAATATCATCTCCACTGATCTATCCCAGTTCCATAGTTCTAAAGTTGAAGCACATTAACTCTGATTTTCCAGTTTATGTATATACAGTGGAAAATATAAACTCCCCAAACACTGGCCTTGTCACTTGTGGGTATAAAGTGCTAGAAAACTTCAGCTTATAAATCTTAAAAGAAAAAAAATGGTAGCTAAAGATTTCAAAGAAATGGACCAAGTTTGAAAGCAGGAACTAGATGACTATTTTTAATTAGTTGCTAAAGATTTATTTAAATATGTTAAAGAGAAAAATACAGAAGAAAAAAATAACTGCTATAACTAATTTTAATTACCCCAAAACATATGGAAGATCTAAGTTATGTAAATGTGTAAAATGTATAAAAAATCCAAAGTGCAGGTGAGTTGCACAATCTGCTCTTATTTGGGGGAACATATGCTTTTGGGTAGACCACTGTTATCAAGGCTAATGGCTCCTTGTTATTGCTCTTTGTTCCAGCTTTGCTTCTCACTTCTAACTTGTAGGACAGCTTAAATGGTTGACTTGTTTAAAGTGCTTAATTACTCATGTGGTGGCTATTACCAATACAAACTGTCTACCGGATACACAGACAGCTATTGTGTCCCAGCTGATGTTACAATACTAAATGAGACCTGATTACTGTACATTGCTTTTCAATGCTGTTAATTTGCATGTTTGAATAAGTCTGCTGGGACACCATTTTACAGCTATTGCTCCATGTACACTGCTTGGGATCGCTTTGGGAAACAGTACATGATTGGCTTTTTCTATTCATCTGAATAGAAGGTTTGGAGCTGCTGACACCATGGCCATTATGCCTTGCACCTATGGGTTTTGTGGCCCATTACATATTCGATTGCTTCACTTGCTTTTTCATTTTCTTTCTCCCCCCCCTTTCTTGAGTGCTCAGTTTCTGTTTATTATTGAATATTGTTAAGTATGCAAGTTAGAATTATAAAATGATGGTTATATAGGAATGCAAAAGGGTATTAAGACAAAAACTTGTCAAGTGGATTGTTAGATTTCTAGAATTAATTTCATATGTGTTAATGGCAATGAATGCTTCCTTGCTTAAAAACTAGAAAGACAAAATATTCCATTGTCTCAGCTCAAGGACTCTTCAGTTCATTTAGACTGAGTAAGAAGTTGACAAGTTAGTCAGCCCCTGTAAGAAATCTTTTAAACTTTGTTTTCCTATTATATTTGCTAATCAATTACACACACACACACACACACACACACACACACACATAAAAATAATCCAGTTGATTTGACAGCACACAAACCTTCTATAAAATGGAAAAATTTGGTCAATGTGTTTACTGTAGCATGATAGACAATGAATGTACAGACAAAACAGACCTCCAGTATGTTCTGCTCTGGGGAACTGGCCTGGCACTTGAATGTATGTGAGAGATTTAATAATGCTTGTGAACAAATAAGCAGATGTTGAATTTTCAATCATTAATTTTAAAAAGTTGTAACACTTTTAATTTTCTTCTCAATTGGCTTTCCTTTACTGATGGTGATGGCAATGTGATTTCATGCTCTCTAACTTTGTAGGATTGCAATGCAGAGGACAACCTCAGACTCTAGCTGAACTCACTAGACAAGAATTAACTTGGCACTATGTGTGCCCAAAGAGGGAGTCGAATATTTGTAACTCCTTACTTTGTGTCTCTTTCCTTGAATTTGTTAAGGAAGTGTTTGTATTCTCTTTGTAACTTCCATACTAATCATTAACTCCAAGTTAGAGAAGACAATTATAGGTAGGGAGGGTTTGCTGGAGAAGAAAGAATAAGTTAACTAAAAACATATCAATACTTATGCATAGAATGTCTGAAAATAATTTAATTGCTAATAGGGAGTTGGAAAAGAGGGGTTAATATGAGTTGAATATGTCTGGATCCATTCAGATTAACATCTCTCTGCTTGACTTGAAGGCTTTTTAAGGATGGAAAGACATGACCTGAAGAGCTCTTCTTTCCATTCACTCTTATGTGTTTGATCAGGTAGAAATAATAATTAATCATGATAACTTACTGCCTAATGCAATAACAAAATAGATAAAGCATAGGTCAGCAAATTACTAAAGTAGCTATTTGCCCCAGAAATATTTATATTAGAAATCAGGAAATAATCATAGAAGTATGAACACTTGAATAAATGCCATGAATAGTTCTCTCTCTCTCTCTCTCTCTCTCTCTCTCTCTCTCTCTCTCTCTCTTAAACACACACACAAGCACACACACAACACACCCCTCCTCTTCTCAGGCCATGGTTACTAATTATAAACATCTGTAGGTATCTATTAAAACAGAGGTTTGTGGGACCCACATCTGAATATATTGAATTGATTTGGTCTTTTTGCTGGGCATGGTGGCACATGCCTGTAATCCCAGCAGATTGGATTACAGTTGAGGCAGGAGGATCATGAGTTCAAAGCCAGCCTTAGCAAATGTGTGAGGCACTAAGTAATTCAGTGTAAACTTGTCTCTAAATAAAATACAAAAATCAAACTGTGTATGTGGCTCAGTGTTTGAGTGCCCTTGAGTTCAATATGCTGTACCAAAAAAACAAAAACAAAAAAAATATATTTATTCAAAACTCCATATGATTTTATTGATCAAGGAAGTTTGCATATCTTTAGTCTGGAGGAATAGTTTCAATATAGCTGCATAGAAGAATTGCAATATTCAATAGTTCCTTCATTTCATAGATAAACCAAATAAAATTAGAAAAAAGAAATCTGAAAAGGGATAATAAAACAAAATCTATATATTGCCAGGTGCAGTGGTGCATGACTGTAATCCCAGTGACTTGGGAGAATGAGGCAGAAGGAATGTAAGTTTGAGGCAAGCCTAGGCAACTTAGTGAGAACCTGTGTCAAAAATAAAAATAGATAAAAAGAGGTGAGGACATAGCTCAATTTTAAAGTGTTGCTAGGCTAGTTCCCTAGTACTCTGGTTCCAAGAAAAGCTATATGTTTTTATTTGGGCTATTTGAGAGTACTTCAGATGTCAAGAAGCAATCAGAGGAGAGTATGTCAGCCTAAGGTACAGAGGCAGGCTTCCAAGGAAGACAAGATATGCTTCCACAAATGAGAGGATCCTCTGTGCCCATGATAATGTCTATGATGACTATGCTGATGTCAGACTTTTATCTACTAGATTGATGGAATTGATTCAACCCTTCTTTTAAATATTATCCCTGATTTTCATATATATACACACACAGATTTAAACAGATATATTCTTTGTATCTATAAGATACAAATCCCTATATCCCTTCTACATCTCTCACTCATATATATATATATATATATATATATATATATATATATATATATATATATAAGAGTGATGGTTATATAGGAATGCAAAAGGGTATTAAGACAAAAACTTGTCAAGTGGATTGTTAGATTTCTAGAATTAATTTCATATGTGTTAATGGCAATGAATGCTTCCTTGCTTAAAAACTAGAAAGGCAAAATATTTCATTGTCTCAGCTCAAGGACTCTTCAGTTCATTTAGACTGAGTAAGAGTAAGAGATGTAGAAGTTATGTATTAGCATTTATGCATGTGTTTGAGGAACCCTGTTTTTAAAATGACTAAAATTTTGTCTTTTTGACTATATCTTTTTCTAATTTTCAAAATACTACATTTAAAATTAATCAGGGTATAGATTTTTCTCTGTCACCTGCCTAATATTTAAATAATTTACCCCAATTTATTAATGTATAATTAAAAAACAAAAAGTATTTATATTTTATGGTCTACAATGTGGTTCTTTGACATATGTATGCACTATGAAATAATTAAATCAAACAATTAACCTACAGGATAGCTTTGTCATATAAAAATTTATTAAAAAAATCTATCTAACCCTAAGAGATCATTAAGCAAATAAAACTGATGCATTTTTTCACTATCTTAATTATTAAAGAAATAGTATCAAAAACATATGACAGCATATTGGTCTACAATGTGTCAACATGTAGAAATGTATGCTGAAAATAATACTAATAGTATATTTTCTCACAATGCAATATTGCATTTTTAAATGATAGATTTTTGTTTAGAATGACTTTAAGTATTTAGAGAAAAATTAAGCAGAAATTTCAGGGACCTTATATACCAACATGCAAACAGTTTCTTCTGCTATTAATCTCTTATGTTAGTGTAGCTCATTTGTTATAATTGATGTACCATTATTGATATATTATTATTAACCAAAGTTCATTGTTTAATTGGGGCTCACACTGTGGCTTGCACATTGCTATGGTTTGGATGCATATCCCCAGGGCAGTGTTCTTGAGAGGTACCTAAACCTTTGGCAGAAGAACCTTGTGGTATGCCCTTAAAGGGAACTGGAGGAGCCTGATATTTCAGTCTTTCTTTAATTCCTAGATCAGAATGTGACTGTTTGCTCTATCACATATTTCTGCCTTGGTATGTACCCTTTCCAGAGTTCCAAAGCCATTTGCCTAGAACATCCAGAACTGTGAGCGTGAGCTACATAAAAACTTTTTTTTTTTTTTTTTGGTTACCAGGAATTGAAACCAGGACACTTAGCCAGTAAATCACATCCACAGACTTTTATCTTTTTTTAATTTTGAGGCAGGGTCTTGCTAACTTGCCTGGGGCCTCACTAAGTTGCTCAGGCTGGCTTTAAACTTATGATCCTCCTGCCTCTGCCTCCCATGCCTCTGAGATTATAGGCACGTGCCACTGCTCCTGGCTAAGTGTTTTGTCTTTATAAATTAATTGTCTCTGGTGGTTTTTTTTTGTAATAATATAAATCTTATTAATGTAGAAAACACTCCATGACTTTTAACAAACACACACACACACACACACACACACACACACACACACACACATATATATATATACATAGATGTATATATATATATACTATATTTTTAACCATTAGCATTTTAATATTTCATCACTGCAGAACATCTAAAAAGAAAAAGAAGTAAAATCCAGGAATACTCTTGAGCTACTGAGGAAACATTTGACTCACTGTATGTGCTGAAAACCCATACCATTCATCATGGTGCTTCAATTGTTATAGAATGATCTTCAAAAATCTAAAAATGCCACTTTGTTCTGATTTCTTGTGGTGTTCTATTGAAGCACCTGTCCTGAGACCTATGCTTTACTGACTAGTCAAAGAAAGTTGGGAAAGTTACTTTTTAAAAATAAAAGTACATTCTTCAAAGGAGAAAGATATGGAAGGGAAAAAAAGGTCAATTTAGAAATAATTTGTGGTGAAGTTTAACCTCAGTTCTATACTCAGATATTTTCAAAGGAAAGTCATTATTTTCTTTTCTTAGAGTTATTTTGTATGTATACTAAAATATATTATTTAGGTCTCTAGTCTTCAGTATATATTAAAATAATTATGCAAGGACCATAGGGAATATGTCTTAGTGGTAAAGTGCTTCTTTAGCCTGCAGGAGACCCTGGTTTCATGAGGCCCTGGGTTCAAATCCCCAGTACCACACATAAAATATTGTATCTAAGGAAAATGGACTTTTTTCTTTTTCAAGCAAAATAACCCCTGGAAATAGCAAATTACACTTATAGTTATTCTTTTTGTAGTATTTTTCACATTGTACTAAGTGAGGTCATCACATGTATTCTAATTTTAGATATAAATTTCATTTGGTTTATTTATTTAGTACACCTTGTTGGAAGTTCTTTTAATGAATATTATACTCCCAATAATTGAACATTTCATAGATTCTGGTATTAGCCTTCTATTGAAGCAGGTTTAACAAATCAGTTATCTCTGAGTCTTAACAGCAAAATAATAGTTTTAAGAAAATGCTTTTCTGAATCCCTCACTGTACTTTTTTTTTTTTAAATTTTGACACTCAAGTTTATCTTGGACATTAGAACCATGAATTCAGTCATATGAGTCAGAGCAAAATCTGACTCAGTTACAGATGTAGCATCTTTAAAAGAAGGCAGAAACTGCACATAGAGTCAGCCTTGCTTATTTTGTGTGGGTTTTCAGAATCTCAACATGAGAATTGTAGCTTTGCATGAGACAAGTGACAAGAGCAAGAGAAAAAAAAAGTACATCGAAGATAAAGGGACACAGGTTTTATCTCAGAAGCTGCCAGTATCTGTTAAAACATGTGAAATTCATTTTTTTCACACAAAACTGCAAACCTGTATATAATAACCATGATAGTTTTAACACACATTGCAACCCTATATGTGTTGGATTACTGGAGTCTTCTGTTTGGCAGCGACACTCTTTATGTTACTCATTGCCTTCTTTTAAGAAGGTTTTTTTTTTTTCCCCCAATACAACATAATCATTTCTTGAATAAACCTCAATGGCTTCTATTTTGTTGTAGCACAAAATCAGCTTACTCTAAATTAGACAAATATTTTGGATCATTCTGAACTATTTGGAAAAATATAAATACATTCTCAAAAAACACAATCTTTGATGTTACCAAGACTCTTGATTCTATGTGTAGTTGTCAGCTGCATAATGGAATTATCATTGATTGAGTGCAATTTCAACAGATCACACCATAATCTTCTCTACAAGGTTTCTAGTGAACAAGGCATTACAAAAAGGTTTAAAATGAATTATTCACTATTTATTATATCTTTGTGCTCACTGTGCAGCAAAGTGAATTATACAGGTGGCATTTGTCAATAACTTTCTGTCAGAAAGAAGTATTAAAAATATGACAAAGAAGTATGTTGAGTAATCATGGTTTAAATGTCGAAACTAGTTCTAATTCCTAAAGCATATATCAAAAATAACATAGAAACTTTCTAGACAGAGATGGATAGATTGAAAGTAATGTGATAGGATCTCTACTCCTAGTTGAAATGATCTTTCACTTCTTATGTTTCCTCTATGATTTCATTTCTTAAGCCCATCTCACTTCAGCCAGAATGGCAATTATCAAGAATACAGGTAACAATAAATGTTGGTGAGGATGTGCAGAAGAAAGTTCATTCATATATTGCTGGTGGGACTGCAAATTGATACAACCACTTCAGAAAGCAGTATGGAGATTCCTTAGAAAGTTGTAATGGAACCACCATTTGACCCAGTTATCCCACTCCTAGACTTATACCCAAAGGACTTAAAATCAGCATACTACAGTGATGCAGTCACATCAATGTTTATAGCAGTTTAATTCACATAGCCAAGCTATGCAACCAACCTATTCTTTTTTATTATTTTTTCATTTTTAATTCAGATGCACTTTCTTACACTCCTGAATTGGATTAAGAGGGTAAAAAAATTAAAGATAGATATTTGTTTGTAGCTAGAACCCTGGAGAAAAGCTATGAAAAAATTTCATTACAAATTCCAAATTTTTCCTCTATAATTGGGCGTCGTTGGTATGTTTTCTCTTTCTATGTTCCTTGCACTCAATGAGTATCCATATTTTAATAAGCAACCATAATCCTGAGAAAAATACTATATTTAATACTCTTAGAAAATTATTTTTGATAACTTGTATTTACTTTTTAAAAATTAGCAGTAGTAGGCAAATAATCTATATTTTCTCAAGTAGATAGGATTATTTACATGTATATCTCTATCTTCCTACGCATATATGAATATATATACATTTATTTATATATATATGTATATATACACACATCAGATATTTTTTCACAAGAATATTTTGCTGAGATAAACAATTGCCTCTGGGAATATGAAACACACAAGACTTAAAATGTTTAAAATCAGTTATATAGGTTTATATTAATAAAAATTTTATACTAGAATCATGCAGGAAAACACATTTATATTAGGCAGTATATATGCTATTTCAAGTAAAATAAACTCAAATTAAGCTGTGCCCTACTTGACTTCAAAACAATTGTTTGAAATTTAATTATGTAGTGAATTGGATATTTGATATACTTAATTTTAAAAAGTAGCTTGACACTTTTTGTTTGTTCAATTGACTAAATCAACTCATTGTTTACATCATATTGATGAAACAATGAATCATCTTGATGCCATTAATCATATATATGTCAACCATGAAACAATGGATATTCCATTCACAGTGCTCTCAGAATGGAGTAATCATCAACTTGATAGATCAATTTCATGTCAAATGAATATGACAAGACTTCTCAATATATTAGATATCTTATGTCATACCTAATTATTACAACTTAACAGATAATATTAGAAGAAAAATGTTGGTGGGGAAAGATGATGGGGCTAATTTTTATATTAAAATATTGAAAGCAATGATCATATATATTTTTATTTTCCACATAAAACAGGGTATGTAAATTACAAGCAGAAACAGAAAGTTTTAATGTAGAATTATTTCAATGCACAGCATAGTAAACTTGACAAAATAAAACTTTCCTAATACAAAATTCTATATAATGTTGATTTCAGTAGTAATGATTGTGAGAACTTGATAACTAATTCCACCTCTCATTTTGTCTAGCTGAATGTAGGAAACATATTATAAAGCAAGGTATTTTTTCCCAGGGCTGTTAGGGCGATCCAATATGTTAAGGCATAGAAAATCACTTTAGTAATGGTAAAGCAGACTATAAACATGGCAATTATTATTAAGAATGTCAGATTACGTTGATACAGGTATGGCCCCATTGCTTTATTTTATTTTATTTATTTATTTTTAGGTGGTGCTGAGGATCAAACCCAGGGCCTCACATATGCTAGGCAAGCGCTCTGCCACTGAGCTACAACCCCAGGCCCCCATTGCTTTATTTAAGAAAATGAGAATTGAATATTAAAGTTTTGTTAAAGTTTCAGAAAACTGTTAAATTGAAGAGAATGAGACAGTTTGCAAACCTGTTCTAGAAAATTGCTTCGAAACAATATTTGAAACAATATTGTTTGGAAAAAATATTTAAACAAATGGTGACATAGTCTAGTAAGTAAAAAGTGAAAATATAAATGATCAAATAAAAATTAATAGACAAGTGAAAGGATGTCTAGTAGAATAGAGGAAGGAGATGGGGAGCGGGGAGGATAGGAGAGAAAAACTCCATGCAGGTATGAGTTTGTCGGGATGAACCCAACTATGCTAAACCATAAAGCTCTAATTTAAAAGAAAAGAAAAATTAAATTAAATTTAAAAAATGGTAATGTCTTTTGACTCAGCTATGGACTTCTAGGAACTTATCTTAAGGAAATTATGAGGCATAACTGAAAAATTAAAATATTCAATACTCAGGAAGAAATATTATAAATGTCTGTATCTATAAATAAAATGTGGTATACAGTACTTAAAACTTGTGAATGCAGGGTGGAGTCGTAGGTCAGTGTAGGATAGAGAGAAAAGGACAAGGACAAATATTCATATTTTTCCAATGAAAACATTACACTAAAATATAGATTGTAATCAATTATCATTTTATAAATCATCCTGCACTCTTGAGTTTATAGTATATATTATGTTTTTTTAAAGATGTTGCTTGCTTATTGATAACACTAAAATATCTGTTAATCATTTGAAAATTTCATGTTAATCATAATTCTATCATTCATGGAGCAACCAGTTTTAATATTTTTGTATTTAATTTTTTCAGGTAATTGCTCAGTGTGTGAAAATATATAGATAATATTTGATTTCTTTACACTTTTGCAGTTGATGCACTATATTAAAAGTCAATCTGTTTTCAAATACTGACTTAATTCTATGTGAATATCAGGATTCCAACACAAACAGAAATGCAAATGCTGGGATCCTTGAACTTTAAAAAAGCAGGTGGTGTTTATTGCCTCCTGCTTTTTAAATGACTTTCTGTCTTTACTAACAACAAGGTGGGTGGTACTGCAAGCTGCTATATATTTAACACGACTCTTTAATTTTAAAGAGCTTATAATATGTATTTTTTTGATGACTAATCCCTAAGGTGATTCACTCTCAACTGCATAAAAACATTCCATCTTATTTTGAAGAGGAAAAAAAAAGCTGCTAGTTTAATCAAGATTATATTGTTGGCAGGAAACTAGAAGCTAAAAACAGATTTTTGTTTTATTTTCAAAAGAAGATATTGGCAGGATGACAATTTAACAAGCGTGCAGCTGTAGGTGTAGTGACACCACCTTTGAAGCCATGTCTTCACAGAGCAATTGATTTAACTAGTTTGATTAGAACAACTTAGATAAGTCAAGCAATTCCATGTTCTATGGAGATGGTGAGGAAATATTATTTGTGTTCTTAATTTATAGGTATTTTTTTTAGGCAAGCATATTTTTTATAAGACCTCTTAAAAGTACAAGAAACAAAAACAAAAATAGAGAAATGGGATTCTATCAAACCAAAAAGCTTCTGCACAGCAAAGGAAATAAAAAGCAGAATTAAAAGAACCTATGAAGTGGGAGAAAATATTTGCAAACTGTATGTCTGATAAGAATTATATGAAACTCAAACAACTCAATAGTATATAAAACGTCTGGAGGTACCTCAAGAATTAACCACCATGTAATCACCATGTGATCCAGCAATCCAACTACTATATATATATCCAAAGGAAATAAAATCAGTGTATCAAAGAGACATCTGCACTCCCATGTTTATTGTAGCACTATTCAAAAGTTATTTACAATTGGAGTTTTTTTTTCCTTTTTTTTCTTTTATTTATTTATTTATTTATTTTTATTGTTGGTTGTTCAAAACATTACATAGTTCTTGATATATCATATTTCATACAGCAGAATAAAACAGACACTAGTATGTCAATATGTAAATCAATGGAAGCATAACTGATGTGATTCTGCAATCTGTATACGGGGTAAAAATGGGAGTTCATAACCCACTTGAATCAAAGTGTGAAATATAGGTATTTTTAAATAATAATATTTGTTATGTACTATGCAATTTATATAATTAGCAACGTTCTGACCTTTACTTTCAAACAAAGGTTTTCAAACCTTGGCACTGTTAGCATTTGGGACTGGGTACTTCTCTATTATGGATAGTGGGGAGTTGTGCTGTGTATAAATTATTAGCAGCTTTTAGCAAATATCTGCATCACCCCAGTTATGACAATAAAAAATATCTCCAGGTATTATCAGATGTCCTGTAAAAGGGTAAAATTACCCCCATTAACAAATTTTGCCTTAGACTATATCAAATAATGTCCTTTCTATGATTCCATAGGGTTAAATAATATGAAGTAAACAAGACCTTCTATATTTTTCTAAGATGAAGTGATAGATGAGTCTTCTTTACCTTAATAATGTGTATTTGACATTGATTGCCAATCTAGGGGAAAAAATCTTTGCCAGGTATAAGAACAAATATTCTATGCTGATATGATTCAGCACACTTACCCAAATATTTTTTGACTGTTTTTTTTTTCTGTTGATTATCCAGAGTGTTTTTTTGTTTCTATAAATGATCTGAATGGATAGTATCCTCAGAGTTGATAAATAGCCTGGCTCCAAATTAACATGGCTACTAATAACATAAAGTTTTACTAACTGATCACATAAAATTCAAGTGGTTCATTAGCTTCCTTATGAAAAACTTCTCTGTCTTTTCATTCTTCATTTAATCTCTTCTGTCTATGGAGTCTCAAAATGCCAACTTCAGTTTCACCTATTTGTCACATTTTAGTCCTTTTGGAATCTTCATGAAAATCACCTCTAAGCCAGCTACTGAAAATAATTTTAAAAATTTTATTTATTAAAAATAAAAATATTCAATAATACACCCCACTGCACTAAATAAGGACTCTTCGCACTCTGGTAGTTGTATATAATGATTATTCATCACTTATTCATCTTTACTGACATCTGTTATTTGTCAGACAAGGTCCTTAGCACTGGGCACACAGTGCTAAATAATACCTTCTCTGTGCCTAAGAGACTCCGATGGGGGAGAGATAGTGCTTGCCCTCACAATAGGGTCTAAGTAACCAGAAGATTTTATCCAAGGACACTTGAGAGGAACTATTCTTTCAGACTTGGGAGTTTCTTGAAGAAATGAAATCTGTCTTTCCCTATGTCTGTATTCAAATTTGAATTCCCAAACATAGTAACTACTGCATTAATTTAAGATCCAGACACTAGACTTCATATACATAATAAAATACAACTCACAAGTCATTTATTCTTGTAGTTTTACTCACAGATCAAACCCTGTTTTCTCTGTTCTTGTTTATTTTTGTTATATTTTGTTCCTGTTTTTGTAGTCTTCTATTATAAATATTATTCCTACAAAATATTATAAAAATAAACATATTCTCTTCTCATAAAATATTACATCACCATTGGAAGTGAATTGTCAATCTTGTATTATCATTAGCCTTTGATGACATCCATTAAATGTTCCATTTTGAAAACTATTGCTTGGGCTACACTAAAATAGTATTGATGGCTTGGGTTTTCCCATACCATGATGCCTGGACCCAAACCAGAAATCCCGCTACTCGAAGTTCTTAGAATTATAAACAGTAAAGTGGAAAAAATATATTTAGGAAAGATATGAACTAATAAAAACTATTTAGATCAGGAAATAGCGTGTTTTCAGTTGTTACTACTGCATATCATCTAACTTTTAGTTAAATAAGGCCTAAAAATTTTATTTCTTAAAACTGATTAGAAAAAATTAGATATCTACATTAAATGTCTGAAATCTGCCTTCATAATACACTATGAATTACTTTCTATCTTATAATAATTTATCTTAGAATACTACTAAATTTTGAATTCCTACCTTTCCTTTCTTTCTTTGTTGGGATTTGCATGATCTTGACTTTCTGTCTGTGTGGTTGGTTAGCTGTTTTGTCATGCATGGATGCCAATATTGCAGAAGAATGGGTTAGAGTTGCTACCAAAGTAGCAAGGACACCTTGTCAGAGAGAGGGATAACAAATTTTCATTACAAGGATCTATAAAAATAAAAATAAAATCATAAGATGAGCTACTAGAGGAAAACATTAAACAATGCCTTTATAATGTGTAGAATGATATTGTTGTTCTACTTACATTTGAATGGTAAGAAGTGAATTTGAAATACCAAGATAGTTATAAAGTCTTTGTGTAAAGTTTTCTCTTAGAAGCTGGACATCGAGTTTTACACTGGGGAACAGGAGAGTGAGTCTTAAGAGTAATTGAATCTTCTAGAGATTTCAAAACAGACTGGATTTTGTAGTGACTAATTTATCTTAAGATGCCTAAAATTCTTAATTTCTTGAAGCTGAAAGTTGCACTTGTAATTTTTTCCAAAAAAATGTTATTATCCATCTAATGAGATTCCCTATTTGATTTGATGATGTGCTGATATTCAGTTAGAGTGGAAAACAACACACTAATCACTTTTACTTGTTTTAAGTCCCTTGCTAGTTTGACCTCTCCTTGATAATTCATCAGTCAGTAATAATTAGAAACCAAGGAACATTATAAATGAAGAAAGAAATTTAAGAGGAAACATGCAGAAACTGTCAACAACATGTAAATGCATAATACTTTTAAAAATAGACTCACTGCCTTTAAGTAGACTTATTCTCCATCAAAATTACATTTCAGTTTATACAGACAATTACCGAATAATCCACAAACCAGCTTGAGATGTCTGAGAAATCATATGAAATGAAGAGATGCCAGAATGCTGTAACTGATCAAATGTGAAGGTTAATTTCAGAATCAATTGCTGTAAGTGCTTCTGTAACCAAGAGCAATAATTCATTTATTAAAAAAAAGAATAAAGCCACCCACCCTCATTTTATATTACTTCTAGACCAGGGCTCAGAGAAAACCTGGTTATCTATAATTTGTAAATGTGACTATTTTGAGAGTCACGTATCTTTTTGAACAGAAACAAAATGGAATTATGTGGGATAAGTTTGCAAATGATAGACTTATTTTGTACCATGGATTAGTGTCACCTTGGAGCCAGGGTTAGTACCATGTTGACAGTACCACGCATAGCTTTATCTTAAGCGTTTTGTTTATAGCTTGGCTGTATCACACAATGTAAATTGTTCAGTTATCAAATATGCATGTAATATAGTAGTATGAAGGAGAGGAAAGATAAATATGTGATTTGAAAAGGTCTCAATAGCCTCCATGAAAAAGAAAAAGCATTTGGTTGTATAAAAAAGAACAATTGAACTAATGCAACATTCTTGCTGTGTTGCTTTCACAATCATGTGCACCAATCCTTTTATACCTTATTTAAGAGAGAGAACTTAATTTTCTCAGTGAGGTTCATCTATACTCAGTGACTTGCCTCTGATCACTATAGTACAGCAGAAGTGACAGCAAATGGATTCATTATTAGGTTTCAAAAATATTGGTTATTTTGGTCTTGGTTACTTGTTGTATCTGGAATCAGTTGCTCTGGAAAAAACCAGCCTGACAAGGAACTCATGTTACTGGGCAACCAATGGCCAGCAAGAATCTGACACCTGTAAGCAAAAGTGTCTCCAGACCAAAAAAATTAACTGAAGCCTCATCAGAAATGCTAAGACACAACCACCCAGAGATGCTACTGCTTGATTCTCAACCTTCAGAAATTGTGGGATATAATGAATACTTTTGTCCCTTTATAAAAATGTATTTTTAATAGATGTCATTTTGAGTTGCTTAGTTCTGGGCATCATTTGTTATGCTAATCTAACAGGACATATGAATTATCAAATGGGATTACAGGCGACTTAAAATTAGCATACCCTTATATTGCTTTATCAGATATAGGATGAGAGTCAGACTTGACTCAGTGTTGAGTCCTGAGTGTCACAATGAACAAGGAAAAGGGTGATATGAGCAAGGTCAGGGAAAGATTGCTAGAAAGATTTTGGGATACTTACCCTTGTGACAAAATTCTGGTAGGCACAGTAGAACTGTCAAATGTTGTGTATATTTGAAAGATCAAAATGTGAAAAAATAATTATTGGTCAACATGGAATGTATACCTTATTACTGACAATAAAGGTCCCCCACAACTTCTTAAGAATGGGATGAATCAGCAGTCGGTAATTCCCCTGCATCATTAAAAATGTTCAAACATGAGGTGAATGAGGCTGTGTTATAGATATATTTGGGTTAGATAATCCATTAAATCACTTTCAGTCCTGATATTCTGTGATACAATTACATACCCATGAATTTTCTTAATCTTTTCTCTACCCTGGAAATTTCTAGAGAGGGTTAAAATATCGACATCCAAGTTAATCTCAGATCAATTAAGTCACAGTGCCTGCTAAGAGGGCCTGGTCATCTGTATTTATAATCGAAATATTCACTATACATCAATCATTTAATGATATATAGACATATATCATGATATATAATAAATTTATTATATCTATTATATTAATATTGTATTCATTTTGTTCACTGATACATTTATGGGCTAAATAAAATTTGTGTATACACACATCTGCAAAGAAATTTGTATTAAAATATCTGTCCAAGGTCATTCAAACAGTAGTTGGAGATGCAGTTATTTGGAACAAGCATTCTGGCCCCAGAGCATTCACTGTTGACCATTATATTAGAGTTATTCGTGAATGGCATGGCAATAATATTTCATTTAAGAGTTTCTTATCTTTTTCTTCGTCCATCTGCCAAAGATAAATCTGCTTTAGTCCAATAACTTTCTTGGCATTTTTACTTCCTGAAGAAGGACTATTGCTTCCGAGGAGAGCAGCTGGATCCATTTCAGAAATAAAGAAATGGAAAGATGAGACAGAAAAAAGAGAGGATAGGGGCCAAGTCTGAAGAGAGAGGGCTCCATTTTGGGGTAGAAAGGAATTAATGAGAAAGGAAAAAGATGCTACAAAGTGTCACAGATTATTAATAGGGGTCTCCTTGATGAAAGGATTCAAATATTATTTGTCCAAATAATTTTATATTCCTCTATTTCTCAACTTCTCCTGACGGTGAGCTTCCTGACAATATCTATCTTATCTTTGTTTCTGTCAAAGACGAAAAACTCAGATATATACTTATTATACAGATCATAATAAATATATATGGTATAAAATATAATATTATAATACAATAATACAGCTCAGGTTACCAACATTTCTAGAACAAAATAGTGATCACTAATTTTTAAAAATGTTTTGAAGTTATCAACTACTCATCATAGAAAAAGTAAATAAAGTCACATATGCTTAGGCTAGAAGAAATACAGGATGAAATATTCTCTTAGCATATCATTATCATATTAATGCCATTTTCATTGGCAGTTAAGTCCCCAATTCCGAAGTGTGAAAATTCAATTTTTAATGCATTGCATTTGAGTATAAAACTAATTTTTACTTTTGCCCTTTCTTATGTGAAAATTTAAAAAACAGAAAAAACTTCTAAACCTAATTTTTAAAATTAAGATTGAGGTCATTTTTTTTAAAGTAGTTCATTATTCATTAACTTGTGAACATAGTATTGGTATTGTTATATAATTATTGTACTCTTATATAGCACTTTTTGTAAGTAGACTAAATTAATATGTATTTTAAAATCATTTAGTAGCTATTCCGAGAAATGAATGAGTCATTTAAAGTTGCAAAGAATAAACCAGAACCATTATTGCTATTGTTTCATTGGATGGTAGTGCTATTATTACTGCCATGAATAATAATGATTCATAGAGCAGTACAGATGTTTCCATCTCAAAATGAGAGCTTATAACCACTTGTCATCATAAACATATAGTGTATCTATCTTCAGAAACAACTTTAGAAATAGCTGGGTCTGGAAGATTCATTTGTGGCTTATATGATTGGCAGAATTCTTGAAATACAAGCCACATTCCTTGTAGGGCATTTGTGACAGGCTGCCACAAACTGAATACACAGAATCTGATGTTAGCTTCTGAATACACAGACTCTGAGTTCAATTCCACTTAGGTTATATAGATATGGATGTAAAGGGATGTTAGGTCATTTTGGCTGACACAGAGAATAAAATGCAGAGACTTCAAGGAGTTATTTTCAATTGAAAGTGACATGCAATAATAAGAAAACAATTCTAGGCAAAATGACTAGAAGCACAAGAGAAACATAAAAGAAGAGAGAAAGGAAAAATAATATTTGATATCTGGGGGGTATGGAGACATTTATTCTTTATGTGGAATGGGAGTATTAGAAAAGACATTTTGAAAATTACCCGAAAGTTAATGAATGAGTCTACCTAGTTTGGGACAATTGAGGTAGATATAGCTTAAATGCATATTGAAATAATCAGTATTTGTATTAGTTTATTATAGTCTTTGAAAATAATTTTTTAAATATAGCAACTACAGTTAATGAAAATGTAATGTATATTTCAAATAGCTAAATGAAATAATTTAAATTTTCTCATAACAAAGAAATAATAAATATTTCAGGTAATGGTTGTGCTAATTAGCCTCATTTTACCATTTTACAAGGCATACCTGTATTAAAACATTACATTATACCCCATAGGTACATAGAATTATTTTTCAATTAAAAATAAAACAAGAATTTAAAAAAAGGATATGTGATACATAATTTGCAAGACATTGTGAAATAGATGAAAATTAGACTAAATAAGAATAAAGAAATTTCATAGAATTTGTGTGGGCATGAAAATGGATGTAAATTTTCACCATGAATTCTTAGGTTGATGAAACATGCCCATATGTTTAGTTTTAAAATTTAGGTCCCTTAATCTGACAAAGAATGTTTATGTTCCATCTGGGTATAAGAAGCAATGTCTAGGAACCATTATTTACAAGTATGGTATATTAGGATTTCTGGGATATTTTATGGCTTTTGTAGATGAGATACAATTATCTAAAACTCAAACCATTTTTTTTTCTTTTGGGATCTAATATTTTGGTGTACCATAACCAACATGTACAATATTGCTATAGAATCAGATCCTTTGTTAAGCTGATGCTAAGCTGTTAACATTCTACTACTTGTAAGAGTTTCTCAAAATAACCTTCTAGATTTAGCATCTACCTAGAGCCAGCAGTGTCAGTCCTATCTATCATTCAACTTCCTTCAGCAATTCCAAAGTTGAAAGTGCAGGCCAAATGCTAGTTTTTCAAATGAATCTTTGTTTTGAATTTCTACCAATGGTTAATTAGAGGTGACTCATAATAGGGCTAACTTGTTTCTTAGTTTGGAGACAACTCATTAACTTAAGTGTAACTCTTCTAAGATAAAAACCAAATTTTAGTAACCCCGCACTGCTAAATACTGAATGATTATAACATGGGTTTTAATTAAATTGCATACATCAAAATGATGTGAAGAATTCATGTCATTTTAATATGCTCATCTTATTTTTTTTGTTGTTGTTGTTGTAGATGGACACAATACCTTCATTTATTTATTTTTACGTGGTGCTGAGGATTGAACCCAGTGCCTCATACATGCAAGGCAAGTGCTCTGCCACTGACCCACAATCCCAGCCCCTTCTCCTGTTTTCTTCAGGTTGTCTTCCTGTGTGTGTGTTACCTCACCTTTACTCTAGATCTTGCAGTTACTCTCTGTCAAGGGTCCTCTTTAGACTGTCTTATCCAGTATTTTTTGGTTTAAGAAACACAAGCACACTTCATTCTAGACTACAATATGCCACTATATTCACAGATTAAAAAAAAATAAAAACATAAAAAGAGCCAGTCACCTAAGGGTCTAGTTCCAGGATTTGAGACTCCTCAAGAAAGAGGAAGAGACTTATTCCTCTCTCACTTCTGCTCCTGACTATGGAGTTGTTTCTATTTACTTCATTTTCTCTCCCACACTTTTCCCTCATCTGTCTTCCTTCTCTTCCTCAACCTTCAGTTAGCTAAACACCTTGTCTTAGTCCTTTATTACGCACATAGATAAAATGGGCCTGGTCTAAATGCTCTAATTAATAAAACTCTATTGTAATCATAGATGTGAACTAGCCATCTCTGATCCCCATTTCAAATTTGTCAAGAAAATCATCAACCTCTGCTTGAAACAGGTATTTCCTCTGACCTAACAAGAAAAAATTAGGAGGCAATGCCTTGAAATGAGAATGCACTTGCAAAGTTGTCACATGGATAAGGGTGGGATCTGGACCAAGCCTGATAGAATCTTCACTTCTTTGCCTCTGTAACTCTCTTGTCTTCTTTTTCTATCACTGCAGGGGCCATGGCTTGATTTTTCAAATATGTTAAAATCTGTTCTTACCTTGGGGCCTCTGTTCTGGTTGGTCCTACTGGCTGGAATCCTCTCCAAATGATGTTTGCCAACGTAGTTTTGTTACTCAGATCTTGGCAGACATATCACCTTTTTAGCGAAACCTTCTTTAGATTGGCTAACCAAACTAAGACAGCCACAATGTTACTTGACATAACCTCATCCTATTTTAGTTATTTACATAGTACTTACAATTAGCTGATTTTAAAAATATTTTCTGTGTTTTAATTTCTATTTATATCTAGCATGTAAGTCCAACACAAGAACCTCATCAAATCTTGTTCTCTAGTGCACCCCCTATGCCTTGTACAGGGCCTGATATATAGTAGGTGCTAAATTAATATTTATGGCATAAATTAATTGGTATGATGATTAACTCTTTAATACATTGACCTTCTCAATATATTCTCATTTTTTGATGAAGTAGCTTAATTAAATTTGTGTGATGTTTTAAGTGACAACTCTGTGATAATAGTTATGGGAATATAAACAAATTCAACTGGTATATTACTGTGGGCTATTTTATCTTTTAATGGATTTAGAGTATTGTATAATTTAACAACAACAACAAAAAGTTAAAATCATTTTTTGGTTTCTGTCTTTTTACGGTTATAGTAAAAGGTGTTAAACTCCTGGTAAGCCCACATTTACACACTTTTCTATATCCATGGATCTAAAATTAATTGTCAGTATCTTTAATCCTTCTTTTCCACATTATTGGTATCTCTTCCCTGTTTAATGGCTAATCTAAGAACAGGTATTTTTCAATAAAGAAAACTTTACAAAGTAAATAAAATTTCACAATATGTGCTAATGAAATTACATATCAAAAATTCTAAAGGAGGTGTGGGATAAAAATTTTAGAAGACTAAGAAACTTGCTGTACAACACATGTGCATAGTCAAATAAATTTCATAATGAAATACTATACAATAGTGTATGCCAATACTATACCAAATATCATAGGCTAATATGAAATAGCACTAACAGACATGCAAAAGCCTTTTTAAGTAGTAGAATCTTGATAGAGTTATTTAGTAAATTATTTACAAAAGTGTTATAATCCATAGGTAAGTTTCACACAATGGGTAAAATTTCTAACACCAATTCTAGGGTATAGCAAATAATAAATATTTGCAGAATGCAATGAGATTAAAAAGTGAAAATATTAAATTGGTTTTGAATAATATTTGAAGAGCTATGACTATTTGTTGTATTCAATAAATCATAGTGGAATACTATTAAATAGGGAAGTGTCACAAAATTAAGTCAAACAATAAGCTACCTTTTGTAGGTGAAATTTGAAAAGCAAATTAATTAGAAGTTGATTATAAGTTTGTGTAAGAGAATCTATGCCCCTAAAATGATGTTGACTTCTTTTAAGGTAATAATAAAAAAGAAAAAGAAGAAAAATGAGAGTACAGAGGATGAAAATTTTAAAAGAAAGCCATATATAATTCTCATTTACTATAGGCAATTCTCAGACAACTAACTACCTAGGTAAACGAAGCCAGTGACTTCCCAGCAGTAAATAATATTTGCATTTTGCAATAAGTGTAACTTTAATAATATTTTTTTTCAAGAAGTACTTAACAGATAAAACTGATAGCCATTTTCTCTTAAACTTGATCTTCCTTCTTATTTCTTGTAATAGAAAATAAGTTTCTAGGGGCTAGGGTTGTGGCTCAGTGGTAGAGCACTTGCCTTCCATGTGTGAGGCACTGAGTTTGATCCTAAGTACCACGTAAACATAAATTTTAAAAAATAAAGATATTGTGCCTATCTACAACTAAAATTTTTTTTAAAAAATAAGAAAATAAGTTTCTAATAAGAGGTAGAAGTATTGACCTATCCTGAATCATTATAGTAAACAAATAAACATAATACGTATTCTGGTATCACCACCAAGAATTTAATTTTCTCGAATAATTTTTAAAGAATTTTAAAATAAGGCTTTGAATGTATTTTAATAAAATGTGGCTTAGTGGTTTATCCAAGTTTATAGCAAAGTTAGACATTTTAATTAGAATAAATCATTATTCCCTGAAATTGTGAGCATAGCTCATTTTTTCCTTTGTAGCCAAAGAATTTGCTTTGTTTGGTTTTCCAAAGAAAAGTCCATCGAAAGTTAATTTCATTAATATTAAATGTGAATTGCTAAAATTATAGGTGATATAAATGGAAATAGAAATATTCCAGAACTACAGCAATATTCTTAAAAGGTATAAATGTGCATAAGGGCTCAGAAAAGATAATAGTTCAAATGAATCATAGTCTTCCTCTTGACTAAGAGGTTACCCAGAAAGGGAATATCACGGCTTTACTGTATTTGTAGTTCTAAAACTTAGGAGAAGGTATGAAAATAAGGTGAAATATGGGAAAACTGTAGATTTAAAAAGAAATAGCAAAAACACTTTTGGAAATCAAGTATGTTTGGAGTGGTTGTTTGATAAAAACAAACAATGCTTCCTTCATCATCATGAAGAGTGTGGCTTATGTTATGGACACTTGTTTTAAGAAAAAGCAAAGATGTGAAGCAGATATGTGACAACTTTGGAATCAGAGCCAAGTCTGATGAAGTCCAGCCAGCATTATCAAAGCACAGAAAAGGGATGAAAATCAATGACTTCTTTTACACCACCAAGTTCTGCAGTAATTTGTTACCCAGTATTACTTTGGAGATGTTTGGTTGATACATAGATTACTTTGAAATTTGTAGCTTTTTGTCTTGGATAAGATGGAAGCCTGTTAAGGATTTGGAGCACAGTGAAATAAATGATCTAAATATGTCCACTCTTTTTGCAGTACTGAAAATTATGGTCAAATAAACAATCAGAGAGACTTATTGGAAGATATTATACTAATCCAGGTGAGAAATAATAATGATGGGCTAGAAAAGTGAGGTGATAGGGTGTGTAAAGTATTAAAATGCAAAAATTTTAAAATGTAAAAAGGTATTAAAATGTAAAATAGGACCTTGTTGATAATGTGGACATCAGATGTGTGGAAGAAAGAGAGGGACTGGACAGAGAGGTGGAGATGGGAATAGAAATGGAAACAGAGATTGAGATGGAAATGTCTAGGGGAGAAATAATGGAAAGCATGGAGGTTTGTAGTTTAAAAATTTGGGAATATTCAGCTCTTTTCACAGACTTAATAAAAAGCTACAGGTAAAAATGTGCAGGAATAACTGGCTAGGAAAATATGGCCAGTATCAGTATTATTCCTGTAGGTAGCCTTAGTTTGAGATGTTTTAGTAATCCAAGGAGATATGTACAAGGGATAGATACTTGGGTCTGGGAGAAAGAAAAGAGTTTCATGTTGGAGATATAAACCATGGCCTTCTCTTCAAGTACTTTGTGCTGGGCCAGAAATGAGCATGTCAATAATAAAAGAAATCTCTGTATTTTATAACGTGCTTTGATACTTATTTCATTTTATCTTATATTTCCTACCTGGCATAATCTAGTATTATTGGATAAAACAACGCTGTACTGTACTCTTATTCAAGAAAGTTACAGTTGGCTTCTAATAGATGGTTCAAAACTTTCTTAAAAAATTTATAATATATTTGATCAATACTTCAAAACTGGGGGGGACCCAACATGGCGGCCGGCGAAGGGGTAGCACTCTCAAGGCCTCCGCGGTAACAGGATCAGAGAGACTCATCAACACACCTACATGCGTCCTGCTGAGAAACTTCTAGCAAAATTCCACTGAAAGGAGACCTGCCGGGAACTATGACTTCCTCCCTTCCCTTCTAATACCTTTCCTCCCAAGCATCAAATAAATTTATAGGAGTAAACAGTAACTCAGCAGTCAAACAGAACAAGAAGCAACATGAGCAGCATGAAAAAGCAAGGAAGAAAAGGAGTGCAAACAATGCAGGGCAGCCTAATTATTCAGGAGGATATAGAGTCATCAGAAAAATGGTCATATAAGGAACTCAAGGAACACCTTAGACAGATGGAACGGAACCTTAAAGAGGATACGAGACAGCAAATTCAACCAGTGAAAGAACACATTAAGAATGAATTACATAAGCAGATAAAAGAAGTTAAGCATCTTTATCAGGAGATAGAGATTATAAAAAAGAATCAAACAATAATCTTAGAAATGAAGGAAATTATTAACCAAATTAAAAACTCAAATGAGAGTATCACTAATAGAGTGGAGCAAGTAGAAGCCAGAACGTCAGATAATGAAGACAAAATATATCATCTTGAAAAGAGTCTAGCCAACTCAGATAGGCTGGTTAAAAATCACGAGAGAAACATCCAAGAGATATGTGATAACATAAAAAAAAACAAATTTAAGAGTCATCGGGATAGAGGAAGGGATAGAGATTCAAACCAAGGGAATGAGTAACCTGCTAAATGAAATAATTACAGAAAACTTTCCCGAAATAAAAAAGGAAACAGATATACAAATTGTAGATGCATACAGGACACTGAGCATACAAAATCACAGTAGACCAACGCCAAGACACATTGTTATGAAGATATCCAATATACAGAACAAAGAGAAAATATTAAAAGCTACAAGAGAAAAGAGGCAGATTACATTCAGGGGTAAACCAATAAGGTTAACAACGGATTTTTTATCACAGACGCTGAAAGCGAGAAGATCCTGGAACAACGTATTTCAAACACTGAAAGACAATGGATGCCAACCAAGAATTCTGTATCCAGCAAAATTAAGCTTCAGGTATGACAACGAAATAAAAATCTTTCATGATAAACAAAAGCTAAAAGAATTTGCAGCCAGAAAGCCAGCATTGCAAAGCATCTTGAGCAAAACACTACACTAGGAAGAAATGAATAACAATAACCAAAGCCAACAGTGGGAAGTACCTCAGTAAGGACAGACGGTGGGGGGAAAGCTAACCATGGAGAAACAAACTAAATTAAAAAAAAAGAGATAAATAATCAAACATGGCTGGAAGTACAAAACATACATCAATAGTAACTCTAAATGTTAATGGTTTAAACTCTCCAATAAAGCGACAGAGGCTGGTAACATGGATTAAAAAAAAACAAATCCAACAATATGCTGCCTCGAGGAGACACATCTGACTGGAAAAGACGTACACAGGCTGAAGATGAAAGGTTTGGAAAAAATATACCATGCACAGAGTCCTCGCAAGCAAGCAGGGGTGGCCATCCTCATATCGAATAAAATCGACTTCAAGACTAAATTAATCCAAAGGGATAAGGAAGGACATTATATACTGTTAAAAGGAACCATTTACCAACAAGATATAACAATTATCAATATTTATGCACCAAATAATGGTGCTGTGACATTCATAAAACAAACTCTCCTCAAGTTCAAGAATCAAATAGACCACAACACAATAATCATGGGTGACTTCAACACACCTCAACATTGGACAGATCCTCCAAACAAAAGTTGAATAAAGAAACTATAGAACTCAATATCACAATCAATAACCTAGACTTAACTGACATATATAGAATATATCAACCATCTTCAAGTGGATATACTTTTTTCTTAGCAGCACATGGATCCTTCTCAAAAATAGACCATATATTATGCCATAGGGCAACCCTTAGTAAATATAAAGGGGGGGAGATAATACCATGCACTTTATCCAATCATAGTGGAATGAAACTGGAAATCAATGATAAAAGAAGGAAGGGAAAATCCTATATCACATGGAAAATGAACAATATGTTACTGAATGATCAAAGGGTTACAGAAGACATAAAGGAGAAAATCAAAAAATTCTTAGAGATAAATGAAAATACAGACACAACATATCGGAATCTATGGGACACAATGAAAGCAGTTTTAAGAGGGAAATTCATCGCCTGAAGGTCATTCCTCAAAAAAAAAAAAAAAGAAAGAAAGAAAAACCAACAAATAAATGAGCTCATACTTCTTCTCAAAGCCCTAGAAAAGGAAGAACAAAACAACAACAAATGCAGCAGAAGGCAAGAAATAATTAAAATCAGAGCAGAAATCATCGAAATTGAAACAAAAGAAACTATTGAAAAAATTAACAAAACTGAAAGTTGGTTCTTTGAAAAAATAAATAAGATTGACAGACCCTTAGCCATGCTAACGAAGAGAAGAGAGAGAACTCAAATCACTAACATATGGGATGAAAAAGGCAATATCACAACAGATGTTACAGAAATACAGAAGACAATTAGAAATTATTTTGAAACCCTATATTCCTATAAAATAGAGGATAGTGAAGACATCGATAAATTTCTTAAGACATATGATTTGCCCAGACTGAGTCAGGAGGATACACACAATTTGAACAGACCAATATCAATGGATGAAATAGAAGAAGCAATCAAAAGACTACCAACCAAGAAAATCCCAGGACCGGATGGGTATACAGCGGAGTTTTACAAAACCTTTAAAGAAGAATTAATACCAATACTTTTCAAGTTATTTCAGGAAATAGAAAAAGAGGGAGCCCTTCCAAACTCATTCTATGAGGCCAACATCACCCTGATTCCGAAACCAGACAAAGACACCTCAAAGAAAGAAAACTACAGACCAATATCTCTGATGAACCTAGATGCAAATATCCTCAATAAAATACTGGCGAATCGGATACAAAGGCACATTAAAAAAATTGTGCACCATGATCAAGTAGGATTCATCCCTGGGATGCAAGGATGGTTCAATATACGGAAATCAATAAATGTTATCCACCACATCAATAGACTTATAGATAAGAACCATATGATCATCTCAATAGACGCAGAAAAAGCATTTGACAAAGTACAGCATCCCTTTATGTTCAAAACATTAGAAATCTAGGGATAACAGGAACTTACCTTAACATTGTAAAAGCTATCTATGCTAAGCCTCAGGCTAGCATCATTCTGAATGGAGAAAAATTGAAGGCATTCCCTCTAAAATCTGGAACAAGACAGGGATGCCCTCTATCACCACTGCTATTCAATATAGTTCTCGAAACACTGGCCAGAGCAATTAGACAGACGAAAGAAATTAAAGGCATAAAAATTGGAAAAGAAGAACTTAAATTATCACTATTTGCGGATGACATGATTCTATACCTAGAAGACCCAAAAGGGTCTACAAAAAAACTACTATAACTAATAAATGAATTCAGCAAAGTGGCAGGATATAAAATCAACACGCATAAATCAAAGGCATTTCTGTATATCAGCGACAAAACTTCTGAAATGGAAATGAGGAAAAACACTCCATTCACAATATCCTCAAGAAAAATAAAATACTTGGGAATCAACCTAACAAAAGAGGTGAAAGATTTATACAATGAAAACTACAGAACCCTAAAGAGAGAAGTAGAAGAAGATCTTAGAAGATGGAAAAATATACCCTGTTCATGGATAGGCAGAACCAACATCATCAAAATGGCGATATTACCAAAAGTTCTCTATAGGTTTAATTCAATGCCAATCAAAATCCCAATGGCACTTCTTGTAGAAATAGATAAAGCAATCATGAAATTCATATGGAAAATTAAAGACCAGAATAGCAAAAGCAATACTAAGCAGGAAGTGTGAATCAGGCAGTATTGCAATACCAGACTTCAAACTATATTACAGAGCAATCAATAGTAACAAAAACAACATGGTACTGGTACCAAAACAGGCGTGTGGACCAATGGTACAGAATAGAGGACACAGAGACTAATCCACAAAGTTACAACTATCTTATATTTGATAAAGGGGCTAAAAGCATGCAATGGAGGAAGGATAGCATCTTCAACAAATGGTGTTGGGAAAACTGGAAATCCACATGCAACAAAATGAAACTAAATCCTCTCCTCTCACCATGCACAAAAATTAACTCAAAATGGATCAAAGACCTTGATATCAAATCAGAGACTCTACATCTGATAGAAGAAAAAGTTGGCCCCGATCTACATATTGTAGGGTCGGGCTCCAAATTCCTTAATATGACACCCATAGCACAAGAGTTAATAACAAGAATCAACAAATGGGACTTACTTAAACTAAAAAGTTTTTTTTCACAGCAAGAGAAACAATAAGAGAGGTAAATAGAGAGCCTACATCATGGGAACAAATTTTTACTCCTCACACTTCAGATAGAGCCCTAATATCCAGAGTTTACAAAGAACTCAAAAAAATTAGACAACAAGATAACAAATAACCCAATCAACAAATGGGCCAAGGACCTAAACAGACACTTCTCAGAGGAGGACATACAATCAATCAACAAGTACATGAAAAAATGCTCACCATCACTAGCAGTCAGAGAAATGCAAATCAAAACCACTCTAAGATACCATCTCACTCCAGTAAGATTGGCAGCCATTATGAAGTCAAACAACAATAAATGCTGGAGAGGATGTGGGGAAAAGGGGGAGGGAAAGGGAGAGAAAAGGGGAATTGCATGGAAATGGAGGGAGACCCTCATTGTTATACAAAATTACATATAAGAGGCTGTGTATGAAATATGATATGTCAGGAGCTTTGTAATGTTTTGAACAACCAATAAAAAATACTTCAAAACTATCATTTAAACATTTACTCAATATACTACATTATTAAATGAATATTTCATATATATATATATTTGGACTGAATCTCTAAAATCTTGTATTTTTATTATACATACAAGACATCTCCACTCAGATTAGCCACTCTATAGCTACATGTGGCCAATGACTACCACATGGGTACTTCAGGTTGAAAATGAAATTCAGTTTGCTCAAAAAATGAACAAATAATTATTTTTTAATCATTGAATAATTATTCTAATTCTGGTTTTAAGAAAAAAATCACTTTGGGTAATTTTCTGATCAATTAAATTTCATTTATCTTCATTGCCTTCCTGAATATCATCCAACCATGCAGGAAGTATACAGCCTGTTATAGAGGGAAAGATTCATCCACCTGTTTATACTACTCTACCCACATGGCTATTATCCATTAAACATCTCATGCTGTGGGTCTGTGGGCTTCACTACTGGAACAGCTCTTCTACAGTTACTCTTTCACACAGGTCTGTGTGCCTTTGCTATGGGGGTGGGTGGGTGGGTTGTCTCTCCCTCCAGCTATCCTTGCCTCCTTGTTTCTTACAAGACTTGGAAGACTATTCTTCTGGGCTCTGCTATGCTTTAATTGTTCCCTTCAAACTCATGTTGAAATTTAATTGCTGTGCTCAACCCTTCTTCACTAATATCTACATACAATTATTCTGATTCTCCAGTAGACTTCTCATGCTTTAGTTTCACCTTCTGAAAGCTCCTGTTATATCTCCATTTCCTTCTCTCTCAAGCCATGATCATACTTCAGAAGGGAAGATGTGTTTGAGCAAGGATGAGATTGATTAGATTGTTGATAGTATCATGTAGAATTGTGGGTAAGGGCATAAAATCCCCAAATTATTGTCAATGCTAAAAAATCCAAAGTTGACACAACACACAGAAATGACAAATTAATATCAATAAGCTAATATTTGGACTTGTGCTCAGTTTTTATCTATGTATCATTTAACTTTGGAGAATTATCCAAGGACAGAAGGGCTATCCATTTCCTCTAAAGGACCTGCCTGTATCTTATGTGCGTTCTGCCCTCTTGCCCTGTGTGCCTCAGCTCATAGGGGAAATGGAATAGAAGCTCACAGAGTCTGCCTGTGCCAGGCTGAAAGTGTTAGTAACTCTAAAGAAGGGCAGCTGATGAAAGAATTTGCTCAATGAAATTGATTCATCTTTAATTCTCCTAGTAAGTGTGACTAAGTCAATGTCAAGCCCTAACAAAAAATGTGAACAACCTTTCTTTGGGGTAAAGAACAAAACAGAAGTTTTAGTTGTGTTCTTAGTAGACAGATGTCTTACAGTTTTCTCCTTCCTTTAGTTATTTTTCTATATCTTCATTCTTTTTACAAAAGTCAGTGTTGCTAGGAGCCACAACCAAATAATATCATGCATGGCACTTTTGGTTGTAAGGTGATGCCAGCTAGCCATTGAGATGATATGATTATGTTAAGATTTACATTCATATGGAAATTGGACTCCTGCTGTTCACCTTGGCCTGCTACAGGACTCATGTTATGGGACTCCTGGAGAGTTCCCATTGGTTAGGGAAGGATAGTAGGAGGGGATTCCGGGGGAGGTCCTGGGCCCTGGTTCCGGTAGACGCGACCTCGTGGGTGGACCGGCTTGCTTGCCGGAAGCGTAGGGGGTATTGGCGGCATTTTCAAAAATAAAGTTTTGTTCCTGCTTGAGTGGCTCGTGATTCTGTGCCCAGCCAGACTGCGGCACAGTGTCATTATTTGTGTTCAAAGTAACAAGTCCTGTGTGATTTTCAATGATCTCTAATAGTAGCTACTATTTCCTTTTTGTTTACTTTCTAAAGCACCATTGGTTAATCATTACAATAATCCTATGTGTTAGATATTACTACTATACATATTTTACAGATAAGGACATTTAGGCACAGAGAATAAGTTAGTTTCCTAAGGTCAAAGAGCTACAAAATCACATATCCAGAACCTGAACACAGGCAAATTATGACTTTGGAGCAGAGCTGCTAATAATATGTAAATAGCTTTATTTCATTTTCCTTTAAATTTGATAATTTCTTTTGTTCTCTTCTCTCCCTAAACTTTAGTTCAGAACATATTATTACATGCTAGGTTTTCCTTCATTTCCCTTTAAAGCTGCTCTCTTTATTATATACACAACATTATCTTCTACCCTCATTACATGTCTTTTTTTTTTAAAAGAGAGAGTGAGAGAGGAGAGAGAGAGAGAATCTCCAACATTTATTTCTTAGTTCTCGGCGGACACAACATCTTTGTTGGTATGTGGTGCTGAGGATCGAACCCGGGCCGCACGCACGCCAGGCGAGCGCGCCACTGCTTGAGCCACATTCCCAGCCCTCATTACATGTCTTAAAGATTTTCCCTTCTGTCTTTAGCTCATGAAACCATTAAACTTGACAACTTGAAATTTTACTTGTGTTCTCTAAAAGACACATAACACCTTCCCAAACATCAATTCAATAGATTTTCTTGCATTCTCCTTCTTTCTTGGCATTAGTAAAATAGTAACTAAAAGCACATGGCTCTTAACATGAGAAATGTCTAAGTCCAAACAATGAATTTGTCACTTCCAAGCTAGGGGGGAAAGGCTGATGTCTAATATCCAAATACTTATCTACCACTCATATTCCTAAAAGAAACTGGTTTCTAATACTACCCTTGTGTGGATATTAATATCATTCAACAAATGCTAGTAAATATGAATATAAAGAATTACTATTTTTTTTTCTTGAAACTTGTTTTCTGACATACTTTTATGAAATTCTTTTTCTAAATATTTTTTTAGTTGTAGATGGACACAATATCTTTATTTTACTTATTTATTTTTATGTGGGGCTGAGGATTGAACCCAGTATCTCATGCATGTGAGGCAAGTGCTCTACCACTGAGCCACAAACCCAGCCCAATGAAATTCTTTATGGGGAAAAAAATACTGATTTTCCAAATTCTTCTTCCTTTAATACTGTCTACACATGATTGCTGGCAAAAGCTGTCATTGATCTGTTTTTTTTTTTGTCCTTTTTGTAGAAATTTCACTGTCTGTGCATCCTTCACTATCAAAGAACAGGCTTCTCTCTCATGCAGGGGCCTTCCAGACCAACTTATGCCACACACTTCCTTTCTGAAAAGTGGAGTCCCTATTCCCAACTGTCCCCTACACATTTCCATTTTGATATTCTGCCAGTAAATAGAAATCGCCATATACAAATAAGTGAAAAAGCAAGTTTCTTTGTTCTAATCTGATTCTTATTTCTGCTCTTTGGTTTTGGTGCCATTTTTCTATCTCAGTAAACATTGGCATCAGAATCAGTTTTTCATCTGTCACCACACTATGAACCTAATCTAGTCATATGTACTGTTCATAAATCAGGCCTGCTTCTTTTATTTACCTGTGTGTTACATCTACTATCACCTGGAACACCACACTTGCCCCTCAAACACACATCCATAAAATTCTACTAGATTGAGTGTTATCAGTGTTACTAATAGCTGTTCCTTCTGGCTCCAAACTGCGTGTGGTCCCAGTTTATTCTCTTTTTCACCAACTGAAATGTAGAGACCAGAGCTTCTCCAGAAGTATTTGTGCACAAGCTATCTCATTGTTAGATTTCATTTACAAAAATGAGCAGATAATCCTGAAGGTAATTGGGGGAAAATTCTGGGAAAAGAAGTAGAAAACTTAAAAGAAAAGCAGAATATTAAGATTTACTTGAGGCATGCAAGGTCAAACATACATCAGTGTGGTGTAACTATCTGTATCACTTGAGCACCTGCTGGGTGCTAAGTGTTGTGAGCTATGGTTGGCTGTGTGGTGAAGATACAGCTCTTACTTTTGCTAAGCTCACAGGATGATATAAATAAAAGACACTCACAACAAGAATAGATCAACCAGTACAAGGTTAAATGCTGGAATTATGTACAGAGTAAGAAAAGTTTTGAATTCCTTTGGCCATCCAGAGCTCCCCAGAGCTATTTACTTTCCAAGGCAGGTGAGTGTTCTTCTTATGGCTATACAATTTTGTAGCCTAGATATTACATTATATCCCTCTCATATGTGATGATTTATTAATAACTAAAACCTATCCTTCAGGAGACTCTGACACCTGCATAAACAACTAGACTCTGCTTCATATTTATAGATGCAAGCTTGAAAGTTTAGGTGTAGCAGTATGAGAACTGGTTATTTTATCTTTTCAGTTAAGTTTAATTATATGTATCCTTACCTTTCAAAATATTATTTATTGTCTTCCTCAGGTACAATGGTGTTTCAGAAGTCAATATATCAAAGAGTTGTATATTCTCTATCCCTCTCTGATTTAGGTAGAGGCTGCCACATATTGTAATGCTACTTCTGGATAACAGGATGCAGTCCTTTCCCATTAGTAACAAAAGCAATTACTCAAAGAGAGACACACTGTATCTTTATTTTGCCTCTGTTCTTTTATCCATATTAGACTTTTCACTTTTATGAGAAACTGCTTGTTTCAAAATTGCTAGCTTGTTGTGGTTGCCCAGTGATTCACTTCATTTCTGCATTTAAACCATTTTGATTATGCTATAATTATAATGTCTATTTTTATGAATTTCAATTATTTCAAGGCTGAAAAGAATTTGGTTGCTATGTTTTGAAAGAGAAAACAAGCTGTTTATTCTCTGAAATTTAAGAATTAGAGAAAATCCCCTCTTTGCCTTCAGCACTGCTCTCTCTCTCTCTTTCTCTTCATTGTCAAATACTGTAGTTTTAGATATTTGATATCATTGTGCATCCCTGTTCTTAGAACGTTGCTGTACTGAAGTCTTTTATTGTAATCTTGAACATACAGGCTTTTCTCTGATCCTCTGAGTGGTTTTGTCCCCTTGTTATATGGGTTTTTCCATTACAGATTCATGAGAGGTAGCTGATCACATGGGAAATTATTTCTCTTACAATTTCTCCTTCAGGAAGGTGACCAGGCCTACTCTGAATCTGATGAAGAGTTGAATAGATGAATGAACAAATGAAGCTCCTGGTAATCTCTCATCATTACTGTATTCTTCCCCACTGGCATTTTCCAACCAGTTCTTTGTGCTTCTTTTAAATGATATTGTTCCTTCTGTTGTCCAATAGTTTTTCCAAAGGATTGGTCACACTTGAAAATATGATACCAAGGTGAAATCAAGAGTCTTTTCTTCTGTGAACTAATAAAATAATCCACTCTTTAATAATGAAAATTTAGAGGGAGCAAAGTGGGTCATTGGAATCTCATATATCACATTGATTACACTCTTCATCCTCCTCCTCAGTTCCGTCTTTCAACCTAACTTCTTTAACTTTTTCTTTATGTATTTTTGCCTTCTTTCTGTTCTAATTTTCCACTTTTTTCTTCTCTTTTTATGATTTCTATTTCTCTTTCGATACTAGTACCAACAGTTAAACCTGCTCATTTATAGAATTTAAGAATTTTTAACACATAGGAATAGTCTAACCATGTGAATATAGCCCTGCTTGCTGATATTCATGTACCCAGTAAACTGCAATCTTCTCCATAATCCCTCATGTTGGTTAAATTTAGGTGCTTGAAAACTGTGTTGCATTCAGAATAGGCTCAGATCATTCTCTACCTTTGTATGGGGCATTAGACTTCCTCCTCATATTCTATCCACTGATGTTAGTAAAGCTCCAAAATGAAAGGATTAGCAAGATCACAAACATAATATTTGCCTAATCTTTAACACAAATTTCAAGTGTTTGCTGCAAAATTTGACCTGAAAACTTTTCTAAACTTCATTATCAACATAAATTTCTATCCAGTATATTCCTTTATGTGATGATTCAGTGACATTGGGTGCAATCTATAGAGCTGCAGCAGAAGCCCATTCCCAAAGTCCCATGAGTTCTTTTAGGTTCTCTCAGTTATATCCCACAGGTACTCTCACTTAACAATAACATACCATGTTTACAGACATTTAATTTTGCTTTATGATTGTTTTGATAAAAATAATTCACCTAACTTAGAGTACATTCTTAATCAAAACAAGAAGAAAAAAACAATTAATAAATCTCTTGCTTAATAGTAGCTAAATAAAGAAGGTGATGATCAGGCTGGTAGACTCAGATTAGAACACAAAGTTAAAAACCATTGTCTTTATTTGAATTCCAGATATTCTAGTCTTGGGAACTAAAGTTGTTTACTACTTCAAAATTCTAGCAATTTCCTATAATTCAGTTGCAATTAAAAGTTATTTTCACTAGTGATGCACATTCTTTATTTTGGTTTTTTTTTTTTTGCAGGAATGATAAAGTAAGAAAAGAGAAAACTACAAAAATTAATTAGGTATTATAAATATATTTGAAACTATTTACTAGTATGCTTTATAACAATGGAGTAAAATTACATGGTAAATGATATGCATTCCTTTGTTGGTGAATTTTATTAAATAGTAATATTAATCATTATAACTGAATGACTACACTGCCAGCTTGCTCTATTCACATGGGTATATACTTAAGTGAAAGAGTTCATTCATATTCATGCAAATTTGTTAGAAATATCATTGCTTCTAGAACATTTATTGGGCTGCGTATTATAATTAAAATATCTCTGTCATCTTTTAAAATGGTTTCCTTATTTCTTCTTTTCTGTACTTTGTAAAAGTTAACTAGTTAAACTATAAAAGATAATCATTATATAGCTCACATCTGATTCATTAATGCTATCAGTGGGAAATGAATACTTGCATTATCATATTCTAAAAGATGTATTTTAGTGACATGGTAACATTGAATAAAAGTGTATCTACTTTATTTATGGAAATTTAAAAAGAAAAAAAATTAAAATATGGGGAAAGGATTCCTGATAGACCATTTTCTCACTAATAGTCTAAAATTTTCTTAAACTTGTGATAAAATTACTGGCACTATTCAATTCATTTTTAGCTTAAAGAATTTTTTGTAACATGCATAGAAAAATGTTTCTTATTTGTAGCTGGAAATTCCTAAAAGTAAGAAATTCCTTAAAGAAGTAATATTTATTTAATTTTTTTTAATTTATTTTTATTAGTTGCTCAAGACAATACAATGATCTTGACATATCATATATTTGATTCAAATGGGGTATGAATTCTTATTTTTCCACGTGTACAGATTGTAGGATCACAAATATTTAAATAAATTCTCAAAAAGAAATAGTACATATCCAGGAAAATAAAAAAAAATTAAGATTTCCAGATAAAGCAAGGTATATACACAAATCTCAGATATAAAAAAATACAGATATTTGCCTTCCATAGTATAGGCAAAATGAAAAATGAGACTGGAGAAATAGGCAGAGGCTAAATTATGAAATTATTTTGAGGTATAGTTGGGTAGATGAAACTTTATATTAAAGGAAATTGCAGTGTTTGTTGAACTGTTTTGAGCAAAGGTAAGACATGTTCAGATTCCTATTTTAGGAAGGGTCATCTATCAGGAAAATAGAAGATGACTGGATGGAGGGAGTAATTGGGCTACTATCACAGTGTTGGGGTTCAAAACTTGAACAGCAACTATGAAATCAGGGTCTAAAATATCAAAGCTGTAGAATACAGGGAGTTTGGTGATATCAAAGTATTTGTCAAAGCTATTTTCCTAAAGATGCATTGAACAACCAGAGCTCTAGTTGTCATGCACTGGGTGAAAGAAAACAGAAACAGGTGGTTTTGGAGAGAAAAAGAAGTGTTTTGAGTTCAGCCCTGGAAATTTCAGGTTTTTCAACTGTAATTCTGCAACTGTAAGATAATTCTCTACTTAAACATTAATTATACAAATACCATATGTTTACAAAATGTTTCCTGCAGCTGCTTCTCAATGTTTAGGGAATATTGTGTTTCTCTGCTGCTTTTGGTAAACGGCTGTCTCTTTAGCAGAAAGAGAAAAACATCCAGGCAAACTGCTCCCTGAGAGGGTCACGATTCTGGCTCAAAAAACCTTGGTTAGATCATCATATTAGAGTTGAGTGATTATATCGTCATATTCTAGAGTTGAGTGGTTGGGAACCCAAACTCTGGATTAAGATGAATTGGTTCATGATTCCTATTCTTAGGTCTGCAAGTTGTGTGACCTATGCAAAATCTTACATTTCTTCATCTCTCTATTATTTAGAAAAAATAATAATAGTGCTCATCTCATAAAATTGTGTCATGTATAAAGTGAATTCTCAACAAATACTAGGTAGAAATGTCTACATCTGTATTTAAATACCTCTATTCACTCTTTAAAAATTTTAAAATTTAGCTCTTTAATCCCCAATCCATCTATATCTACTAACTTATAGTTAATTAAGAACTTCTAATTAGCTTATTACATTATAAGATTATGTAAATCTATTGTTGAATTTTGAGATTGAATCTTCACACATGATTCTGGTGTAAAGATGAAGAGATTCCAAAAATTAATGATGAATGCTAAGAAAGAGAATCTATTAATCATGGGGTTAGTTATAAGCTTAGCATTTTAAACATCTGGTAATCCTGTAAAAGTAATGAAGAGAATGCAGATGAAGATTTGTCTAGAGATTTCACGAATTGTTACTTAACTGCTGGAACCCTTATTGTCACTAGATCAGTGATGTTTTATTCTATCAGCACATTGGAATTTTTTTTTAATTTTTATTTATTTATTTATTTTTTATTGGTTGTTCACAACATTACAAAGCTCTTGACATATCATATTTCATACATTAGAATCAAGTGGGTTATGAACTCCCATTTTTACCCCAAATACAGATTGCAGAATCGCGTCGGTTACACATCCACATTTTTACATACTGCCATATTAGTGACTGTTGTATTCTGCTACCTTTCCTATCCTCTACTATCCCCCCTCCCCTCCCCTCCCATCTTCTCTCTCTACCCCATCTACTGTGATTCATTTCCCTCCTTGTTTATTATCCCATTCCCCTCACAACCTCTTATATGTAATTTTGTATGACAATGAAGGTCTCCCTCCATTTCCATGCAATTTCCCTTTTTTCTCCCTTTCCCTCCCACTTCATGTCTCTTGATTCTGACTTTATTAGTCAAATTGTGACCTGGAATATACTTCTGATTTAATTCCTCTAGGGTAAACTTGGGCATTGAGATTTTTTAATATCCTCAGAGACGGTAATGGCAACCACCTTTGAGAACCATTGCTCCAAAATGACTTATTATTTCACATTCTCACACTCTGAATTCCCAATATAGAGTTTCACAGTCTGTTACAAGAACAGAGGATACAGATCTTCATTAATTTTTATATATTATATATTTTATATATTTTCCAAATCACGTCAACAAATATAAATCCTTAGTCATGAGCTGTGTTTATTGTGCTTTATTCAAATTGGTACAGAGGACTGGAAAATAATAGGTACACTCTATGTTAATCTTACTATCTTAATTAAAATCAAATTTCTAGATCATTAAAATAAAATTCTAATATTAAACTAAAATAGCAGTTTCATAATATACTATATGCTAATATTGGGCTCATTTTCTATATGTTTTTTACACTCTTACCAAAACCTTCAAGAATTTTCTGTAATAATTATTATAATTCTTTGGTTTTCTTCATATACATCTAGGACTGTAGCTTTAATATGTGAATCAGGTTTTTAAATTATGAGTACTAGAACAGATAAATACTACTCAAAACATTTATCTTAGGTGGGTCTTAAAATTATGTTCAACACAAAGGAAAAATGCAGGAGTATACATACAAAAATTACTATATGGAACATTATAAAAACCTTTCATATAAATAAAGTTTATAATATGTAATATCCAAGTTTGTTATCTTTCTCTCACTGTGACAAAATACCTTAGAAAATTAACTCAGAGGAGACAAGATTTATTTTGCCTCATGGTTTCTGAAGTTTAAATCCATAGTTACTTGGCTTCATTGTTTCTGGACCTGAAGTGAGACAGTACATCATGGTAGAAGAGCAAGTAAACTCTTCAACTCATGGTGGTCAAGAAGTACAAAGAGAAGAAGAGGAAGAGAGAAAGGAAGAGGCCAGGAACAGAATACAGTCCCCAAAGTCATACCTCCAAGGATGCACTCCCTTCAAATAGTTTTCACTTCCTGCAGTTTCCACCATCTCCTGCCAGCATGATCCAATTACTTCCCAAAAGCTCACCTCTGAACATTGTTCCACTAGGAAACAAGACTTCAGCACATGAACATTTTGGAAACATTTTAGATCCAAACTATGACACATTGTTTGTAAATATGTTTGTTTATTTGCCTATGAAATTATGAAGATAGAATAGTCTTACTAAAAATCAGCTACAGGTAAAAATTATACTCCCTGCTCACTGACTTCTTCCAAAGACATTGTAATTATTTTGTATATGTTTTATAGGTAATGTATGTCACACGATAGTCCAAAATAGTTTAAGATAGCTATTGAGGAGAGAAAAATAGCCCTCCTGAGATGTCCACATTCTTGTCTTCAGAATCTGGATAAGCTATGTTACAAGATAAAGGGAGATATAGGCTGTAAGAAATCAAGGTTACTAATCAGCTGGTCTGGAAATAAGATTATCTTGGAGTGGCGGGTGGGTCTAGTGTATTAATAGAGCCCTTAAAAGGTGAAACAGGGAAGCAGAGGCCAGGGTGAAAAAGACTTAATTGACCATTGCTGGCTTTGAAGACGAAAGGGAGTCTCTTGCAAAAGAATGAGGGTTAGCTTTGGAGTAGATAAAAACAAGGGCAAGAAAATGTACTCTCCTGTAGCCTCTTCAGAAGGAGTACAGCTCTGACACCTTGATGTTAGCCCAGTGTAACTCTTTAGACTCCTGACCTCTAGAATGCTAAGATCATAAATGTGTGTTGTTGTAAGCTACCAAGTTGTTCCAATTAGTTACAGTAGGCATAAGAAAATCACAGTTGTATAGAGTAATTTAGGACATATATCAAGACAAATATATTGAAAATATGTAGTAAACATGATATAAAGGAAGATACAAGTAAAACAGTAATAGAGTGTAGGATTAAGTTTTCCACAATAATGATAATCTAAAAATTCTAGAAATTACACAAAGAAGGGAATGTTCAGCTACAAAATCATGATATCTATAAACTAAAAGCAAAAGGATAATTCAGGATCGTAAATATATGTTAAAATTATCATAATCAAGTGTCTTCCTGAAGTGTATCAGAGTATCAGTTCTATTGTATGCTTTGGCCAATGTGGGTTCCCTAATCAATGCTCCATTTTATTTAATCCTGTTTGAATAATTGCTGAAAAACAATGAATTCTTATTAGGGCTCCTAAAAGTTGTTAGATATTCACTGATAACATTTTTTATCTCATAGAACTAGTATATTATATTTTAGGAAATGTGATAGAGAAGAATAGTGCCCGCCGTACTTGCTAAGAAGAAAGGAAGCGTATTTCCAGATGTCATCAGGGAAGTCTGTTGCATAAACACAAGATGTGCCAGAGCCTGATGAGATGAAGAGAAGAAATAGAGCATAATGAATGTTGTTTTAGAAACGTTTATGTGAACAGAAATACTAAGGTAGAAAAGTGCAAGGTGTATTAGTGGGAACTCTAGATCGACTAGGGAAACTAAGCAATATGTGGAAGTAGATGAACTTAAAAGAGTGTGCAATCACTTCTAGAGGGAGCCTGAATACAAAGAGGAGGAGTCTGGAATCCATTCTGTTGACAGAAGAGTTGGGAAGTTGATGGCATCTGAGAAGGGCAGAAAACTGTCCAAATCTTTGCCCTAAGAAAGACTAACCTGGTAATTTTATGCAGAACATTGATTTAGAATTGATGGAACCAGAACAAAGGATTGAGGATATTTAATAAAAAGACTATTAACCAGGATAGAGGCAGAGGAAATAAGTGCTAAATCTGAGAAATATACAAAAATAATCAACAGAGATTTTTCCATTACGTATATGATAGTTGACTATTTCAGCAAAAAACTAGGTAATAATACAACTGATCCTGTATCACATAGACTATAACGAGTCTGTGGAAACAGTAAGTAACACGATAAAACGTGTTTTTCATACAACATTGTTTATTATCCTTAGAAAAAAGAACTGTCCAGTTACTTAGATTGGTAATATATTTTAATCTAAAAGGACAATAGCTTTTTTAGGGAATGGGGCAAATGTTGCAATACCTTTAACACTCCATAGCACTTTTGCTTCTTTATTTTTCCCTTTAATCAATTATTTTCTTGAGGAAAAGTCTTAAATGCTTGCTGCATTCCATAGATGTATAGAAGATGATGACCCATTGTGTGGTGTGGGGAGTACATGTGCCCATGCCATGCATATGTGTGATGCTTGTGTGTGTTGTGTATAGATTTCTTCTTTGGTGCATGTATTTTTGTGGGTGTGAGTGTGTGTGTGTGTGTGCGTGTGTGTGCAAGTATAATTGTAAAATCTGGAAAAGGAGGTGTGTATTATTTGACAGATCTGCTTGTTACAAGCTTCCAAGACTCTGCTAATGCCATGGATCAGTGAAGCAAGCCCTTTTTTTGTTTGAAAATTACTAGTTGTCATATGGTTCTTCTTCCTATTCAAAGATTACTTCCCCAAGTAAATGCATGGTAATGATAAGGAGAATGTTCAACGTTTAATAAATCATCTTTATAGCAGAAATATTGTGGTCTTTGTTCCCCTTTTCTGAAGACTAGAAATATAATTAACATTTCCAGCTGAACCAGAATGCACTATAGATTATTAGCTTCTGAAAGTCAACAATCTTATAGAAAAATAAGAGGCACACGAACATATTTCCTTTCCATAACATTTGCAGTTCATTTATAAAATATACAACAATTGAAATGTCCCCAAAGACAAATTTATGTCATCGCTGTATTTTACATCTCTATACATTCTGTATTCATTTTAAATATTGTTTGTCATCCCAAGATCAACATACAGTTTCTGATCAAGTAATTTCTGCAGGGTAGAAAATGGGAACTAGTGAATAAAAGTCACCAAGAGAAGCAATCAAAATGCCATAATTTGTAATCTAACCCCTACCACATTAATTTCAAGTTCTCAATTACCCACAACATATAGACAGGCTTCTCAGAACCTGGTTCAGAAAATTATGGGTAGCTTGTGTTTATGTACATGTCGGTGTGCATGGGTGTACAAAAGCATTCTGCTCATCTTTGTCAAGGATGCACCTACACTACTTGATTGAAAGGAATATTTGCCTCTATTATAGTTTATTTGAATTTTGTATCACGAAGAGTAGGAGAGGGGTTGTTTCTGTGTTTGTAACTAGGTTGAGTATTATATTTGTTCATCTGGTGTTACAATAGAGGACATTTGCAGAGATTTATTTTAAGTAGTTTTCAATTTAAAGAATGAAAATAATAATATCATGTATAAAAATTATAACACCCCAAAATTCAATTTTTTATTAGTATTGGCTATTATTATAATAATAATTTTATACATTTAATATATCAGTACTTACTATATTAATATTATTATTTTAGAGAATTATAGATATAAGTTCAACATTTTATTTACTTTATATGCTTATTGTTACTGGTTTAGACTATATGCTTTCCATATGTTTGTTCCATAAATTCATTAAATGTAGGCTCTGACTAGACCCAAGAAAGGGCTTTGACAAAAGTGTTGGAAGAATGGTGTTAAAGACCTTTCATTGAGCTAGGTGCGGTGGCATGTTCCTGTAATCCCAGCAGCTCCAGAGGCTGAGGCAAGAGGATAGCAAGCTCAGCAAAAGTGAGGCTCTGAGCAACTCAGTGAGACCCTGTATCTAAATAAAATACAAAATAGGGTTGGGGATGTGGCTCAGTGATTGAGTGCTCTTGTGTTCAATACCTGGTACCACCGCCCCCGGCAAAAAAATAAAGAACGCTCATTGATTCTTGTTTTTTTTTTCCAATAGAAAAACTAATATAAATTTTTGGTTCTCTCATTCAAAATCTATCTTAGATTTCAAGAAAAACATCAGGTTTAAAAAATCAATTTCACTTTGACTAATTTTTTACATGATAAAGTATATTCTTTTAAAAGTACAACTTACTGAATTTTAAACTTTTTAAATAAATGCATATCATTGTCATCCTAATAACAACATGGAATATTTCTATAGAATATTCTCTATATGTTCTCTTCAGGTAGTCCACTTACTATCTCCTACAATTGATCAGGAAACCACTGATATGATTTCTATTGTTATGGAAATGTTTTGCCTATTGTTGACCTTCAATTGTTGACCTTCAATACATGGAGCAATACAGTACGTACCTTTGTGTCCAGATTTTTTCACTCTGTCTCATGTTTGGGGATTCAACCATGATTCTGTATTTTTCAATAGTTTGCTTTTTTGTTTTGGTGAATAATATTCTGTTGAATGAATACATTATAAATCAATAAGCTGTTGTTGGTCATTTGTTTTATTTCTATTTTTTGACCATAAATAAATTTCTGAGCCTTCTCGGTGTAAATATGTACTTTCAGCTTTTGTATAAATATCTAGTAATGAAATTGTTGGGCCATATTTTAAATGTATTCTTAAATTTATAAGAAATGGTCATATTGATTTCAAGAGGGACTATATGATTTTATAATACCACCAATTGCTTTATATCTCCACGAACACTTGGTTTTGTCCATCTTAAATATATATTTTTAGCTATTCTGGTGAGTATGAAATAGAATCTCATTGTCATTTTGGTTGTCATTTCCTGATAACAAATAACTGTTAAAGTCTTCCATGTTGTCCATCTGCTCATCTTTTTTCATTAAATACCATTTCAAGGCTTTGCTTATTTTTATTGGATAGTGTTCTTATAATTGACTTTATAGAATTGTTCGTATATTCTAAATAAAATTTCTTGTTAGATATATGTATTGCAGATATTTTCTTTCATTTTTCTTTTTCCCCTTTAATGTTGTCTTCTGTGGAAACTGAGAGTTAATTTAGTAGAGTCCAATGTATTTTTTTTAATATCATCAATTGTGTATTGTTTTAAAAATTCTTGCATACTCTGAAGTCACAGATTTTTCTCTTAGCTGTTCTTCTACATAACTCACAGTTTTAGGTTTTATATTTAAGTCTATGGTCCCTGTCATGGTTTGAAGTAAAGGTCAAGGTTTGTTTCTGTTCTTTGTGGATATCTAGTTGCTTGCTGACTTCCTTAAAAAGACTGTGGTCTCCACATGTTGTTTTACCCAAGTGATTTTGTCAGGAGTCAATTGGTTGTTATATGTATGTGTATTCCTAGTTCTCGACTCTCTTTTCCCTTGAGTTGACTTGTATGTGCTTTTGTACCAATACCACACTGTCTTGATCAATGTAGCTTTATAGTAATTCTTGAAAGTAGTTGTAAATCTTTAGCTATTACATTGCAAACAGGAGTATTAGATTAAAGGCAATATTCCCCCATTGTTGCTGTTCTTTCATTTGAAACTCTATTAATAGGTGAATTAATTTCTACTTTCAACTTTCAGCATCTGTGAAATATACTGATTGATGGAGAATAATACCAATAGTTTTTTCTAACAATAGTAATAATGATTTCTACCATTTGTCAAGCCCTTAGCATTTTAAATGCACTAAGTAATTTCAACTCACAAAAGTTCTCTCAGGTTGGTACTATTAAAATTCCCATACTGTAGGTGAAGTAACTGAGGCAAAGACAGATTACGCAAATTGCTCATTGTTGTAGATCAAATAAGTAGTGATGCCAGGAATTCAAATCTAAGCAATTTGACAGTAATATCCAAGCAACTAATAACAAAGTTTATGTCTTTAAAATTCTGGAGAGCTGTATTGATCCAATTTGTTAAAGGAAAGCACCAGAGAATATTGAACACATCATGTGCATAATTAGGTCAATTTCAGATATGAATACTTCCTTCAGAGTAATTTAGGAAACAAATTTTTTATATAAGTTCAATTGGTAGTTTGGGCAATGAGAATCATCTATTTATTTGCATAAACAACCACCTAATTTATCAAGACATTCTTTAATTAGACTAAAAAGAAACAGATTTTTTTATTCTTTCCTGCAATTAAATGATTAAAATATTGGTTTGTACTCTAAACGTAGATTATCTAAGCATTAGTAAAATGTTTAGGGAAAATAATTATGTATATGAATTGAAAGTATTTATTCAATACATCTTTAAGAAATGAAAAATATGAGATTTCAAATCATCAGTAGAGAGAATGCATAATTCCAAAAGGATCTTAAGAATAGCAAAATCCAGTTGCCAAGATATGTTAATGAGTACTCACAAGTTCTCCATGTGAACCTGAATGAAGTTGCTTATGAATTTTTTCCCTTCAGGGAAACACCATCTCCTTGTTCCCAAATCTTAATATTACAACTTTGTGATTATAGCATTTTAAAAATATGTACATAATATTCCCATCTGCATTCAAATGATACTACATTTAATAAATTATTTCAAAAATGAACAGATAACATATTTGCTCTATATTTGTTTATGGATAAGGTTTAACATCCTTAAAAGTACTGTCTAAACAGCTCCTTCGGAGTTATACTATGTTAACATCCACTTTGTGGTACTATCTAAAGCCTTAGTAACAATGAAAGAAGATGAAAATAATAAATCACAACTTAAAAACAATGTAAATTACAATAATGTAAGAATCACAAGAATTGCTATTTCTTCATAACTTGCTATTTGCTTCATAACTATCAACTGTATTATTTAAATATACATGGCACATGTGTGTATATATGTACATATATATGTATGTGTATATATGTGGCATGGGACAATCATGTTTACAAATGTTTGTATGATTTATGTGAAAATACTTGATCAAAACAAATTTTCAATCTACAGAAAAATTTGCTTATGATATTCTAATTGGGTTTTGGATCTAAGATAGGGATATATAATATATTGCCTCTAACTTCTTTTAATATAGTGTCTTTTATGTATTTATCTTCATATGTGTTTCCTGATCTGAGCAAAATTGAAGATTCAGTATAATTAAGTAAAATGGTTTCTTTGGTGCATTGGAATGAATTTCATACACTGTAAAGCTTGAAAGGAAGGCACCTAAGGGAAAATGTAATCAAATCCCCTCATTTAACTGTTGAGGTCATTGAGAATCAGATACAACAAGAATTGCCCCAGATCTTACAATGAAAGCAAAACCAAGACTACAAGTAATTTTATAGCTTAAAGTAGCAAGTTCTATATTTAATGAATTAGTGTTTGGATCTTAACTCTTAACTTACATTGTTTCTTAACAATGTATATTGATTTTAGTTTGTATATTGATTGTGTATTAATCTCCTGTCCTGAACTCACTCAAAAGTTTCCAGATTGAAATGGTGTCTTTAATTTCCTTTATGTCCCCACTGGGACTGAGTCAAACCAAGGCACAGAACAAGCCCACAGTGGTTGTCCCATTCAGGTCATCACAGGCCAAGCAGAGACAAGGTACTGAGAGACAGCTTCAAAGTCCTTAGTCATAGCAGCAGCAGAGCCTGAGCAGAGGGGGGATGTCCCCCAACCTGCTACTGCTTCGCCATCACCGGTGGCTTCACTGAGGTCTGAGTGTGTCTCATGTTCTATCCTACTCTTTTTTTCAGTTACAAATTTATTTCTATTCTGACAATATTTGAATCTATTCTCAGCCATCCATCTGTCCACAAGCACCCAGATATTGACTAGTAGAGTTATAAGAGCTGGATGTGGCTTTGCATTCTTCTGGTTACACAAAGAAAAACCTCATGAAGAGAGAAGTGAATTAATGCAAAGTTGTACCTATTGTAAATATTCTCTAAAGACCAGTTGGACTGTGTGTACTGTAGGTAGAAATGCTGTGAAACTTATTTGAAGAGGAAACACCATGCATTCCAATTACTTATTTGTCTTTGTATTGTATGTACCTTTAATTCTCTCACTTGCATTTCCTATTGTCTGACATTTCATCACCTTCATCATACACAAGTCAGATTCTGATAAGTGCAAGTTGGAAAGATACATAAAAGATGAGCTTATTTTTATTCAATTCACATTTTTATTACATATGCATTTATGTTCTATGTTTGTTCTGAATTATTTTTTTCAGTAGCTGAAATTCTCCAGGCTTCAAAAGCCTGTGGATATAAATAAGGTCAATTTAATAAGTTATCACTATCTTATAAACTTCTACTTATGGAAAGACTGGATGTAAGATTCACATTAAAGTTCTTTTCCAGCTTGAAATGTCTGTGGCATTCCAGCACATATGTTACTGTTTTTCATTGATCTCAGTTGCTCCTTATGCAAACCACTTGAGCTACTCTCCCTAGACTCTCACTTGTTATTTGCTATGCTGGGGCTGAGGGTCACACTATTGCCACTTTGCCCAGAGCTCTTCTTCAGCCTTCATATGGGCCATCACTATAGTTCTGCCTACTACTGTGCCTCAAAACCCAGCTGGGGTGTCAGCTAATGCTACCTACCTCTGCCACCAGTGCTCAACAAAGACCATCATTTGTTTCATGCTCCTTTTGCAATCCTGCAAGTGGATAATGGGTCTGTCTCTTCTTCTGTACCATAAGGAGATGACAGAGATACTCCTCAATAAAATTTTAGTCAGGATTCTCTGGAGTCCTCTTCTCAACTAGGGCTTGTCCTTGGGTTTCTGTGTCCATGTTTGGCACATTTATTGTTCAGCAAGCATCTTGCTAGGTCAATTTATAAGAATCCTCCTGCCTTTAACATCAAATTTAATTCTTCATGCCTCACCAAACCCCAAGGTGCTACCTGATCACCCTAGCCTGCCCTAAGAAAGAATTTTTTAGGTTATTTTAGTAAAAGTCTCCCAAAATTTAATGTCTCTTCTTGGTAATTTGCCATTCATTGATCCCCTCAATCTGCTTATTGGATATAGATTCTTATTTTTTTAATTTTTATATTTGGAGTTGATCTTATGTTTTTCCTTCATTGTGACATAGTTGATATGCAGTGCAATAGTCCTAAATATCTCTTTATCAGCTTTACAGGTGTCAAAATTTTTTCTTTAATAGTTAGAATCTCTGGAAGGTTTGCTATGATAGGGTAATGTTTTTTTTCTATAACACAGTCTTTTCCTGAACAGTACATCTTAGTTAAATTCTGGGGTCCAGAAAGGAACCAAAAGTGACATAGAAAGCTCACCAATTTATGCAGCAATGCTAGTTTTTATGATATTAATCATTCAGTAACATTATTTATAGGTTGTATTTATCCATGCATATATGCTTTATCAGAACTAAGTGTTTATAATTTTCTAGAAATAATTTTCTCTCATTTTATATGAAACACTGATTATATGGCAGGAAAGGTAATGAGACATAGGTTTCCCTTAACATCCTTTTCTTTGCCAGACCCAGGAATGGGATGTTAAGCACTCAAAAGCCAACATTAGGGAGACAAAAATTAGTGGGAAGGAAATTAGGTTTATTCAAGGGTTGATGCTGAGACATGTGGAGATTATCATCCCCAAACCTCCCCATCTTTGGGAACTCATGTACACAAAAGGGGTTTACAGAAAGGGAAAAGAGGACCAGTGCAGGAAGGCTAATATCTTCCAGGGTGTATGGATAATTCTTCTTTTCTTTTTCTGTTTTTCTTTTTTATCTTTTTTCATTTTCTCTGGCCAGAATATTGTGTACCCCTGACCTCCTGGGGCTAGTTCCTGTATTTCAATTAAACAGACATATTAGTTTTCAGCAAACTAAATCTCAATTTACATTTTGTTTTTTTATTAGTCGATGCATAGAACTAAAAATTAAGAAGGAGCATCACATATTCTGATGTTATATATAGGTCACTGGATGTCTGGGTTCTGTATATCTAAAGAAAGATTACTAATTGGTTACTATCTTGATCGCTTAGATGTGCTCATCTTCAAAATTTAGAATAGTGGGCAAAGTGAAGGGATGTAACTTTGTGAAGGGCAAAGGAAGAAGATGGACATAACCTTTCAAAAGACAATTTGCAAAGAAGACACCACTGTTACACTTGGGGAATTGGTTCCAGGACTTCCTGTGGATACCGGAATCTATAGAGGCTCAAGTCCCTAATGTAAAATGGTGTAACATTTGCATACACCCCATGCATATTTTCCTCTGTATTTTGAATAATCAATAAATTACTTATACTACACAACACAGTGTAAATTCTGTGTAATATTCTGTATTGCTTATAGAATTGTGACAACATAAAATGTCTGTACATGTTTAATATTTCTACAGTTTTGAATCAAACATCCTAACTAATGAATGCACGCACACCTATACAAATACATCTTGTTTCAGAAAAAGTAAAGTGCTATTTTACACATTTACACATGTACACAAACATTAAAATACCTGTGTATATATTTATGTGTGATTTACATATGTTTTGTGTATACAATAGTCTTATGGTCTCTATAGAATCTGTTGTATATAGAATTTGGTATTCACTTTTGCTTTACTGGATTCACTTTTATTTCAGGAAGGGCATTACAAATAAACATTATTCAAAGCAGTAAAGCATTTAAAATTACATTAAGGTAGAATCAGGTATTTTTGTAGTCATAATAGAACAGGAAAGCAGCATGAAGTGAACAAAGGGCTGCACAGCAGGAGATTTATGCTAGTGAAGAAGCAATTCCCACCTGTTAACTACTGTGAATAGAATAAGACACAACACCAAAATTTCCATCTAAATAAAATGCTAGATTTTTAGTTTTGTTTTTTTTCAATTTTACATCTTACATATTTTTGCAAAAACAATTCACTAAATTAAATGATTGAGTCACTAGAATAATATAAAATGATGAGTATAGAAGATGTAGCAAGAAAAAATACAAAGATATAGAATAGTGAACAAAATATATAATTATATTCCATGAGGATATTAGGAAAAAATAATGAGCAAATTAGTTTAGAAAACAAGAACAAAAATGTGCAGAGCCAGTAGCCTACTGATTATAAGCCATTATAATGAAATACAGAAGATATTCTCTTGCCTCCTTGTAATGAAATTTGATTATACTGAGTTAATTGCCACATAAGACATACCCAGTTCTATGATCTAGAGAGGTAAGTAGCTAAAAATAAGACTTTCTATGTTATTTAATAAGTAAAAAAAAAATCCTGAAAACCAATATGGAAAATGTTTGTCCTAATGAAGTTTTATTTGCAATGTAGAACGAAAATTCCTTGTTAATAAATGGATGAAAAAACTTAAAGAAAGGAAACAGAAAGTTTCAAGAAGTTTTTGAGCATCTGAGCATTATCTATCTCACGTCCCTCTTTCCTTTGACTATTTTCATTTAGCTAGTTTTGTTTAACTGGCTTTAAAATATTAGATCCAAATCCTTACAAGGATATTTAAAACAAAGAATGTTACCCAGTACACTGCCTATATGAATTTCTCCACTGCCCTAATCTTATTTATTTTTGAGAGTAGGATTATCAAAGGCCAAAGTACCCGTTTAGATAGGTGACTCCAAACAAGTTGAATCTAAAATAGTTACCAGAGTAATTGCTGGAATACTTCTGACGTCATTATAACTTCAATTTCCATGCTAAAACATATTCCCACTGCCCATCATGACACCAAACCATAAAAGCAAGAAAAAGAGGTGGCACCTGAATTCTGAAAAGTCTCTATCTATGCCCAAGAACAATAAGAAAATTTCTTCCCCTGTTAATCTATCCCCTCCTCTCTTTTCCACTGGTCTATATCTACAAACTCCCATCTGTTGGAGGATTTAGGACGTGGTCTGTGAGTTAAGATCCTGCATCTCTATTTTTTGATTGTTGAATCAAACTTGTGCATTTGCTACTTACTTAGATTTGTTTCATTATTGGCTTTATGAACCCCAATGGAAAAGACTCCTATTTTGGGGTCTTTCCCAAAGAGGGAACAACATATTGGTTGGTAACAAGATTAGTCATCTCTCACAGAGACCAAGTTTTATAAAAATAAAGTAGGTTTGGAGCTATGGAAAAATAATGGTGAGACCAAGAGATTAGAAATGAAATTAACCAGGTTTGAAGTTTTCTTTAAAAAGTAATATAAATTAAGCATGTCATTATTTATAAAACAGATTTTATTACACAATGCAATTCAAGATGCATTTCAAGGTATTGGTCTCAGAAAAGGATACTTCAGAGTGTCATTCTTTGACCACCTTCGAACTGTGGTCTCTCTATCTTCCATTTTTTCCCCCTACAAAAGCTCAGGGAGCAGCTAGCTCTGAAGTTCACCCATCTGACTGAAGGATGTTCTTCCAAAAGAAATGCAATTATCTTGAACTACTTCTCTAAAATATCTTTATTCAGGAAGGTTTACTCTAGAAAAGAAGAATAAGTTATTTCCACTTATTTATACTTAATATACCATTAATTTTTCTGAAGACTTTATTTGCATAATAAATTTTCATTGTTACCTGTCCATCACTTTTCTGTAATATATTGCTTCTTCCTCCCTTCAAAAGCCCACAGAATCTTTGTTATAGAATATTGATTCTGCAATTTGTATTTGGGGTAAAAATGGGAGTTCATAACTCACTTGAGTCAAATGTATGAAAGATGATACGTCATGAGCTTTGTAATGTTTTGAACAACCAATAAAAAAAGCAAAAAAAAAAAAAGAATATTGTCTGTTTCAGAGCCATTCATATCTCCTAAAAATTATTTACAGCTTCTCTAAAATTGCCTACATCCTCGACTATTTTGATCTCCCAGTGGAGAGAGTATTTGAGCTTCAGCCATCTGGTCCTTCTTGAGTTTCTTATTTTATATGTTTCCTGTGCACATGTGCCTACTAATAAATGTATATGCTTCTGTCCTGTTAACCTTCTATTTGCAGTTTATTTCAACAAATTTAAAGACGTTTCAGAGGATGAGGAATAAATTGATTTCGCCCTTGCATAGGCCTATCCCTGTTTTCAGCCAATCTTATCATAAGAACAGTAATAGAAGGAGAATAACAGAGAGTAAGATGTATAGTATGAAATGCTTTGTTCTCATACCAGGCTTATTCAATCCCTAAATAAATCTGATCACTCCTTCCCCCGCTCCCTTATTTTTTTCCCCCAACCTATCCATGGTTTAGAAGAAGTAACTAATTAATCATGGTTTTCTGGGTTATTATCTGCCACAGTCTTGGCTGGGCACAGAATCACGAGCCACCACACACTTTGTAGATTCAAACAGCAGTTCTTTATTCCCGAACTCACACCGGCCTCCACACACGTTCTGGGGCAATCCCAGTTCTGCTGCCACCCAAATCACCTCCTCCACGAGGCTTTTCTTCCCATATACTTTCTGAATCTCACGAGAGCTCAACGGGAGTTCAGGCAGCAGGAACGCCCTAATCCCGGCAGCAATAATCTTCAACATCCAACTTCCCTAAAACCCAAGGTCTTAAACTGGGAACGCCCTTAACCCAAGGAGCCGGATACTTCCTCAAACTGCAGGATACACCCTAATCCTGGAACCGCCTTGGTCTTTGAGCAAGGTCATCTACTCAAACACACATGCAAGGTCACAGCAAATTTAACATGGGGTACGCTGGCAAGGAAAATTTTGATTCGTCATTCCTACTTGGTAATGGCCCTCAGCAATTATCCTCACCTTAGGACTCATATGATCATCTTGGAAGACTACTTTCATTCATTAATAACCTTACCTTTTGTGTTTTCAGCTTTTTATCACTGTGACCCAAATACCTCACAATAACAACTCGACGGAAGAAAAGTTCATATTGGGCTCCAGTTTTAGAGGTCTCAGTCCATGATTTGGCCTGAGGTATGGAAGAATATGAAGGTGGAAAGTGCATGATGGAGGAAAGCTATTCAAAGCAGCTAGGAGACGGGAAGGGAGAAGTTGGGGCAAGGAGCCAAGAACAATATGTAATCCCAGAGGGCACATCTTCAGTCACTTAATTTCTCTAGCCACAACCTACCTGCCTACAGGTACCACCCAGCACAGTAGTTTTTTCACATTATTAATGCATCAAAGGGATTAATCTGCAAATGAGGTTACAGCTCTCATAATCTAATTATTTCACTTCTGAACATTACTATATTGGATATCATATTTACAACACATACTTTTCAAGGGACACTATAACACTTTGCTTTCATGAATTTTAGAAAATGTGGAACTTCAGCTAAGACTTCAAAGTGAACAATGACAGACTCCACTGGCCTAATTTTATTTCATATTTCCCTTCTTGCTATGTTTGTTGCACTATCACTCATCTTCCATTTTACCCAAATATGTCCTATACTCCCCTTCCCCAATCTACACTGTGGTTTGACACAATTTTCACCCCCCCCCTCCAAAAAAAATGATTCTTCTTCTATAGAAAACATACATTTTTTTTTTTTGTAAGTGAATGTCTACTATCTCTGTGAACTCCAATTGCAGAATGTTTAATAATTTTTGAAGATGTGCAGAACTATTACAGTAATGAGAGAAAAGGAAAGGTTTTTTTTTGAAGACAAATCTCATTCAAGTCTTCAAATTGACATGATTATTTTAGTCTAAAGCTTAAATTATTGTGTGTTTTCACACCTCTTTGTGGAATTTCTCTAATTTTATTCTACTCCCTAAGCTTCTAGATGCTCAGAAAATGTAATAACAATATAGGGTTACTTACCAACCATCTGGTTTGCTTAGGATAAAGTAGTTTCTAGAATGGGAAAAATCTGGGAAATTTTGAGTAAATTAATTGCCCGCGGTGGCTACATGTTATTCATAAACATTCATATAAAATAAGTATGTATTTATTATCAGGCATTCTGCTGAAATGGATCTTTTATGGTAAAATGCAGTTTCTGCTCTCATGCCAATGGCCTTAAATTATGAATGCATAGCCATTTAAGTTTTATGATTAGGTTATATATACTAGCAATTTTGGGAGAAGTAGTTTGGGGGACCAACAGATAAGGTTTAGTAAAAGAATGGCAAGCCTTATGTAAGACATAAAGTTTGAGGTGAAACACAACTAATAGTAAAACTTATTATGTTGATAAATTTATTAACATTTAATAACACATTTGTGTATATTTCAATAATAGCATAAGGATGAATATTGGATGCTCTTCATTGAATAACCTTATTTAAATATTGGCTCTACTACCCAAATCTTAGTATCATGTTCTATAAAATCTGGGTGCTAATCGTAACAAGTTCAAACAGGTCTTACGAGTTTGCAATAAAAAATTAGATGAATATATAAGAATGGAAAGTGAAGATGGTAATAGTGGTAATGGTGATGGTGGTCCTCATAATTGTGAACAAGATGGTTCTATTACTTTCCTGAGGAATTGGAAATGCTGAGACACCAGTGAGTTACTCAAGAAGACTGAAATAGGGGGATAGTTGAGGATAGGAAAGGTAGCAGAATACAACAGTCACTAATATGGCATTATGTAAAAATGTGGATGTGTAACCGATGTGATTCTGCAATCTGTATTTGGGGTAAAAATGGGAGTTCATAACCCACTTGAATCTAATGTATGAAATATGATATGTCAAGAGCTTTGTAATGTTTTCAACAACCAATAAAAAAAGAAGACTGAAATATGAACTGAAGACTATATATTTGACATATATTGGATACAGTAAAGGAGAATTCATAAATAAAGAATATCAAGCAATAGCCTGACTGTGACTAATCCAAAATTGCCACAAAGTGCGTCTAGCCAAGTTTGGAAAACTTATCTATGCATATTTGTATACATGTCTTTTATAATACAAACTGAAGTAACAAGAAAAAATAAAAGTATATATCTAGAAAGATAAATAGAATAAAAAGGCAGACAACTGTAAATAGAAGATTTAAAAAATGATGAAAAGTGAATGGTAGTTGTAGAGGAAGTATATAAGGAGACTTTGTCTTTCCTCTTTTGCTAAGAGTCTGGAAAGCAAAATCAGAAAAGGTAAAACTCAACTTATATCCTGGAACCCTAGAATGACCTGGATATTTGAGGCAACATTTCCTTCTAAAGATGGGATTGCAACATGTTACTGAAACAAGATTGATTGATTGATTTGTGGTCCTGGGGATTGACCCCAGGGCCTTGTGCATGTGAGGCAAGCACTCTACCAACTGAGCTATATCTCTAGCCCAGAAGATATTTTAACTACCTTATAAAAGAACACCTATACCATATGCAAGACTGGTCATTATGTTGCAGAATAAATATGCCTGAAGCCAGAGGTTATCCTAAAAGAGGAGTAACATTCTTTTGGAGTTGCAGAGATTCTCATGGGATTAGGGATTTGAAACACTTTTACTTTGAACTGAAGGACTATATTAAATCCATATATGATTAAACAGTTATCTTTTATCTACCCATCTTTCTATTTGTATGCGTTTATAACTATATAGTACTAACAAAGTGATAAGCATGTTGTAAACATTCCAGAAATTATCATAATAATATGATTACACAAAGAATTAAGAGTAAACTCAAATACTAGCAACAAAAATAATGAAACATTTAAATTTTTAAATATAATAAGAAACCACTTAAGATGATTTGCATAATACCTAATAAGTGAAACTTGGACTCTAAAAGTACATAATAATTTAAGTTGCAATTCAATTAATAATCTTCAGTTTTCTCCTATATATTGGAAGTAAAAGTGTAACTATGAGTTTGAGGGTGGAATTAAATGATAGAGCATCCATCTCTCTCTCTCTCTCTCTCTCTCCCCTCTGACTATTGATTCAGTTTGAATTGTTGGATTACTATCCATAAACTTAATCCCAAAACAGGTATTCATCACATAATGAGCCCCAGATAATTTATTAAATCTTTTATAGCATTACTATCGATCACATTTCTAGCACAGTTGTTGAGGTAATCACAGTGATTTGAACTAAATACAGGGTCAGCTTACTGGGTTTATCTCCTGTGCTGTCACACACAGCTTGGCTTAATGTCCTACTAACACCATCCTGAAATTTTAAATAACTTTTAAAGAAGCAGCCCACGAATTACATAGCTCATCCTAACTACATTAAAAATTCCCTTTCTGAAGTCCACCTTGCTAAATTCATTGCTCCCCAGAGATATTTTTACATACCCTAGAAATGGAGAATGTTTTAGTAATATATTACTATGAGACTATGGGCATAGCTCAGTGGTAGAGCACACTCCCAGCACCACCCCACCCACCAGGAAAAAAAAAGAGTTAAATTTAATGAACATTTTGTCTAACCTGAGTTCAGTATTTTCCAAGAATGGCCATGTTAAAATTTGGTGGTCAACCTGTGGATCTTTCATGAAATACAACAGGGTTTACTTCAGAACAGATGTTGCTAATTTATAATTTAAAGCCAGGGCTTTTCCATTTGCAGAGACTAAGAAAAATGATAATTGAACAAATTTATGTGGAAAGTTTTATTGCCTCTGTCCATTACGTGCAGGGATGTTGACAGTATACAAATATCAATCTGGGGCTCGTTATGTGATGAATAAAAACAGAAACTAAATGTAATTTAATCACACCATGAAGATTCTCCACTAAAGCTAAAGAGAGATTTATAGCTAAGTATAAATATCTGGAATGGTAGCCAATTGAGATGGATGGAAAACTCTTTTCTGTAGAAGCAGAAATTAAATTCTCTTTTGTGTGTATATATTATTTAAGGTACTTCCCCTCTTCTTTTCTCATTCTCTTAGTTTCATGGTTTTCAATTTTCTCCAAAGACATGGATATCTTTTCTTTGGTCTTAAGATTGATTTTCTTTTCAATAATGTTCTGTTCTGTAAGAATAATTAAGCACTTTTCATAATTGCAGTTACTTTTCTAGGAATTTATTCTTTAGGTTTTTTCTGGGGCAAAGAAGAGGGAGATAGTCACCTGAAATTTGTAGATGTGTGCATACTTAATAATGTCATCCCAATGAAAAATGGAATAACAATATGCATACCCAGAATCCAACCCTCAGCAATTGTATGTATAGTCTTACTAGATGTATAGGTGTTTGAAAATTTGTATACCACACTTTCTTGAACTAGCAGAGAGAATGTTTTCATTTAAACAGGATAATGTATCTGATTTTTTTTGGGGGGGACATCAAGAGGCAATTGATTTTATTATTAGTTTATATATAATGCACATTCAATATATAGATTTTACATTCATGTTTTGAAACAGCATTCAGTTTATCATCATCTTAATAATGAATAAATTAAATCTTGTAGGGCTTGCCTTACTTTTTAATATGAAAGAACTTTAAGCAATTCTTCCCATTTACAGAGTTAGCAAAATAAAGAATTAAATTCAGAACTGCTTAGTTTCAAATCGCATGTCTTTTCTACTGTACTGTAATGGTAGTGGAAATTTTTTTTGGCTCATAATGTGGTGGTTGGAAAGCTACTGAAATGGAGCCTCAAAATGACCAAGGTTAAAATGTGGAGTCAATAAAAAGCAAAAAGGACCATGAGTGTGTATCAAAAATTCATGGGGAAAGGTAATTAAAATTTTAATATCTGTATTATTAGACTATTTACATTTGAATACATTAAGTACATAAAACATTTGTTAAGAAATATATTTTATCATTATCTGTAGTTGCAATATAGATATATGTGTGTGTATATGTGTGTGTATGTATAAATATATATGTGTGTGTGTGTGTGTGTGTGTGTGTGTGTAATACACACACAAATCAATATATATTTGAAACAATACAGCTACAATCTGGCCTTCTTTGATAGTTAATGTTAACTAATTTGGGCATTATACAATAAACTACATGAATGCTTGATATAATTTGAGGTCCTACTATAATATAATAATTAAAATATCTACTATGTTTTTCTCAGATTGGAGCATCTAGTTCCAAACTCTGCTTCATCATTTGCAAGTTACTTCATCAAGTAAATTAAATTATTTATGCCAGTGTTTTCTCATCTGAAAATGACATTTATCAAAGTAACTACCTTTAAGGACTTTTTAGTAAAATAAAATAGATATTAAAATAAAATGAGACTTCAAATTTCTAAAATTTCTGGACATATTTGAAAAATTTTTCCAATTTAATAAAAAAATGAGCTAGAATCTATTCCAGTGACTAGATGAGTTTAAACTACCAGGAATACTCAAAAACAATATAACAGAATCACAAAAATAGATACATAGAAATTAAGTGGAGAAAGGTCTAAATATCCTTTATGGTTAAAGCTATGAAGTAAGCTTGAATTGGAATAATACATGAAAGTGAGAACATGGGAAGTGAATCATGCTTTCTGTAGCAGTGAAAAAAAACATTCATGTGTAGTTTTCATAGCATTAATAAAATTTATATGCATTTTCTCTATATCCTTTTCTCTTTGAAGGACCTCCTCAGATTCTGCATGTTGGTGTGGAAGTAAGATTTCCATATCAGTTGAGCACAGCCATCCTTAACTTCTGTGACCCCAAATATATATATATATATGTGTGTGTGTATATATATATATATATATATATATATATATATATATATATACATATATATATATGTAAAATTCTTTCTTCAAAACTATTAAAAAGTTGCAATTTTAATAATGTTTTTATTGTTTCTTTGTTCCTTTTAAAGTCTCTAACAATTCCTTTATATCAGCTACTTTTATAAGGAAAAAAATAAATTTTTAAAATAAAAAATGAATTATTCATAGACTAATTGTTTTTTAGTTTAATTGCTTGTAATACTGAAAATGCATTATAATGTGTAATTATATTTTTCCAACATAATTACATCATAATTGTATGATGACAATGTATAATTCTTTATAAGACCACATGAAGAAAATTGTGCTGTTCATGCATAATGTTATAATAGTTAAACTTTGCTATTCCAAAGAATTATTATGATTTGTTATTTTAAATGGATTGATCATTTCACAGAATGAAAAAAAAGATCTGCTGTTTATGTTGAGTGTGATAACAAAAAAACTCGAAAGTAAAAAAAATAGTAATATTAATATTATAATGTATATTTAAACATATTTACTTATTAATACTATAACATAATTTACACCAAACAAAATTTGGTTTGTATGGAAGGTCATGATATAAAATTTTTTTATCAAGTAAAATTTTCCTGTGAAAATCAACCAAAGAAAAATAATATAATAAATATCAAATTATATTGTCTAAAACCAAATTAATGTTAGTGCAATGTAAGGATTTTGTAGCAGCTGTATCACCTACTTCGGGTTATTGGTTTTCTTTCACTAAGTGATTATTTTAGTGAATTCAAGCATACCACATTATTCATCACCTCATGGTCTTATCTATTGGCTAGTTAGCTGAGTAACAAATCTGAGATCCTCTAGTATTGGTGAAGTTTATAATTAAGAAACAGCTAACATTTGGTTTGGGGTGTGTCTCAGAGATAGAATACTTGCCTAAGTTATGTGAGGCCCTGGGTTTTGTCCCCAGCACCACTAAGGAAAAAAAAAAAGTCATGTCAATACTAATTCTAAATTTAAATAATTCAGATGACTCGGTTTTAAAGCTTAAAGGAAAAAAAATATGTTCTTAAATTTATTCAACAATGGAATTTTCATGTATATGGCTCAACTATTTATTAAAGGTAAATCAATTTGAATTGTTACACCTCATTTTTTCTATGTAATAAAAATGCAAATTGGAATTTATCTCAAAGAATTTTGTTTTAGTGTCTTAGTAATATGAAATTTTTCACATATTTGTGCCAAAGAACTGGAAAAATAAGTGAGGTACATTGCAATTCTATTAAAAACAAAATACAAATTTTTTCATGAAAAAAATAAAGAGTGTCTAGTTTCAAAGGTATTAAAAATACACTGAAGTACTTTCTAAATAATATCAAGGGTGAAAATCACAAAAACCCCAAATAATGTAAGAACATCCATCTTCTTCTCTTCTTTCAGGCTGTTCTATACTCAGATTTATCTGAAATGGATGGCATTGGAGAAGATAATGCTAAGTGAAGTTAGTCAATCCCAAAAAAACAAATGCCAAATGTTTTCTCTGATACAAGGAGGCTGACTCATAGTGGGGGAGGGAGGGGAAACATGAGAGGAATTGATGAATTCTAGATAGGGAAGAGGGGAGGGAGGCAAAGGGAGGAGACAGGGAAATAGCAAGGATGGTGGAATGTGATGGACATCATTATCCAAAGTACATGTAGGAAGACATGAATTGGGTGTCAACCTACTTTACATACAAACATGGATATGAAAAAATGTGGTACCTATGTGTAATTAAAATTGTAATGCAAAAAACCCCATCAAAGTACATGTATAAAGACATGAATTGGTGTGAACATACTTTATATACAAAGATATGAAAAATTGTGCTCTATATGTGTAATAAGAATTGTAATGCATTCTGCTGTCATGTATTTAAAAAAATAAAATCAATAAAAAAAAGATTTATCTGAATACCAAACTTAAGCTTTGGGGATGATTACATAGGGTTCTATATGGAGTATTTGATTTGGGTTCAATTATTTCTGTTTTGTGAAAACAAAACATTTCACACATGGTAGATATTGGTTTGTGAAACACATTAATAGCACTACTGAATTTTCTTTTCAAGCCAGTAAATTTGTTATTTTGATTTATTTGAAATACTATTGAAAGGGAAAATCCATGAAAGATTCCAAACTTTGAAACATGGGTCCCTCCAGAATATCAATATTAAATGTTAAATTTTATTATATTTTTCTTTCTTTTTTTTTTGTACCATAGGTTGAACCTAGGGGCAATTAACCACTGAATCACATATCCAGCTTTTTTGTGTTTTATTTGAGAGATGGTCTCACTAAGTTGCTAAGACTGGCTTTGAACTCCTGCCTCAGTCTCACAAATCACTGGGATTATATGCACGCACCATCATGCCTGGTTTATTGTTAAATCTTTATTTTTTGAAAACAGTTTTAATCCCCAAGTTTACTTTAGAATATTTGAGCACTGAAATGACAGCAGACTGAGTAAAAAAATTAATCAAATGTATCTAAGATAAAAATGACAATATGTAAAATATATGGGCATAAATGACCATCAGAATTTTTTCTTTAAGCATTCTACTTCATAAACATGTAACAATAAACATACAATTAACAGCATCTAGGACAAAATTATAGTAAATATAATATTTGTGAAAACTTTTATATATCAGAAATATTTAATTCCTTCAACAATCTCAGTCTCTCACTATAAATACCTACTCGTTCATTGAAAACTACTTTGTAGCCTTAAGATAAGGGAATGATATTTATCAACATAAACACCTCTTTACTTTATGAAAGACAATAATCTTTGCTTCAGTTAGAGAACAATTTTTGTTTGTTTCATTTATTTTTTTAAAGTTAAGTTGAACTATGTTGCCTATATAAAATTATTTTCCTTATATAGAATTCTGGGATAAAGAATGTTTATACATATCTCTCATACTGAATACTAAGGAACAGAGATATATAGGACAAGTCTGCGGATAGGCACAGAATGACAAATGTCAGATAATATTTTGATTGTGTAGCTGTATATACATACATATATATTCTGCATATTTCATTCTTATTTAATTAATGTCAACAAATATAAGTAGGTATGGAGTATAAAACCCTAGTCAGATATAAGTTTGAAGCACTTAGATTCTTAAAAAACAAACAAAAGGTAGCAGGGAAACCTCTGTGTGCTAGACACTAAGAAAAAGAAAAAAAAATCACTGGATTCTTAAGTCCATGGAAATATAATCTATTTAACTATGCATTACAGTCATAATATGGTCATTAAAATATATTTTTGTTTGTAAGTTAAAAAATAAGATTCTAAAAATTTCCAAAATGTTATACATATATATATATAATGTATAAAATTTAGTAAATGATTGCTCAAATCATTCCTGATAGTGAAAAATCTAAAACCTACTTCACCTTGGACTTAGAAATTTATAAAAAGAGGAATTAACTTGATATAACATTTAGTGATTTGCTTCTTTCCAAATTTAAAGACAAAGGATCATCTAACATTTCCTGTTCCACTGCTATTCTAAGTAGCCAGGTAAAATTAATTCTTCTTATGCACATTGTACCCTAACCATATTTCTTCCATGGACCTCTCAATTACTTATCTCAATTACATCATCAACTGCTGTGCTTTCCTAACTTTATTTACCTTAATGGTAATGATCACATCTCTTTAATCTTCATTACCGTTGTTCAGTACACAATTCAATACCAGAGTGTGCACTATGAATGGATGACGACTTGTGTTTGAAAGAATTATGATTTGTTCAAGAATGTAGTCCTAGAACTAAAAAATGGTCACAAAGATAATTCTGAAAATTGTTAAATTGTTCAAAAATTGCCAATAGAGCAAGATATTCTCAAAACCAAATGAATAAAATGACAATTTCTATATTTGAGATGAAATTAAGGCTGATTTTCTGAATTTATTAGAGTTTTCAGAGAGGAAATAATCAATAATCAATTATGATCAATTATGCATATATATATATATATATGTATATATATATATATAATATTTCATAAAATAAAATTTAGGGATGGACTCCCATAATTGTGGAGGATAGGAAGTCTGATATGAGGATACCAGCAGATTAGGACTCAGTATCTCTGTGTCCAAGATGGTGCCTTGAACTGTGAATCCTTTGGAGAAAAGGCTGTCCTCACATGACAGAAGAGCAGAAAAGATCAAGACCACACACACAAGTCCTTTTTAAAATCAGTCATTTATAAGGGTGGAGCATTCATGAGCTAAATACCTTACCTTAGAAATCACCTTCTAATATTGGTGTGTTGAGTGTGAAGTTTTAACATGAAATTTCAGAGGGGATAAAAACATTCAAACCATAGGACTAAAGCAATACTATAGTTACAGTTTATGGCATTAAAAAAAAAGAAAGAAAAGAAAAAATGAGAACAAATGTGAGTTATTCTATCTCTTAAAAAAATAGACTTGCAGAGGGATTTTAAAAATGAAGATGTTAACAGCTGAGTAGGTATATATTACAGAAATTTTTCTTTTTCTTTAAATATTGTCATTTGAAAATTTGGACTAAATATAACTTCACAGAATATTATAACCTGCCAATTCTCTGGTGAACATTTACAGATAGCAAGTTAATTTATATTCAAATATGCATCTATAAACCTAAATGAACCAGTTTCATTGGCTACCCTGGTAATTGAGTAAACACAAAGTAGAGATTTTGTTTAGCCTCAGAAAAATGTGATTAAATGTCACATTAGACATTTAAGAAATGTGCCAGTGAAAGAACTCCCTGGAAGTATGCCTGGTGACAGATTAGAAAGGATCAAGGTTAATGGAGTACTTGGAAATGATACTTACACATAATGCAGGTTGGAAATGAAAGGTGTCATATAAGAGAAATATTATGTTAAGAAGTAGATGGGAAATAAGACCTCATACAGGCACCAACATCTTAAATTTCTATAGACTATAAGAAGCAAGGAGTAGAGCACTTAATAATACTACTACAAAAACTGAAAGAGATTGTTTCCTTCGGGTTTATTCAGATATCATTAGTGCTTTCAAAACTAGAAATGCAAAGTTAATCATGTGGGAATTAATAAAATTGGTTGTGAAAATAATGCATCAAAATAAGATATATTTCAAAAATTGGATTTGTCCTTCACTGGATAAATTTAATTTTTTCTGTTTATATATAGATTATTTTGGACACTTGTGTTAGCTTCTCATTACTTTGACACAATATTTAAGAAAACCAATTTAAGGGAGGAAAATTTTATTTTGGCTGATTGTTTCAGAGGTTTCATTCCATGTTCTACTGGTTCCATTTTCATGATTTTGTGGTGAGGGCATACATCCTAGTGGGAAGACATGGTGGAGGAAAGCTCCTTACCTCATAGTGGCTGGAAGCAGAGAAGATGGAGTGGAGACAAGATATAATCCTTGAGGGTATACTCTCTCAAGGACCCACACCCTCCAACTAGGTCCTACCTCCTACAGTTTCCACCACCTTCCAATAATCCATTCAGCCATCATTGCCTCAACAGATTAATCTATCCATGAGATCAGCACCCTTACAATCCAATCACTTTCCCATATCCCCTCTTCTGAACATTACTTACTGCACTGGGAAACAAGCCTTCAACACGTGAGCCTTTGGGGGACATTTCATACTCAAACCATAACAACCCCTTAATTACAATTCTGTCTTTATATTTTATAATGTAGAAGTGAGCTTTTCAGTGAGCTTGAAATGTAATATATTTAGAGACTGTGCTAATATATTTATGGTTCACCCAAGTATCCATTAAGCTTATAAATATGCTTTAAAGGAAATACAATTTACAAAGTAAGATAGTCTTTCATTCAAAACAGAACTGCAGATTATATGAATAGAAAAATTAACAATATAGTAAAAATTAACAATAAAATTATATCTGCAAAAGTTATTGCAGTAGGCATTTTGAAATTGCTTATCTTTGTTAACTCCACTGCATATGGATTGAAGTTTGAAAGCAAGAGACATTTTAGAATAATCTTTAATGAATTTTTCATCTAAATGGCATTGATGAGTCTTGAGGAATATCTGTTATAATTAAAATTTAGTAAGAGTCAGAAAAATGACTATTGAAACTGGCAAAATTATGTATTCACACATTTTCAAGATATTTTCACTATTTTAAGAAACTGTACTTCTTTATTGATATGGTTTTCTTTAATATGATTTTTGTTAGATATTAAACACAGTATTAATGTAGTAGTTTTAATAACTTTTAAATTTGAAAGCACTGGGAAAAAGATTATAGGCCACTTTATGAAAATAAATACAAATAGCAAATAACAGGTGAGCTCAAGGCTTCTTATCCATTAAATACATGGCAAGGATTTAAACTAGGTTTAATTGGCTATACCTGCACTGCCTCTCAAAAGGTTTCTTGGGGCTGAGAGAGCAGCTCAGTTGCACATGATTCCGGGATTCTTTTTTTTTTTTTTTTAAGAGGGAGAGAGAGAGAGAGAGAGAATTTTTTAATATTTATTTTAAGTTTTTCAGTGGATACAACTTCTTTATTTTATTTTTATGTGGTGCTGAGGATCAAACCCAGCACCCCGTGCATGCCAGGCAAGCACGTTATCCCTTGAGCCACATCCCCAGTCCAATTCCGGGATTCTTACAATCAGCTTTCCTTAATTTCTTAAACTTTTGATTATACCAGATATGATCTTTTGAGAGAAAAATTAATCTTTATAATTCAAAATAACTTCAGGTTTGGTGAAATACTCATGGCCATGCTCATAGCATTCAGATTCATGATCACAGCCTCTTTGCTTTTCATTGACCTGTTATTTCCATTTTTTTTTCTTCTTACTTTTCTTTGTAGGACTATCTATTGGTAATGAGATTGTTTTAAAGTATGCTGTTTTTATTATTTCTCTTGTTACTGACAAGAGTGAATATTTCATATCCATCTCTCTCTCTCTCTCTCTCTCTCTCTCTCTCTCTCTGGTCAGTCTGTAAGTTTCTTTCTCTCTCTCTCTCTCTCTCTCTCTCTCTCTCTGGTCAGTCTGTAAGTTTCTTTCTCTCTCTCTCTCTCTCTCTCTCTCTCTCTCTGGTCAGTCTGTAAGTTTCTTTCTCTCTCTCTCTCTCTCTCTCTCTCTCTCTCACACACACACACACACACACACACACACACACACTAATTTTTTTTTTGTTTTTGTCTTCAACTTTTTCTAAGTCCTAATGTCTTTTTTTAAATTTAGTGCTGATTTTCAAAATCAGTGCCTCACACATGCTAGGCAAGCACTCTACCACATAGCTACAACCCCAGCCCAGTCCAACTGTCTTGATCCGAGAATTTTAGTATGTTGGCCTGGAAAATTCTGCCATTGTAAGTCATATTTTAAGCCTTGTATACAACAACATAGATTATTTCAGAAGGAGAATTTTAAGACATTCTTTTTTATTGGGGGGGGGGCAACTGTGGTGGATACCAGGGATTGAACCCAGGGCCACTGGGCCACTGAGCCACATCCCTAGCCCTATTTTGAATTTTTATTCAGAGACAGGGTCTCACTGAGTTGCTTAGTGTCTCACTGTTGCTGAGGCTAGCTTTGAACTCAGGATCTTACTGAATTTTAAGACATTCTTTTAGAAAATTTGCTTATAAAATGTGATACGTAATGTATTACAAAAATAAAGAAAAAAGCCTGTGATCAGAATCAGAAGGCTAATTATGTATTTAATAACATCAAAGAAAAACAAATATGAGATAATTTATGCACTTGTCATATTTTTTCCTATAATTTAGAAGATGACAACCCATGCTTATCTGTATCACCACCTTCCATCTTTCCTAAATACAGCATTGATAGTTATTTTTTTTTATTTTCTGGGTTTCATCATCATAATGAAAGATTGTTTATTAGTCACTCCCACATATATAGTTAAGTCCTATACAATATACTGCAAAATATATAGATGCACACACACATACACACACATACACACATATGATATCAATTAATTTAAAGGATGGTATCTGTATTTATATAATTATTTAAAGATGGGATTTTACTGCATTACCCCGGCTGGACTAGAACTCCTGGGCTGAAAGAGTTTTTCTGCCTCAGTCCTCTTAGTAGCTGGGAATGATACATCCTGCACCTGGCATGTGGGATGATTGCTAATTACTAGTTCACTCTCTTAATACTTGTTAACATTTCATACAATATAGTTTGTGTTCCATAAACATGAATTTCTCCCTTAATCTCATCTAATTTTCTGACCTTTATCATTAGATAAAAGACTTTAATTTATTGCCTTGACCGGAGGAAAATAAGAAACCCAAACAGAATTAATCCTAATGTTTAGATTTTTATAGTTATTTTATCAATATAGATTATTAAAGCAATTATATCTTTATACACCAAGGATAGCATTTTTTTTACTGTGAAAGGGGGCAACTGGTTGCTTATATTCTTCAGAGAAAATAGAAACAAAGATTTTGTCTATATATGAAACAAAAAAAATGACTTAAATGTCTTCATTCAAGGGGTTAGGCATTATAGTTTTTTTAAAGAAATTGTTTTCAGTCTGATTTTTTTATCATTTTTCTTTTTCCTGGATATTTAATATTTATGGTTTTCATGTTCTAAAACTTTTTTCTTATTTTATATTAGTAGAAGAAGCTGTAATTCACATTTTATGGTCACCTATATAGTAGACGAAAGAACTAAGAATTTAAAAAAATTTCAAATCTTTAAAGGTGGGAAAAACGCTTTCTAGCTTATAGTACTCATTTTTTTATATTTTATACACTCTTGTCTTAGTCTCTTCATTTAGTGCAATGAAAATTTTATCTTTTAAATCAAATAACATTGAATATTTACAACATTGCAAGATAGTATGGGGACAGAATAGTGTATTTGTTTATGAATCTACTGAGCATAACAGCTATATAATCTAGTACATAAAATGCAAGAATTCTGCTTTTGTATCCTCAATATAAGCCAAGTTGGAAGCACTTAGTAGGAATTTAATGAATTCTTATTGAATGTATAAATGAAGATTTATGCCCGTAGGGGATTTATAATCTGGTTGGAGATGAAATGAACCATAAACACTTGGAAAATTAAATGAAAGCAAGAAAATAATTACATAAGAATCCTGGCTTAATGAGATTAATTATATAAAGTGTTTAACAGAGTGCCTAATACATAGTAAATACTTTGAAGTGCTTATTTTCTTCTCTTTTGACTAAACACTTAAAGTTCCATAAAATGATATTTACATGTAGAGATTTGTTTTGTTTTTAAATGATAATAAATGCTCTTGAGTTTTAGAGAGATTACTATGAGCTGAGTGGGCTCAAATTTGAATATTGGTAGAATATGAAAAGAAAAGGTGTTTGGGGAGGTTAGCAGGAAAAGGGAAAGGCAAACAGCAAGGCATGGACTTGGAAAAGTTCAGTTCTATCTGAAGATTCATTGCTTCAGTTGAAGCACAGTGTGTGAGTAGGGATTATGAAAGGTGAAGGTAGGAAGAGTAGTTTGGGACAGATTGTGGATATCCTTATTCTGCTGGGAAGAGGCTTGGTGCCACAGCCTGGCTGGGCACAAATAACTGAGCCGCCACAAAGCCTTGTAAATTCAAACAGCCACTCTTTATTCCCCAACTGTCACCGGCACTGCACACACCACAGGGGAACCCACTCCCTCCACTGAGCTCCATCTAATCTCCTGGAACCCCGCCCCCCAGAACTCATGGGAACTCCAAAGTAGCAGGCGCCTGAGGCAGCAAGAGCCGCCCCATTGCCCAACAGTAAAGGTTAAATATACAATTCAATCAATCCAGCATCACAGCAATTATATACAGCTTAACTCAAATCATCATCTCAATGGTTCACTGGCGTCACCTTTCACCCATTCCCTCTGGCAAATGCCAGGTGTCATTCTGACTGGGACGTGTCTCTCAACAGGCTGGAATTTATATGACATCTGATATTTTTGGTTTGTACATAGAGAATGAATGCTTTAAATATAGAAAAGTAGGCCCCTTGAAGAATGCTACTTTAAGGATTAATGTACATATCAAAGGAATTTTATTGGTTTAAAATGTGTTTAGAACCCCTTTGGAGCCATAAACAACATCATACATTATAGAAGACTTGCCATTTGCATGCCATGCTTTCTGAGACCATTTCAAATCCTCAGATTTTAACATTGTAAGATTTTTGTTCAAATCTTTACTTGCTCTGAATGTATTTCTATTGAGTCTTATGTTTCTTGTATATACTACTATTCTACATGTTAATATTCTTTTCAACTTTAGTGAATGTTTTATTTTACTTTATGAATTATTTTTGCTCAGGTTGGAGTATTTGGCGAATCAGTTCAATGATTGTTTTTTTTTTTTTTAATCTCAAACATTTGGTGGACTTGTTCACATTCATAGCTACAAGTTATTACCAAATTTGATAATCTGTTCCTTTTCAGGTTAAGAGCTATCATTTTCTTAGACTTTACATTTTCCCTTCTTCCAATATTGTTATTAACAGTTTGGCTTTCTTTGGTGGGGATGAGGAAAACATTCTTTACGAAGAAACTTTGTGGGCTGGAGTTGTGGCCCACTGGTAGAGTGCTTGCCTAGCATGTGCAAGCACTGGGTTTGGTCCTCAGCACCACATAAAGATAAATAAATAAAATAAAGATAATGTGTCTAACTACAACTAAAAAAAATATTTAACAAAAGAAACTCAGGATTTTAAAAAATAACATTTTTTATTAGTTGCTCAAGACAATACAATGATCTTGACATATCATACATTTGATTCAAATAGGGTATGAATTCTCATTTTTCCACATGTACAAATTGCAGGAGTACATTGGTTATACATCCATGTGTATACATACAGCAATCCTAGTGTCAGTTGTATTCTGCTGCCCTCCCTATCCACCCCCTCCCCGATCCTCCCCTCCCATTACCTCTCTCTACCCATTCTACTGTGACACTTATTTCTCTTTTTTTTCTTCCCTTCCCCCTCACACCTTCGTATATGTGTTTTGTGTAACCATGAGGGTCTCCTTCCATCTTCTGTGCAATTTCCCTTCTCCCTCCCATTCCCTCCCACCTCTTTTCCTTGTTTCATGGTAATCTTCTTCTCATGCTCTTCCTCCCTACACTGTTTTGAGTCACCTCCCTTATATCAGAGAAGACATTCGGCATTTGTTTTTTAGGGATTGTCTAACTTCGCTTAGCATAATCTGCTCTAATGCCATCCATTTTCCTGAAAATGCCATGATTTTGTTATTTTTTAGTGCTGAGTAATATTCCATTATGTATAAATGCCACATTTTTAATCCATTCATCTGTTGAAGGGCATCAAGGTTGGTTCCACAATCTAGCTATTGTGAATTGTGCCGCTATGAACATTGATGTAGCTGTGTCCCTGTAGTATGCTCTTAGGTACACTTGTACATTGCTGGTGGGACTGCAAATTGGTGCAGTCAATTTGGAGGGCAGTATGGAGATTCCTTGGAAAGCTGAGAATGGAACCACCATTTGACCCAGCTATTCCCCTTCTCGAACTATACCAAAAAAATAACACTTTTTAGTAATTGCCTTTGAACTTTGAGATGTGAATTAAAAACATTAGGCTAAACTCATGTATTTTTAGTCTTTGAATTAGGCTTTAGCCTCTCCATTGCCTTCACAAAGTATCTTCTGCATGGGTAACCATGAGTGTCATAGTCTGATATACTGAATATGTTTGTAGAATTCTTCCCTTGATCGATATCTTCTTTTCTCACACTTCTTTGTGTGCCTGTATCTGTGTGTGTGTAGATATGTATACCATATGCATCTGGTTTCGTGTTTTTTTCAGTGAACTTTCTAGCCCCTTGAGCAAACATCAGGAACATTTGTAAATATTTAATATTTAAGAGTAAAATGTGCTATGGGTACTGATTGGTTGGGAACCCAAGTGAACTTTTATGAGATTGAAGAAACCTACTGCTGGGTGGTTACTTATATACTGAAATAAGGTAATGATATGGATATAATTAATTTAGTGGTTTGGGTAGTTGAGGGTTTTCTGTATGGAAAAACCAGTATTTGTTATCAGACATTTGGAGATGGCTTTGTGAAAGAATGCACCACTCTTTCCTATAGCATTTCAGAGGTAATATGTCATCTAAAAACTTCCTAATCTTTTTTGAAAAGGAATGATAGAGGGCTGGGGATGTGGCTCAAGCGGTAGCGCGCTTGCCTGGCATACGTGCGGCCCGGGTTTGATCCTCAGCACCACATAACCAACAAAGATGTTGTGTCCGCCGAGAACTAAGAAACATATCCTATTGGTGAATACTTATTCTGGTTGGGTCTGCCTCACAAGAATGTGCAGGAATTATCTTTCCCAATAGATTTGCTTCCTATAATGTTGCCATCTTGATTTTAAAATTAAGTGAATTCATGACATACTGTTTTAGTGAATTTTTTCCTTCTATATTATTTTCTCTAAAAAATTGACTATTTTTAAGTTCAGTGATAACAGGATCTAGATATAATTACAATGAAATTATTTAATGTCAGAAATCCATAAATAGTGAATAAAACATCTACACAACATTTAAAATCTTGCTATGATCTGAACATTTGTGTCTGCTTAATTCCTATGTCAAAACTTAATTGGTGGTAGTTGGAGATGGTGCTTTTGGGAACCAATTAGGAAATGAGGGTAGGATCCACATGAATAGGATTTATGTCCTTTAAAAGACACTTCATGGCTAAAGATGTAGTTCAGCGGTAGAACATTTGTCTAGAACATATGAGGTCCCGGGTTCCATCCCAAGAAAGCAAAAAGAAAAAAAAAATGTCTTACAGAGTTGCCTTGACCCTTCTACCTTGTGAGAACATAACAAGAAAACAGACATCTACAAACCAGAAAATGGTTCCTTACCAGGCACTGGATCTGCCAACTCTACTTCACAGCCTTCAGAACTAAGAGTCATTTTTTCTGGTTTATAAAAAAAAAATTCATCTATGGTTTTCTGTTATAGCAGCCCAAAAGTACTAAGAAAGATGTTATTGACATAATATACAGGGATTATCATGTTCATATATTTCCTCTCGATTTTGGGGTGTGTGCATATTTTATGATCAGATGTTCCTCTTGGAATTTAATAATAAACCAATTTAAAAATGTTTCACTTAAAATATCTATAACAAGTTAGTACAGAATATTGTAAAATTCATGGTGAAAAAAGATCATCTTTGTATATCATAAAACTTTTAAAATGTTTTTATTAATAGTTTTATTTTAGAGGACCTTATTATATGGTGATTTGTTCTCTGGGTTCTTTTACTATCATAACCTTTTTTCTCTTCTGCCCAGTTTGCCTTATATATTATAGTTTTCCATTTTATGACATTGTGAATTTTTGTATGCTATCTCAAATTCTTTTTGGAATATGCTTTAAAAATGTTTCCTTGATACCTGTTTCTACCAAAATTCTGTATTATACCAAATATATCTCATGTTATCATTCACAGAACCAAAGAATATTATAATTATACAGATATCCATGTATTAATTAATCTGTCTTATTCCAATGCAAAATCTATTTTCAGTCTTTTTGTAAGTCTCTGTGAATGAAATTTGGAAATATTGGAAATGGTCAAAATTATTACTTAATTATGATCGTTGAAATGGCTTTAAAACTAGTTGACAACATAATGACATCATTCAGGGTAGCCTTCCTAATTTTTTAATTTTTTGTTAGTACTACTTATTCTTTCTACAGTGAAGATATAAAAGTGTGTATAATTGTTCATAATAAAATTTACATGTATGTATATATAATGATATAATTAAGAACCCATCACTGGAAAATTCTGAAATTTAAAATATAATGGGCAACATTTTAATTTATTTTAAATTAATTCTCAGGTACCCAGATAGCAACTTCTAGGAACACTGACAGTTAAATTTCTAGGGAAATTTAGCAGTATCTGTTGGTCATTAAGAGCATCACCAGTTTGATAAATGCCATAGAGAGATCATTTGTGTCATCCCAGAAAGCATATATTAAAATCCTAACTTCCAAGCTGATGCAATTAGATGAGACCTTCAGTTTTCTTGATTTTTTAATAAGCAAAACCATTAGCTTTTTCTTCAGGCAAAAGGGGATAAGGATAAGTTATGAAGATCCTAGTCACTGAAAAGGGAAAATTCAGGAATCCCTGTGATAATCAATCCATTGATACTATAGACAGTAGTTGAATCCTATGTGACAGGTGCTGTTTCAAGTTCTGGCAGACAGTGATGAATAAAACAATCATGGTTGCTGGCTCCATGGATTTTACTGTCTGATGTAGGCTTTTGCCAAGTTGTTAATCTGTGACAAGACAGTAAAAGTATATGAGTTACACTGAATACAGAGAGAATGTTATCTACTATTTATATGCCTTTTTATCACCTGCAATCTATTATCACTCTGGATTTTTTTTTACTGCATTTATTCTATGTCAGCATTGTTCCTGGGCAACACTGCAAGACAGATGGAGTATCCTGTGTCCCTTGGCATTCATTTCTGTGACCTTCATCCATTCATGGCACTACCACTCCTCAAATCCCTGGGCTATTATTAGCCTCTGGCTGCACAGAATTCTTTGTGTTATCCTTTTACTTAGGTTTGCATTACCAGACTAGAACTCAGTGTGTAACCTTACACCTCCAAATTTTATTCATTTTCTAAAATACCCATTTCTGACTATATTTTAGCAAAATAATTCAAAGGAACACATGATGTTATTTCAGTAGAAATACACACACACACACACACACACACACACACACACACAAATGAAGTCAGGATAAAATTATGAGAAAACTTTGGGGAAGCTTTACCCTGTACCATAGTATCTAGCCTTCTATCTCCTTTTGCATGTGGAAAACTATTTTATTATCATACTTTTTTAGCACTTGTACTGAGTAAGTCCTTTTCCATTTTTTCTATTCTGTGGCTATTCTAAGTTACTTTCCATTGTTACCTGAATGAAATTCTCTCCTCCATTCTGCTCACTCTTTCTTTGATGCATCTGTACTCCCTTAATATGTTCCTGGTCCAAGTTTCTCTTCAGGCAGGAATTCTCTAAAATGTATGTTCCTGCTAGTTGTACTATTAAATCCTTTAGATAACAATCTCCTGGTGAAGTTAACCTATAAAAAATACACAGCTTCTCCCAAACCTTATTTTTCTTATTATCTATGACACACATTTTTGTGTTTAGACTTATTCTCTAATTATGTATTCTATATCATTTAACATTTCATGTCCTGTACATTACTAATTAATGTGTAGACTCTTTTTGTAATAACTTTTTATTTTTAGAAATTTTGTCCTGGGATAGAAAAGTAGCCTTTATAATAGGAAAACAAAAAGCCCATTTCCCCTAGAGAAACTAAGCCTGAGTATTCACTTATATGCCCACTCTTTTTTTTTTTTTTAGAGAGAGAATTTTTTAATATTTATTTTTTAGTTTTCGGCGGACTTAACATCTTTATTTGTATGAGGTGCTGAGGATCGAACCCAGCGCTGCACGCATGCCAGGCGAGCGCTCTACCCCTTGAGCCACATCCCCAGCCCTATGCCTACTCTTTCTTAAAAGATGTAATTTGATACATGAATATAAAGCAGAGAAGAAAAGAAAGCAAAAATAAGATGAGACCATACAGAACTGGTTACAGCTTCACCAAAGTCCAGGGGCTGGACTTTGATGAACCCCCAAGTGAAAGGGCAAGAAATTGAGTTGCTGGTCACTTCCTGTATTCTTTCTCTCTTGGCCAAAGTTTACCCAAAGTATAACTTTAAATCTCTATTTTCTCTTCTCTATGGGTTACTATTTGGCTGAGGATATAGCTCAGTTGGTAGAGTGCTTGCCTCCCATGTACAAAGCCCTGTTTTCAATCACCAGAACACCCCCCCCCAAAAAAGGGTTACTATTTGGGAAACCTGATTCCATTTATGATATTAGGAAATAAAACAAAAAATTTTAAAACCCAATGTCCATTATTTTACTTTTTAAGGATAAAGCAATATTTGAAAAACATTTTGAAATTGTGCTAAACAGATGTAGGCTCTTTTCAAGTTCACTTAATACATGAATATAAAGCAGAGAAGGCTAGGCTTACTCATTTATTTTATTTAACAAATAATGATTATATACACAAGTCTACCAAATATTTGTTTTGGTACTGCTGACATGACAGTGAATGAATAAACAAACTATACCTGGGTTCACATATCTTACTTTTCAGCACAGAAAAAAATACTAAGTAAATTATTTGATACTTTAGATGGTGAAAACTGTATGGAAATAAAATAAAGCAGTTAAGAAGATATTATGTACTATATGAAAGTATATGGAATTTTAAGATAGCAAAGGTTTGGGGCAGCCTCTTTGAAAAGATAGAATGTGAACATAAATCCAAAAGAAGTGAATGAATGAGCAAAGTTTCAAAAGGGGGAAAGCATCCAAGGCAGAAGGGATACAAAACCTAGATTCCCAATATGAGAACAGGTTTGATGTGTTCAAGTGCAAGAAAGGAGGTCCATGTGGCTAAAACAGACAATGATGGAAAAAGTAATGGGAAATAAAGTCAGATTAGAGCAGTCAGAAAATTTTAGGAATTATAAAACATTTAAAGCTTTTTTTTCTTCTGGTAGAGATGAGAAGGTATCATAAGGTTTTAAGCAGAAAAATGACATCTGATGTGACTTGTAACAGGATTTTTTAATGATCATTCTATTAAGACTAGTTAGTTGATTATAGTTATGTCCTTAAAAATCATTCTTTGTTCTATTATACTTCACAGATAAAGTGTATGTGATCTTTTTAAATAAAAATTTAAGGCCTATGGCAACCCTGGTTGGAGCAAGTTTATTGATGTCACTTTTCCAGTAGCTCAGATAATTAGCATTTTTAGCAAAAAAATTTTTAAATTGTTAAATTGTTTTAAAAGACATATTATTACACACTCAATAGGGTACATAATAATATAAGCATGTTTTTTTTATATTCATCAAGAAACCAATCTCCTTGACTTGTTTTATTACAGCCGCCTGGAACTGAACCCACAATATTGCTGAGGTATGCCTGTATTTTGATAATTGTGGCTTGAGTCAAACAAGCTGATATGGAGGTATAAATTGCCAGTCTAAGATTCTGTAACCCTCTCAGGACCCCAAAGGCCTAACTGTGAGTTGAGTAGACTTTACTGGCTATCTGCCCCCACCCCCCACACACACACACATCTTGTTTTCTTGCCAACAAGACCAACTGCACTCTGCCTGATCCTTTTTTTTTTTAAAGAGAGAGTGAGAGAGGAGAGAGAGAGAGAGAATTTTTAATATTTATTTTTTAGTTCTCGGCGGACACAACATCTTTGTTGGTATGTGGTGCTGAGGATCGAACCCGGGCCTCACGCATGCCAGGCGAGCGCGCTACCGCTTGAGCCACATCCCCAGCCCTCTGCCTGATCCTTAATGAGTTTCACTTCCTTGCTAGTCCACAAAATAATTCAAACAAGCCAATTTCTGATGGGATCCATGGGACACCCTACCTTCTTATAATTCTAAAGCCTGCTTCCTACAGCCCCTGATGTTCACAATGCAAAACAAGGTGGTAAAGTGGTAAAAGTATAATTTCTGAAAGTAAATCCAATGAAATTTGCATGTAGATTGAATATGGAATGCAAGAGAAGCAAAGTACTTAAGAATAGCTCCATTAAAAAAAAAGAAGAATAAGAAGAAGAAGAAGAAGAAGAAGAAGAAGAAGAAGAAGAAGAAGAAGAAGAAGAAAAAATGTTCTGTGTTGTTTTACTTAACTACTAGTACAATACAGTTGTTAATTGGTAATGGGAAGACTGGATGGGAGGGCACCATGTTTAGGCAGTACATCAGAAACTTTGATTGGAGTATATTCTGACTTAAGTATTCTAACAGTGTGTGGAATAGGCCAATGACATAAAATGCTTCAGCCAGGGTTGCCACAGGCATTAATTTTTTTTTTTGAGAGAGAATTTTTTAATATTTATTTTTTTCGTTTTCAGTGGACACAACATCTTTATTTTATTTTTATGTGGTACTGAGGATCGAACCCAGCGCCCCGCACATGCCAGGCAAGCATGCTACCGCTTGAGCCACATCCCCAGCCCTTAAATTTTTATTTAAAAAATTACATACACACAAGTTATCTGTGAAGCATAATAGAACAAAGAATTATTTTTAAGGACATGCCTATAGTCAACTAAATAGTCTTAATGGCATGATCATGAAAAAAATCCTGTTACAAGTCACATCAGATCATGTCATTTTTCTATGTAAAACCTCATAACACCTACACATTTTGGAATAAAATCATAGGAATACTCAAAATAAAAGTGCATGCAGGTAGAGAAGGGCTTTGTAGGAGCCATGGAGATGAGCTGCAAAGATACCATTTTGGATGCTGGGATTGCAGTCAGTAGACATTCTCTACCTGATTATCCTTCAGGGTTTGCTTCAGGTGTCCTTTCTAGGCCACTCACACTCAATGACTAACAGAAATAGTGCTGTAAAGACTGGACCATTTCAGCCCAATTCAGGGCAACTATGATTCTGCTTTCCTGAGGTCTGCTGGGGCTGCCATGAATCTGCACTGCAGTTCCATGTCTCCCACTGACAAACTTTACTACTCTCACTTCCTTCCACTGGTATTGATTCCTAATAAATATTTTGCATTTCAAACTCCATCTTAATGTCTATTTTCAGAGAGCTGGACTTTCAATAGGGCCTAAGAATTGAATCCAGTGTATAGAGGTCAGAGATTTAAGGCAAAACCTGAAAAGAAAACATCAGGAGAAGTGAAAAAAACCCTAGAAAGTATACTCCTTTATAAGCTAAATGATGATGATGATTCACAACATGGGGACAGAAAAACCTGTGTCGAAGTTGTCAGTAGGTCCAGTGTGATGAGGAACCAGGAATGCCCACTGGATTTGCACGATGGTGATGTTCACAAGAGCAGTTACTGTGGGAAAGGAGACCAACTCCTGAATGGTTTCCAAGGAGAATAGGAGGAGTTTGTCAGGAAGCATTTTGTTTTAAGGAGGAAAAAGAGTACTTTTGCATTTTGATTGCAAAGAAGATTTAGAGGAAAGATGATGCAAGAGAAAAGAGTAATGGAATATAGTGCCAAAGTGAAAGGGTTGGATTAAATATATATTTTTTAAAGCATAATTTATCGAAAGGGAGGAAGATAGAATGTAGGCAAGTAGGTGCAACCTTCAGGGGAAGGGCTGAAGTAGATGAACCACATGAAATAATCCTATGAGATCTCTGAGGGGGAGCTATTCAAGGACTTTTAATCTCTTCTATTATAGCCTCCAGCTACTTTGCTGAAGACTTCATAGAAGAACATTTCCAAACCCATTAAATCTTTCTACTTCTCAGATTGCTTCTCTGAACACTCAGAATCTGACCGTGACCCGTGTGCTTTGTCTCTGATTACTTACTGTTAAATTACATTTTCTGTTCTGCTGTCTACCTTACCTACCTTTTCTATTCTACTTTCAATTCCTTATTCTGCACCAGTAACAACAACTTGCAAAGAGACAGGTATAATTTAGGATTTAATCTTATCCTTCTTCATCCTCTGCCTTCCCTGCTTCTAGATAACACTTTATAAATGTCAGTGGATTTGTTTCTGCAGATATTCATTCTGTAGAAGAGTGCTAGAAACCTTCTTCATTTCCTTTAAGTCTTTTTTTACATCTCACATTTGATAGTGCTTACACCAACCAACTTGTACAGTTCTGCAAATTGCTCCTTTATGTTCCAATTTAGCCTTCAAATACTCCTTTTCATGCTTTCACTCTTTCTTGTATTCTATGTGTTTTTTCTTATTTGTTTGTTGTATGTTATGTATGTTTTCCATCAGGTCTGTAAATCCCACAGTCAAGATCCTGTCTTTTGTTCATTGATGATTCCCAAAAGCCTAAAACAGTACTAGACTGAGAGTAGATGTTCAATTAAATGAATAAGTAAACACATTTGTAATTTGTATTTTAGAAGCAATTCCCTCTACAAAATTTTCAGATTTACTTAGAAAGATAAATAAATCTATACTTTCAGGTACTTTCCTAGGGACCTTGTATAGATTTGATATTCACTAAAGTGAAGGCCATTGTCATTAACATTTAATGGAGGAAATACTTAGGGCACAAATTGAAGAAATATTTATTGATCAAAATGGTGCCATGTTCTGTGTCATATAATGTTAAATAATATTTTCTACCTTTTGAACTGTTTATAGTTGTCTATAAACAGATGTTGGTGAAAAAAATTATATATGGCAACAATTTCGATGCATTGGTAGTGATGACTTCGAAATTGTGCTGGACGAGAGCTAAACCAATTACCTCTGTCCTCTAAGCTGTTGCCAGTGGAATGTGGCCTCCTGAGTAATATCTCTGAATTAGGCTTATTTTATTAACAATTCTATTAAAAACTGACAGCTAAGTAGGGCTCAAAAATTTGGTGTGGAGCAAATACAAAAAAATTATACTGAAAATGTGATGAATTGGTGGTACAGGTTAGTAGCATATAACTCATTCTACCTCCTTGTTTTCACTGAGGAGCTGGTATCATAGGTAACTAATATCTGGTGCAAAAGTAGGCATGAAAAAAACCTCTAGATTCAGAATTTGTGAGATCTGCCCCTTCCAAAAGGCAGACCCACCTGGGATCTCAGGCCTTGGCCCAGGACTGCTCTCTTCAACTAGTGTGGGAGACCAGGCCCAGGTTAGGCCCAGATTTACCCCTGTTTAATGGCAGAACAACTCAGGAGCCCAGGTCCAGGCCTAGGAACACCCCTTCCTACTTGTGTCAGAGCCCAGGCCCAGGTTAGGCCTAGGTCTGCCAGGACACCAGCAGACCCATGCCAGAGCTCAGGCCCAGGCCCAGGATTGCCCCTGCCAATCAGCAGATTCATTCCAGATCCCAGCCCCAGGTCAGGATCAGCACCACCACCAGGGTCCACTTGGAACCAGGCCTAAACCATCTCCATTTTGGGACACTGTAGCCATAGCCATAGCCCTCCCCATGCAGTAGTCTCTACCTTGGGACAACAGCAGGGCCTAGAAGCAACTGCATCTCGAAACAAGCATTGCAAAGCCAGTGAAGGCTCACCCTTTCAGCTCCATCTCTGAAAGAGGTTTCATCCCTCTTGAGACACCCCCAGTGCTATCTGGAGTTACCTCTGCTATTGCTGCCACCACCTGTAGTTGCAGTAGCAGTTAGTGTGGGACACTGGCAGGGTCTGCAAGCCTAACACCAAGGTGAGATATAGATAATCTGCATGGATACTACAAAATTATAGGGTAGAAGCTGTAAACCTCAGATCTGCACTGCAAGAAATGAGGACACATAGACAACATAAAAGAAACAAAGGAAGAAAGTGCCCCAAACACACCAGGATACTACAATAATAGAATCCATGGGTGGCACACTTGATGAAATATCAGAGAAGGAGTTTAGAATATACAGAATTAAAATGATCTGTGAATTAAAGAATGACTTTAATGAGCAAATACAGACAAAAATTGACCACTCTAACAAAGAGATAAGAGAGCAAATACAGGCAACCATTAATCACACAAGCAAAGAGATATAAGTGAGCAAATACAGGTAGCAATTATGTCAAGAAAGAGAGAGGTTCTGAAAAAAAAAGAAATCCTTGAAATGAAGGAAACAATAAATGAAATTTAAAAAACTGAATAGAAAACATCACCAACAGACTAGATCACTTGGAAGACAGAACATCAGATAATGAAGACAGTATACAATCTGGAAAATAAAGCTGACCACAAAGTGAAGATAGTAAGAAACCATGAACAGAATATCCAAGAATTATGGGACAGCATCAAAGGACCAAATATAATATTTATTGGGATAGAGGAAGGCACAGAGATTCAACCCCAAGGAATGCACAATCTCATTAATGAGATAATATCAGAAAATCACCCAAACATAAAGAATGAATTGGAAAATCAAATGCAAGAGGCTTATAGGACACCAAATGTACAAAACTACACAGATCTACACCAAGTCACATTATAATGAAAATGCCTAGCATACAGAATAAGGATAGAATCTTAAAAGCTGCAAGAGAGAGGAATCAGATCACATATAGGGGGAGACCAATTCATATCTCAGCAGATTTTTCAACCCAGACCCTCAAAGCCAGGGGATCTTGGAACATCTACTGAGAGTAGATGTTCAATTAAATAAATAAGTGAACACATTTGTAATTTTTATGTATTTTAGAAGCAATTCTCTCTACAAAATTTTCAAGCTCTGAAAGAAAATGGATGCCAACCAAGAATCTTATATTCAGAAAAACTAAGCTTCAGATTTGATGATCAAATAAAAACCTTTCATGATAAATAAAAGTTAAGATAATTTACAGTGAGAAAGCCTGCACTACAGAGCATCCTCAGCAAAATATTCCAGGAGGAGAAAATGAAAACAACAATGAAAATCAGCAAATAGAGGAACTATACTAAAGGAAAGGCCAGTCAAAGAAGCAAAAACCAAAAATAAAACAAAATGTCTGGGACTACTTCAACACCTGAAGACTAAATAATACACAATTGAAGGATGTATGGATGACAGAAAACATCAGGGAAGGGATAAAAAAAATTCTTAGAGGTAAATGAGAACTCTGATACAAGTTATCAAAATTTCTGGGACACTATGAAGGCAGTGCTAAGAGGAAAGTTCCTTGCATTAAGCTCATTCATTAAAGATGAAAAAGTGAACAAATAAAAGACCTGCTATTACATCTTAAAGCCCTAGAAAATGAAGAACAAACCAACCCCAAAAGTAGTAGAAGACAGGAGTTAATTAAAATCAGGGCAAAATCAATTTCATTGAAACAAAAAAGAAACAATTTAAAAAACCTGAAAAAACAAAAATCTGGTTCTTTGAAAAAATAAATAAAATTGATAAACCCTTAGCCATTGTAATGAAAAGGAGAAAGAAAATTCAAATTACTAAATTTTGTGATGAAAAAGGACATATCATGACAGACACTATTGAAATACAGAAGACAGTTAGAAACTATTTGAAAATTTATACTCCAGGAAAATAGAAAACCTTGAAGACACTGACAGATTTCTAGAGGCATATGATCAACCCAAACTGAGTCAAGAGGGCATACACAATTTGAATAGGTCAATTTCAAGCAAGGAAATAGAAGATGCTATCAAAAGCCTACTAACTAAGAAAAGCCTGGTACCAGACAGATTCACAGCTGAGTTCTACAAAACATGCAAAGAAGAATTATTACCAATATTCCTCAAATTATTTCATGAAATAGAAAAGGAAGGAACCCTTCCAAACTCAATCTACAAAAACAAGGCAGAGACACATCAAGGAAAGAACATTTTAGACCAATATCCCTGATGAACATTGATGCAAAAATTCTCAATAAAATTCTGGCAAATGACACATAAAAACATATATAAAAAATAGTGCACCATGACCAAGTGGGATTCATTCCAAGGATGCAAGGTTGGTTCAAAATATGGAAATCAATAAATATAATTCATCACATCAGTAGACTTAAAGATAAGAATCATATAATTATATCAATTAATACAGAGAAAGCATTTGACAAAATGCAGCACCCTTTCATGTTCAAAATACTACCTACCTATGCTAAATTTAAGGCCAACATTATTCTAAATGGTGAAAAGTTCATTCCCTCTAAAAACAGGAACAAGACAAGGATGCCCTCTTTCACCACTTCTATTCAACATAGTTCTTGAAACTCTAGCCAGAGCAATTAGACAGATGAAATAAATTAAAGGAATACAAATAGGAGAAGAAGAATTCAAACTATCATTATTTGCTGATGACATGATTCTCTACTTAGAGGATTTAAAAACTCCACCAGAAAACTTCTAGAATTAATTAATGAATTCAGTAAATTAGCTGGATATAAAATCAATACCCATAAATCAAATGCATTTCTATACATCAGTGATGAATCCTCTGAAAGAGAAATTAGGAAAACTACCCATTCATAATAGTCTCAAAATATACTTGGGAATCAACAAAGAAGTGAAAGACCTCTACAATGAAAACTACTGAACATTAAAAAAGGATATTGAAGAAGACCTTAGAAGAGGGAAAGATCTCCCATACTCTTAGATAGGCAAAATTAATATTGTCAAAACGGCCATACTACCCAAAGTGTTATAGGGATTTAATGCAATTCCAATTAAAATCTCATTATCGTTTCTTATAGAAATAGAAAAAAACAATCATGAAATTCATTTGGAAAAATAAGAGACCCAGAATAGCCAAAGCAATTCTTTTCAATAAAAGTGAAGCAAGAGGCATCACAATACCAGACCTTAAACTACACTACAAAGCTATTGTAACAATAATGACATGGTATTGGCAGCAAAATAGAAATGTAGCCCAATGGTACAGAATAAAAGACACAGAGACAAGCCCACATAAATAAAGCTATCTCATACTAGACAGAGACATCAAAAACATACATTGGAGAAAGTATAGCCTCTTCAAAAAATGGTGCTGGGAGAACTGGAAATCCATATGCAGCAAAATGAAAATAAATCCCTATCTCTCACCTTGCACAAAACTCAAAGTGGATCAAAGACCAAGGAATTAGTCCAGAGACCCTGCATCTAATAGAGGAAAAAATAATCTCAAATCTTCATCACATCAGATTTGGCCCCAATGTCCTCAACAAGACTCCTAAAGCACAAGAAATAAAATCAAGAATAAATAAATGGGATTGACTCAAACTAAAACGTGTCTTCTTAGCAAAAGAAACAATCAATGAGGTGAAGAGAGAACCTAAATTTTGGAGCAAATTTTTGCCACACACTTCAGATAGAGCACTGATCTCCAGAATATATAAAGAACTAAAAAAAAACCCAAACAACAACAACAACAAACATTAATGATGGAATGAGATGGACATCATTACTCTAGGTACATGTTAGACTGCACATATGGTGCAATACTACACCTTGTACAACCAGAGAAATGAAAAGTTGTGCTGCAATTGTGTGCAATGAATCAATATGCATCCTGCTGTCCATATACCTAACTAAAATAAATAAGTTAAATATAAAAATGATTTGCAAAGAGAAGTATTAAAAACAAGACAAAATATAACCCTTAATGCTCCAATCCATTTTGAGATGTATAAATGAATGAATGGGGAATGAAAGGAAAAGTATATTTCATAAAAAGCCTATTCCTGAAAGAAACAAATGCTTTGAAGATCCATGCCAGTCTTCTTTATCTTTTAGAAGTATCATGAGGGGTTTCCATGAGAACAGTAGGAGAGTGAATAGAGGACCCCTTACCTTGTGATCCACTTTCTGGTAATCTGCTTCACAAGGACTTACACTGTCAGAATCCTTCCTTATTCCATGGACTTAGCTGGCTATTTGGAAGGGCCAGCCCTATCTCTTGGCATATGTCTGATCTTTCAAATACTCAAGCATCTTTTGTGTCCACAAAATCAGCACATGCAATGATTCCACACAGCACCACTTTTTTGATTTTTTTTTCCTTTTTGAACAAAGCTATCAATCCACTAACTCTAGGTTTTTACATTCCTCAAGTGGAAAGCTGGTCTTCTATACAAATAGTTTTAACAAAGATAAAAGAATGACCTATCTCTGCATGAAAAGACAATTAAGACTTAAAGTGTTATTTTAACATTTGAATGTATAATTGATGAAAGTGTGTCCAGATAATTTCACATTAATTTAGTATTCCAGTAATCACAGGCATATTGTGCCTGCTCTCTAAGAACACTTGTGCCTACATAGTGTTCTTCTTTTAGTTCAGTTAATCAGGATTAACAAAGGTTAAGTAGACATTATTGTCTGAAAGTGAATTGAGCACTAATCATTGATTGGATTTTAGACATCCTAAGAAGTTGAATATAGTTTAGATCCTTGGTGAAAATTAAGAAACATAAATGTTGTGGGATTATGATCTCGATATAATTTACTTTTAAACAACGTATGCTATACAAAATTGAAGAGCGACATAATTTCTTCAAAATTTATTATAAAGTTATTTTTTACTAAACCATTAATATAAGATCATTTTCTTATAATATGATTTTCTTTTTGAAGTTAAGGAAAACCCTGATTAATTCAAGACTTGGCTATGGGTTTCTGTTAATCAAAGTTTTACTGAATCTTCTTTCCAAATTCACCTTTGATGTTAATTAGAAATTTAATTTTTAATTTTCATACCTTTGTGACTATAACTATCCTCTTTAGATATTGATGTACTTCCAGTGTTTAAGACATCTCATTAAAAGATCATAAACTGCAAAATATTATTCCTGACAGGGGAAAATCTTAATGAAAGGAGGAAAACCCCAAGAAATATATTATAGTTATTAGCTAATAAATACTTTGGTTATAAAACAATCCTATCATAAATAAAACATTCTAAATTTTATTTTTGTTATAATTTTATACTTCCTTCTCTTCTGTTATTTATGATAATAATTATGGCTTTTGGAAATTTGCTCAAAATTTTTTTTCCAAATTTTATTTTTGATGTATCTTTGAAAAAACTCATTTGAACTTTGGCTACCAAACTCTAGCTATTGAATGATTAAAAAGAATAGAGATCATGAAGACAATTAAATTATTCTATTCCCTTCTTCTCTACTCATGCATATATTCTTTAAGATCTACTTCTCCATATTTAATCTTATGAAAATGTAAATTACAGACACATGGCCTGTGTCTAATTGATGATATATTTTCTACTACAATAAACAACTTAGTGGGCCCATTTAAGCACTCCAATATAAGTGATTGTTTTAGCCTGTAACTTTGGTATAACAATGAATTCATTAGTAAGAGCTTTTCTTTGTTCAAGGCAAAATGACACACAATTATTTAGGTTCAAAGTTTCAAAATCAAGCCACAGCATCTTGGTTCTTAGTGGTTATTGACTTGATTTCTTTTTTAACTATGTATGTCTCTGAGACTATGATATATAAGCAATGGATGAAGATACTTAATCCTTGCATTTGGTTGAGTTGTTAAAATCATTTTTTGTCCCTCTGATTTTAAAAGTTGATGTGTATTTATCTTTGTTAATGATTTAATTGATGTCTATGATAGAAAGTCTTTAAACCACTCTATTCTGTCCATGTTGGAATTGTTAGCCATAAATCAGCTTGGCTATCACTCCATCCCCAGTAAGAACAGAGAACCAAAAGAACAGGTAAAACAGAATTAAATTTCAGTGTTGTACCTTGGCAGTTTGAAATATGGAGACTTTATAATTAATCCAGATTTATCAGCTACTTTGGTCCACAATGAAACTGCAACACTACTCCAATATTAGTTAAGAGGTAGATCAGCCCTGTGAAGGTTAAACATTGAAAAAATGAAGGTTAGTGCAGCACTCATTGCATGAATAAATACAATAAAATAAAATAATGGTTAAACAATAAGCCAGGCCCAAAATAAATGAAGATGGGAATTTGATTCCTATTATTTTCTTAATTCACTTTAGAAGTTGGACAGTATGTATGACAGGGTTATATAGGATCTCTTAAAATTCATCTCAATAAAAGCATTTAGAATCACATAGACAATTCAGTAATAGAGTAGGAACTATAAAATGCATGTTTTTGACAAATAGAATTCAGCTCAGAAACTGAGATGCTCTCTCTCTCTCTACGTTTATGCACACATGCACATACACATATTGCCTGATTTATGTGTTTGGTACTAACTAGTTTCCATAAAAATGAACAAATTTTTATTAAACTATATAAATAAAACTTTCTCCTAGACAAAGAAAAATACTAATTTACCATAGCAGTATTTCTTTTGTGAAATATAATACAGATTAATTTTTGGCTTGGGTTATGGCTCAGTGGTAGAGTGCTTGCTTAGCATGTGTGAGGCATGGGTTCAATCCTCAGAACCACATAAAAATAAATAAAAATAAAGATACTGTATCCATCTACAACTGAAATAAATATTTTTTAAAAATCTGGGTATTTTAAATAATCCTTAAATCAGTAGGGTGTGATATATCGATATACCAAAGTATTGATAATAAAAAAATAAAAATGAAAAAAATCTATTAGGAATGGTCATTTTAGGATTATGAAAATCACATATGTTATTTGTAATCAAGATAATAACCAGGTTAACCAGTACCAACAATTTCAACAACTTTACGGAAAAAATATTAAAACATTGAAGCTATCACAGAAAGAATTTCAGGAAATAATAGTCATTTCAAAAAGACAAATGCAATATTGAGTTTAATTTCAATATTTTAAAAATACAGGCCTTACTAAAAATATTGGTTATGAAGAAATGAATAGGAAGAATTATTAATTTTATGTTAAGTAATTTATTTACTGAGGAAAAAACCCTGGGATTATGTATAAATCTTAACTTCATAGTCAAATACCACAAACCAACATTTATGCCAAATAGTCACTCAATTGATATTTGAACAGCATCCATGATTTTGTATAATAGGTTGCCCTATCTTGAAATGTGTATGAATAATAGTAAACTGAATTACTGGTTAAATATTTTAATCCAAAAATATGAATGTACTCAAATATACTAGTAATAATTTTTTGGTAACTGGGTAAATTCATATAAATAGTACAACATGTGAGTAATATTTAGACATTCATTCATGTCTTTCTTACCATGAAAAATGATGGAGGTCACAGGTGACCAAGAAGACCATGTATTTTCAATTTGACTTGATTCACAGATTATTAATTGTCATTTTAAAAGCACTCAAGGTTTTGAGCAAAACAACATTTAGTACCATCCCAGAACCAGTGTTCCAGCTGTATCTGCATCCTAAACAGATTGGGGGTGTGTCCATGATGCTTAATGTTCAGTTGCTCACCACAGCCCCACTGCCAAAATGAAGGGTCATCAGATACACATGACTTCTCTGCATCATTTGCTATAATACACGAGTAATAAACAATACCATGTTTCCATCCAATTTTAGAAAAAAATACAAAATACTTTTCCCTTCCTTGAATCAAGGTTATATGACTTGCATTGAGTTTTAACCTAACATGTTTAATTCAAGGAATAAAAGAAATATGGAGTATCACATAAGCACAATTATATTGGTTACTAGATTAATTTAATGTCTTTTGTGTAAGAATTAAAATTTACTAGTAATTGATTCATATATTTTGTTCATTCAATTCAATGATTAATGAACTATACTTATTCAGAAAAAAATAAAATGTAGATAGTTTAAGATTTAAGTGATTTTTTTCTTCCCAGTTTTGCTTCCAAGATGTACAATTTGAATTTTTAAGCTTATGTAATATTTTTAGAAAGTGAAATTGAAGTAAATATACATTCTAAGCATCCCCTTGAGAATTTACTGTGGCACTGGAAACTGAGTATGAATAGAAGTATTTGTTGCATTCCTGAAAATGACTCCAAGGAATGGTACCCATACCCCTCCTTCAGCTTTCTGGAAGATGTCATCTCCAAGTACAAACTGTTTTCAACACAAAGGATCAATTATCAAATTGTTGTACCAGGTTTGAATGTTCTGGTTGGAAAATGCTCACTTTTAACTTTCAACCAACACTTTCAGAAAGATTTCTGTCAGCTATGGTATTTAATTTTATTTTTCCCCCAAATACACTTATTTGAGTTTGTGCCTAGGTGAATTCAGAAAATAAAGGGATAAAAACTATTTTTTAAATATTTTTATAAATATTTAAGAGGAAGAATGACCTTTGATATACAGTTCTTCATAAAAGGAAGGAAATTATCATCTTCTATTATTAAATTAATATTAAAAATGTTCCATAGCATCAAAAATGATTATTTCATTGGATACTCATAACATTAAACAGAGCCATTGAAATGGGGAGTTAAATATTAAGTTTATATTGTACACTTAAAAATTAAATAGCATGCAGTGAATTCAATAAATAAAGAAGAGATAAAAGGTTAACTTGGAGAATTTTTTTAACTGAGAACTAAGTTTCAAAGTGTGATTTAATTCACTAAACCATGAGGTGGTAATAGAGAAGTAACTGGAGTTTTGTTGATATCATTATTACATTTCTGAGATATAGTACATATTCATGTGCTACTATTTGTAAGGTGAGATGAACAATTAATAAGGACAGTAAAACTGTTATTAATATGTATCAAGCAAATCTAATTCATCAAAAACATGAGATGAAATTATAGAATTAATCTAACAATATTACTTCACAGATGAATCATCTTAGGTTTTCAGATACACTAATACATAGTATTTTTATAGAACTCTAAGAAAAATGCTATTTCACAAGTATGTTACAATGGTCAACTTGGATTTGCTAACATGGCAAAAAATACTATTTTCTATCAGTTTATAACACACTGCTTTCTATTCCATTCAAACTTTCTTGGTTGCAACTGACATGTAACTGAGTGTTTGGCTCTCAGTTCACATACTGGGCTTGGTGATGTGTGCGTGATCTTTTCAGTATACTTGAGATAAAGTGTAATTTTTCTGTGCTCAGATTTGTTGCTTTTAGAGCAAAACACCTGTGGCTGAGGATAGTCAGGGCCTCCATTCATTTTGAAAAAGAGTTACAGGAAATTAAATTAAGCAGATCATTAGTGCTCAAGAAAGTTTGTGTCTTTCTTAAAGCCCATGTAAATATTTGCTATTTTTTTATCTTTATAAGTTGTTTTTAAAAACTATGCTGTTACTTTTGATATTTCAGAGAAACAATTTGAGTTTTAGAGTAGGTGACATCAAAGTACATTATTACACTTTGAATTTGAATTAAATATTAACCTAAATCATTCCTTTAAAACATTTTTAATTGAAAAACAAGGTTTGCCATTCCATCCCAGAAGAAAAGAGGGCTTATATTTGCTCCTGCTGTGTGTGTGTGTGTGTGTGTGTGTGTGTGTGAGAGAGAGAGAGAGAGAGAGAGAGAGAGAGAGAGAAAGGGGGGGCTGTATGCTTACATATGTAGGATTTCTCTTTTTCAGTCATTAAAAATGACCAACTCCATTTCATTCTGGGATGTCAAAATGGACCAAACATCATCAGTTTCTTTATTTCCTAATATTTTCCCTTTATACTTTTAAGTATGGGAACTTACAAACATACTATATACATTCATCATTTTAATGATGCACCAAGTTTCTTTTTCAGGTTTGCATCTGTTTGATCTTTTTTTTTTTTTTGAAGAAATGACATACATATGAAAGCTAGTGATTGGATTGTTTCACTTTTGAGATGGGCTGTGCTTTATTAATATTGGATTGGATGTTGAAATCCCATGGCGCTTTTATGTTTTCCTGGGTTAAATCATTGTTTTGGGAGCTGAATAAACCTATACAGCTGGAATTCATTCAGATCAGCACTGCATTATTGCCCTCTTTTACTTTTTCCTTGGCATCTTTCTCCTCTTTTTTTTAAGAACATATTTTGCCTTTGGTAGAAATTACTTGTGGAGGTTTACTTCTCTTCCTATCAAATGGCTGGATAAAAATGGCTATCATCCCATTCTCCTGTGGAAACTACCTGCCATTTAGTTCACATTCTATCTTTTTGTTACCTTTTTAGCCTGCAGGTGATGACCAACAAAAGGCAAAAGACCCCCTTTTTTCTCCCTGCTGTTTATTTCTGTCAGCATAAGAAAACCACTACAGCACAACCTCCCAATGTCTATTTCTGGCACACGTTGTTCATATTCTCTTCAGTTCCATTTTTCTCTTCCTGTATAGTGCTTTCCTTGCTACTCACAATTTAGGTAAAATGCCTTGATTCAACTCATGTTAGAGCTTATAGTACCATAACCTGAAGTCAGTGTATCTGTTGAATTCATTGCAAATCTCAGTGACATGGACAATCATTACCCACTACTTTCACTTTTTTCTTTTTTTACTTTATATAACTCCATTTCACATGGAGCTCATATTTCTTTAAATTATTGTTGAATATGGTTTCTAAGACAAAGATCATATCTTATTTTTCTTTAAATTTTCTGCACTTGCTTAAGCCCAAATATATAGCCCTTAAATTATTTTTAACTTAATTATTGAGTGGAACCAGAGTGGATGGTGAAGAGTTTCCTCTACTGCCTTAAATTTCTTGACCCCATGGAAACTCAATGGTCATTTAGACAATCACTATAATTTTTATGATACTAAGTAGAAAGATAAATATCTTTCTATATCATGCCTTTATTTTAACCCTTTGCCTATGTTTCTATTCTGACATTAAGTTTAATTTTCACCCTTATCTATAAGAGGATCAGGAAGGTGTATGTACATCTAGAGCTTCAATTTCTTTATTACTACAAGTCTGATATCCATGTGGTCTTGAGGCCAGACAAGACCAGGGACAGAGAAGACATAATGTGAAGCACAAAAGAAATATTTATTCTGACACAGGCAGACTTTGATTCTGTGACAAATGCATATGTCTGTATAAAAACGTTCACATTTGTGTTATGATTGAATTTAGTTAATAGGGTTTGGTACACCTTGACCTGCAGGTAAAATGTCTTGATTCAACTTATGTTAGAGCTTATAGTACCATAACCTGCAAGGAATGCAAGAAATCACTTTCATCTTTTTTATGTGATCTAGTCAATACTTCCTCTTGACAATTTAGTTCTTTTTCTCAGTAATGGACAAGCTCAGGAAATTATAATAGTTACTGAATTTTCTGTTGGAGAGATGAAATAATCTCAATTTCATAGCTGATTAGATATATAATCTTTCTTGGCCTGTTAAATAACCCTTAATCTTCCCAGATTCCTTTGCACAATTAAGTAGAATAAGTTGCATATAAGTACCTGGAGTAGAATACCTTTCCTTTAATTCTTTCTTCTATCATTCGTTTAGTATTTTCTTTTAATTATTTCTTCATTTCTTTTCATGCAAGCTTTCCTTCCTTCTTTGGTTCATTCTCTTCTTTCTTTACTTCCATCCTCTCTCTTCTCTTCCATTTTAGATTTTAATGTATGAGGATTAACTCTGCTTTTTTATTACAGTACATGTGCTCAGAGACACATACAATTTTTATACATTTTTTTCAGTTTGTAGAGAATGAAATAATGAGCATGTTTACCATAAAGTAGTCAAAAAACTCTTAATTTCAATTGTCTTAATGGAAAAAATTATTTAAAAATTAAGGTCGAATATAAATTTGTAAGGTAAATTATACTTTTGTTTTTATTTCTAAAGATGTTACATAGAAACAAGTGTGCTCAAAGAGTATGATGAAATTGGTCATAGCATTAATACTTCTCTCAAATTGCAAATAACAAATCTCATCAATAAGTTCTAATTATTATGATTAGAGTGGATCAAATCTAAGAGAACTGTAATTATATCATGGGTGCAATGAAAGCTTTCATAGTAACACATCATTTCAGCATTTTTATTAGGATTCATTCAGTAATCCTCCAACACTAATATGCAACCACCTTATGAAATGTAGTGATTCTTCCCTAATGCAGACTAATTAGAATGGGAGTTAAAAAGTAATTTTAAAAATAAAATTGTACATTTTATATATGAGTTATGAATGATAATAGAGACTAACAATTTGCCAAATTAAAGTTCTTAATGTGTTTTTGAAGGATGTATAGAATGGGTAGATGTTTATATTACAAGAAGAAACTTTGGAGAAGACAGACCTTGGGAAAAAAGTAGGGAAATGAAGTTCCAGGTTTTACGTGAGGACACTGGAATAGGTAACAAGAATTGTTTCACACTGTGTTTCTTTTTCAAGTTTTTTTTTTATAATTTTATTGGTGCATTGTAATTATAAAAGGGGGACTCATTGTGATATATTCACTCATGTGTACAACTTGGTTTAGTCAATTCCATTTCCTTATACCTCCCTTTTTCCTTTCATCCTTTCTCCCCTTGATATCCTTCTTCTACTTTTCTGGCCTCCATTTTATTTTTATAAGTTCCTTTTCTTTTTCTTCTACATATGAGAGAAAACATATGACTCCTCACTTTCTGAAACTGGCTTATTTCATTTAACATGATATTTTCCAGTTCCATCCATTCTCTTGCAAATGTGTAATTTTGATCTTCTTTATGACTAAGTAAAACTTTGTGTACATATACCACATTGTCTTTATTCATCCATCAGTTGATTGACACCTTGGCTGGTTCCACACTTGGCTATTGTGGATTACAATGCTATAAACATGGGTATGCATGCATCACTAGAGTATGCTGACTTTAATTTTTTAAATAAGTACTGAGGAGTGGTATAGTTGGGTATGTGATGGTTCCATTTTCAGTCTTTTGAGGAACATCCATACTGATTTCCATAGTTGCTCTACTAGTAAATAATCCTCCAAATTGTGTGCAAGTGTTCATTTTCCCCATATCCTTGGCAGCATTTATTATTATTTGTATTGTAGATTTGATTTGTATTTCCTTCATTTCTAAAGATGCTAAACATTTTTTCATTTATTTTTTCATAGTTTGCATTTCTTATTTTGAGAAAGCTCTGCTTAATTCATATGCTTATTTATTGATTAGGTTATTTGTAGGGTTAAGTTTTTTATATTTGTTTTAATTAATTATACATGTCAGTAGAATGCACTTTGATACATCATACACAATGGAATATAATTTTTCATTCTTCTGGTTGTACATGATGTAGAATCACACAGGTCATGCAGTTATATATGTATATAGGGTAATAATGTCTGATTCATGAAGGTTTTTTTTTGGTGTTAAGGTTTTTGAATTCTTTATAGTTCTAGGTATTAATCCTCTGTCAGAAGAATACATGACAATGATTTTCTCTCATTGTGTAGTTTTCTCTTAACACTCTTGAACATTATTCCAAGTGTGAATATTATGAAATGGAAAGTGTCAGTTATTTGAAATGGAGAACAGTTTTCTCATTGCCAGTGTCCTAAATTTCCACAGAAGCATGGACTTTATAGAATAAAACAAACACACCAAAAAGTAAGGACAAAAAATACATTGGTACTAGAATTAGAGCATATCTGGTTCATCTCATTGATTTGATAAATAAGGAAAAATGAGACAAATGCTTTTATAATTTGTCAAAGTTGATTACAACTATGTTTTTATTTTCAGGTAGGGACTTGGGCATAATTTGAATTATCTTCTATTTTACTCTTCTCATTAAAATTATTCCATACTTGATAATTTGGTTTAACCTACTTTAGATTTTTGTGAGTCTTCATCTGACCTTTGAAAAATCAATATCTTAGTCATTTCCTTCTCTATTTTTTGCTAATGCAATTCAAGTAAACTATCAACATTAGCAAAAGCAAAAGCATAATGGACAGTCTGTCTGCCTTGGATTCATCTCTACGGCATGGGTTCAGTTGTCAACTAAAAAAGATCATAGATAGTTTTGCCCCTTTGATTGAAATATAGTTAGATTTCACTTGATTAAAATATATCATTGTAGTTGATCAATGATAATTTAGCTCTTGTATTCCACCAGCTTTTTTTAACACATTTGTTTTATCCTTAGCAATTCTAACTCTGAATACCTCATCTGAATCTGAAAGAGTCTACCTGTTTCTGACAAACAATTTACCAAGTCTGTCTCTGGACTCTTGAATTGCACCTTGGCACTGGCTAATTTAACGTAGACTCAAGTTATGTTTTCTTCATTACTTTTCTGAAGATAGTAAATATTAGTAATACTTCACAAAGGTAATTTTGGAACCAAGATGCTAGGCTCTGTCTAGTATAAAAGGATGCTAATTTTGATGTTTGGGCAGAAATATCTAGTTTTCAAGGTATCAAATATCAAAGCAAATTGTGAGAAAGATAGGACTTAAATATTAGAAAGGACCACCTGAAAAACAAAATATTCAATGACTCTTAACACACAAGGAATCCAAAGCTAAGTCTCATTTAAAGGGGTAAAAAAAGTTATCAGAAATTATACATGAAGCATTCATGAGCAGGTTTCTTGAGGTGAACTATTGCCTGTATGAGTCTCTATTTTCACCAAGGTAAGGAGTTGAATAGTGTAGCTACCTTCACCTCATAGACACCATAGGTTTCAGCAGGATCTCTTAGAAAGCTGGAGGTTTTCCCACACTAGGGGACACCGTGGAGTTATGCATGACTCACCTGAGGATGATAAGGAGAGTGATTCTGGGTGGGGCTGGACTGGAGAAAAGAATTGAACTCCCACCAAAGACTGGACAACACCACAGAAGATTTTTCCATTGACTTGGTATGGGACTCCATGAGAGAAAAGTGGTCTGTTGTTGCATTCATCATAAAAAAGGAGATTTCTTGAATAGCAAGGATTCTTCATCAGGGAGACTGTAATGTAGGGTGGGTGGCACATAGAGGTGATCATGAGGATGATGGGAGGCTCAAGAGGAAGAAGACATTAGTCTGCTTTGAAGAGTAGCATTCACCAGCTAGTGAGAAATTGCTGCCCTATCTATAACAATTCCTGTTTTTTCCCTGGATCTGGATTAAAACTGTAGCCAGATAAATAGTGAACATAAAAATTGAAGCTGAAAGATAAAAAAGCCAAACACAGTCTCTTGCCCCAGTGTAGGTTGCCAGTCAACTATTGACCATTACTGCAGCACAGGGAGTGACTTCCTCTTGAATGAAGATTGATTAATATCCTGATCTGGACTATCATAAAAGCTGATTTATTTTGTCTTATCTTAAAAGTAGTTATGAAATTGTGTGTTGTTTAGGAATATGCAGAAAAAAATCAAAGAGCCTGAAGAACTTTCATCCAGTGGCATAAAAAATATTTTCATGACTGAATCAATTATAAGTGGCCAACAGAGATGAAATAAAATTAGTCTATGAAAGATTCTACACATCATATTTATTCTTTGTGACAGCTATATTAATGAAACTTTACTGAAAGTAAAGTTTTCATTAACACAATAACATGCCATGATATCAATAATTCTATATCTATATTTTGATTATGTAATTAAAATGTTTAAATTGGTAAAAGTAGTATGTTTACATATCATGGAGATGACCTAAATTTGTACTGTTTCTGGTCGCCACTATAAACAGTTGAATTTGTCCTTGGTCCTCCAGTTTTATCACTTTTTATTTTTTCAACCTTCATATCTGCTGTAGACATTTAATCAAAATGCTTGGCTTTGAATTCCTTGTATCACAAGATGATTCCTTGTGACCATTCAGATGGCTTCACAATTTTTTCCTTCCATTTGAATATATACTTGACATCAATTTGAAATAATTCTAGGATAGACAATATTAAAAATTAACTTGATATAATAAGAGATTACATATGGAGATATTTGGGAGGCAGCTACATGTTACTCCTACTAGTTTTCAAAAGGAATGCAGCCTAGCTCCTTGAAAAGTTATTCTGCATCCATTATATCTTCTTTATTTTGCAATATGTATAACAAATATTTAAACATTTCATATATGTGCACGTTTGTATATATATATATATATATATATATATATATATATATATATATATATATATATATATATATTTGTATGTGAAAAGAGAGGACAGATTTTCTACTCTCATATAAAAATAAAAATCTTTAAACATACCCTTTTAGAAACTTTAGTATTCTATGCCAGAGACACAATATTGACCACTGGAAAAAAAGTATTGCTAAGAACAGAACTTATGTGTAATATTCATTAAAGTCTTTTATAAGATCCACACTATTATGCTAGATAGTATTATAGACTTTTACTAAAACACTTCTCCATATTAAGCTTTTTTGCTGTTGTTGCACTGGAGATCAAAACCAGAGACTCACCTCACACATACTAGGCAAGTATTTTACCACTGAACTGCATCCATACCCCTATATTAAGCTTTTCAAGTGGCTAATATAGCAAGAAAAGGAAGTCTAGATTCCATTTGAGCAAAAGGGAAAGAGTTCAAATATTAAGCATTCACAAAATTGAGAAAAAGATTTTAAAAATAGAAACAATATTTACTCTACATGCTATGGCAATACGTCAATGTAAAAGTGATTTGCTCTACATTAAAAAAAAATCATATGCAAATAACCAGTTCTTATCTTTATGGAAATGTTAAATATATAACCTGGAATTCTCCTAATTGCTAATTTTCCATTTACTATTTTAATTATGGTTAAAAAAATAGTATTTTGTAAACATCACTAACTATCTATTTCAAATGAAAATGAGAGTCAAAACTTCCTTTCATAAATTAGTCGAATATTTACAGTGCTTTGTAATACTTCCATTGATAATTCTTCTAATTTCTCTTTTTTTTATAATTTAACAAGGTGCTTAACATTTTGTATTTTTTAAATTAATTTTATAGAAACTAAAATAATTCACATTTATGGCAGAGAGACAGATAATATATAAAATAAAATTATAGAAAATAGGTAACTCAAATAGGGGACTGTTTTTCAGACTTTTCATTTTTATTTTCCTCTTTTGCTCCCTAACTTCCTGACATATACACTGGGCCTTCAGTCAATGAGGCTTAGAAGGTATTTCTTAGATGAAAAAGAGATCTATGCATTAGCTTTTATTTTATCTCTAGTGCTCACTGATCCCCAGAACAAATATTAACTCCTCTGGAGAAGCCAACAGTATGAGAAGAAAGCCCTTGTAAATTATATTATGTACTCACACAATTTTTAATAAGGCTGAGTGAAAAATTAGAAACCCATCACATTACAGAATGATAGACATATTTAGACTAGTCAACTTGGGAGAATTTTTCATTTTAAAGTTGTTGTAGTGGCTGTTAATATTTTAGTCACTGTTTCTGAATCACATGTGGAATTTAAATTTGATGCAAATATCATATGTATAGGACAGTATGGAATTTTTGCAAAGACTTCTGCTATTACTGTTTTCTGTCATCAAGAACAAAATATTATTATAAAACAATTATGTTGAACTTTCATCTTCTTGGGATATGAATATTTAGTGCAAATGTTCACACACAGAAATACACAGAGAGATATGGAGATATTTATATTAAAAACACATATTTGTATCCAATTTCAGACAAAATTTGTACTCTTTTATTTTAAAACTGATACATGTACTAAATCAAAATTTCTTGACTTTTTATGTCACTGACATCTGATGAAACCAATATTGAATAGAATGAGGTAAGGATGAAAGAGCTAAAGAATATTTTCATTCACTATCAAATTTTCAGAAGTGGTCAGATATTTTGTATTTATTTTAAATTATCAGCAGTGGGAAGATATTTTAATAATGTGTGCTATTTATTTATTATATCAAATGTTTTTTTGAAATAATTCTTTGTCAATTTAGTTCATCTTGCAGTTAAGAAAATGAAAAGATGATCACAATATGATTCTTCGTTTCATGGAGTTGGCAGTGGTCTTGGAGAACTGGAGAACATCATGCAAAGTGAAACAAGCCAGACTCAGAGAGTCAAGGGTCGGGTGTTTCTCTCATATATGAAAGCTAGATCAAAATAAGAAAAAAAAAGCAGGGTTGTTTTAGTCAGCTTTTTCTTTGACATGACCAAAAGATCTGACAAGAACAATTTGAGAGAAGGAAAAATCTTTCAGTGGCTCATGGTTTCAGAGGACCCATTTCATAAATAGCCAACTCCATTGCTCTAGACTTGAGATTAGGTAGAACATGATTACAGAAGACTCTGGTGGAGGAAAGTAGATCAGCATATGGACACCAGGAAGCAGATAGGGTATATGGCATGCCAGGGACAAAATATATACTTCAAAGACATACCCCCAATCACCCGCCTCCTCCAGCCACACCCTACCAGCCTATGGTTACCATTCAGTTAATCCCCATCAGAGGATCAGTGCACTAATAAGGTTAAGACTCCCATAACTCATTTACTCATGAGTATTTGGGGGATACCTAATATCTAAAGCATAACAGGGGATCCCATGATAATAGAAGGGAGATCAGTGGAGTAGAGGAAGGGATGGAGGGGAGGGAGGAGAGATGAAAAAAATGGAGAAACTGTGGAATGAAATTGACCAAATTGTGCTATGTACATATGTGAATATATCACAGCCAATTTTACATTTATATATGTATAAAAACCAGTTAAAACACTATAAATACATGGAAGAAAGACCAGTAGAGTACAGAAAGGTGAAAAACAGAAGTACTGGGAACTGTAATGGAGCAAATTATGCTCCATGCATGTATGATTATGTCAAAATGAACCCCAGTGTTACATATGACTACAATGCACTAATAAAAACATTTTAAATAAACATGGTTTGTTCCTTGCTGTCACAAGGAGAAGACTGTGGACATACCGGAGCTCATTGACAGGTAGAGAAAGCATCTGGAAGTCTCACTGAAATGTTCGCTTTCACTTTGGATGTTTTGACATTATGTAGACACTTCTACTTTCAGTATATTCAGCACAGCTGTGGTTTCTTTTTTGTAATCTCTAGAGATTTCTCAAGAGTATGTTGAATTTTGTGGAATACTGATTTTAATCCCTATTGCTTATTCAGTATTAAATTTGACCAACTTCAAATGGAAGATTCATATTAAGTATGAAGAAAATGGATTAAGTTTACATTTTGTTAACAAGAGAGAATAATCTGATGACCTCAACAGGAAGTAAAAGCATCAGTAAACAGGAATGTAATGTGTGCTAATATGGAATACAAGTATACTATTTGGTCACAGGGTAACTCAGATTTTAGAAGAATGTCATTTCAGTTGCTGTTTCTATAATTTTTCTGTAATGTTTCTATGCTTAATGTGGCTTTTACAAGTAATTTATAAAAATAATTAAGAATGGGAAATTGATAATTAATATAGTTTTGTAATAAGACAATACATTTACTGAATATTTACCCAGGGCCAATCATTGTGTCAGATGCTGTATCTCCTAAGTCATTTAATTTTCAAACAATATTACTTCCTTACCAAGAAGGAAGTAATCATATTCTCATTTTACAAATTAAGAAACTGAGAGATGCATGAGTAAGCATTATTTTTTAATGTCACATAGCTAGTAAGTGAATAAACTAAACCAAACCCAGGTAGTCTGACTTTTTGAGGCTGCAATTCCTAATCATTTTAGCTTTAATTAGCCTCATAAAATAATTCTGTTTTCTCAATATATTACTTAATGTCACAATGCTCACTTTTGATAAATATAAAATTGCATTAACAACATCCCAGATAATTTCAAGTCTGGTGCAAATTGCAATACATATGGGAACAAAACCCAAATCAACCTATAGATAAAAATATTAGAGTGTAGAAATCAGTATACCTGAATCTAATCTGCTAAGTAGTTGTTCATGATCTATTTTATTTTAACTTTGTATTTGAAAAAAAAAAAATTTGTTAAATAATTTGGTGTTCGAGGCATTAACAATTCTAAACAACACGTTGCTTCTGAAAACCCACTTTGGGGTCTATGTGGAAAAATCTTGTAGAGTCTCCATTACCTAGACTGACATTTGCATCAATTTATTAAAAAGACTCTGCTGTTAAATGAATGGTTATATTTCAGTTAGTTATAATGATCATAATTCATTGTAATGTTTTTCATTGAATTTCTCATTTTCCATTTCTTCTTGATCTATTACTATCATCTGTGATTATACATATCATTTATAATTTTGCTCCATACTCTATATGAACTGATCTTAATTTTTATTGTTCCATAATTTGCAATATGGTAGACTTTAAATTGTATGCATTACTTTTGATAAATATTTTAATATTATTTGACTTATGGTAGGTATAAGCCCACCTTTTATAACCAATCTATAATATTCAATTACCCTAGTTTTACTTTTAAATTGACTCTTGATTATAAAAAAGAACATCAACAAGTTAATAAATATTACCTCACTGAAACTGAATCATGTCTTACACATCTTACCACTAAGGACTTATTACATACATTTCTGAATTGGATGGCCTTCCATCTGTAGGGATTTTTCCAAGGAAGAACAGTACTATGTTCAGTAATCAATTAAGCAGATAAATACAAAGTTCATTCTTTGATTACAATTAATTTTTAAATAGACTTGTTATAAAGCACATTAGGACAAATAGATATACATAAAGGAAATATGTGAAGAAATATAAATTCCTGCCATTTTCAGATTCAGTAATATTAAACTGCACTTAATTGTTTTCTACTTTCTATGTTTTAAGTCTACCACTAGCTCATTTATTCACTCATGCTGGCCAATATGTATTTTAATCTCTGTTCCTAATTCCTTCATGTTTATGATAATAATTGGAATAAAATTAATGAGTTAAACTTTGTTCTTTCACTTTTGTTCAGAATTTTGTTTTGAACTATGTTTAGCCCAGAGAAATGATTGTAAACATAAGGGGAAAAATCCCTTCATTTGGCTTTCTGTAGACCTGTATTTACCTTCCAAAATTTTAAAAATATTCTGCTCATGAGAATTTTTTTCCCATAGAAAAGACTACCCGTATGCATGATGCTTTATCCCCCATCTGTTTTTGATCTTGTTATTGTTCAGGTCAGCAGGATAAGCAATCCCAGCAATTCTGTTACCCGTGGCACTCAAACTATGAGAAACACAGTCTTCTCCAAAACTGAGGCCTTATTCTCTACTTGTATTTTTGTATTGTATGTATACTAAGAACTATTACAACAGTATTACAGCAAGCTCTTCGTTTGATTCAACTTTTGATTTAGGACAAAATCTGTCATACTGACTTAGTTTTGTAAAAGTAGTGTTACTATTTCCCGGTCAATAAAGATTGGTAGAATCTGCAATTTGGACATATTGTATCCTTTAGTAGCATACTATTAGTTGTTTAGCAATATGTCCCTGTGTCAGTTTGAACATAAAAATAATTGTGGAGCAAAAAGGACTAAAAGGAAAAGGGAGGTTAATAGTTGGTTCATGACCTGGAAATTTTTCCTGATAGAATTTGATTGCTATATTTTATAGAAAGGCTAACTCTTAATAGCATTTATTTTAGTTCTCTACAGAAGTCTATAACTCACAGAAGAAAAAAAAAACTGACATAAATTAACTAAACCCAATTTGAACCATGTTTGTAAACGTGGTTTATCATTGAGAGCATTTTTCTTGCCACTAGGGGGCAATTTTATATTAGACATTTTAAAGTCTTCACTCCCAATAAAGAAACTCATAGATGCCAGCCTTGAATTATTGACAAAGTGAATTTTGAAGGTGTAAAATATGATGTCTGAAATCAGCATCGGTCTTAAATCCATTTCAGTAATAGTCAAGTCTTTAGAGCCAAAAGAGATGAAAAAACTGGCACCTGTTGAAACTTTCTAGAATGAGATTGTTTTCTAAGAGGAAGAAGATAATTTTGTCAGGGAGAGAATTGGACTTAATCATAGCAAAGCCTTTTGAGGGTGGCTGTGTTTGAATTACTTTGAGCTGTGCTTTAATTTTAGAAGCCCATAATATGAGTCAAGAAAAGTCCCAAAGAAATATTTCTGGTAATACTTTTTTCTTTTATAGGTGATAACACAAATTGATCCACTTGTTTGAATCTAACTTTTTTTGAACATCTAACATGTTTTTTGAACAATAACAATATCTCAGCAGGCTTCATGCAATTTTTACAAAAGAAAAGAAGTTTCATGATTTTAAGCTCTGTTTTATTATGAATCAAGGTACTTTCAAATACCCATGGGGCATGTTCAGCCTGCATCTGTGTGTGCATTGTGTTTAGTAACAGCAGGCCTGTGGTGTCTTCCTTACATTGAAACCTAGGCTTCTCAAGATCACTGTTTATCTCAGCTGAGCCTTAAAAAGTCCCCTTCATCCTTGAGATTATTTCACCACTATTATCAAAATCTCATTACCAATGCCTAATTCCTCATTCCATGGCTACACAGCTTCAGTCATAAAGAATGAAGAGTCTTTCTTTTAGGAACAAAAAGACTGAAGATTCACCTGCAACATGAGATCACAGCATACATATACACACATTCACATGTGAGCCTAAGGGAAGGAAAGGTACATGCTTACAAATCCTGTGTGCTCTCACTTCCAACACAATAAGATAATTGCAGCCAATTTTCTTCATTTTAAGTAAAACAACAAGATCAAATTAACACATTTTCAATTACTTTTGTTTTATTATAATTATCTTTTTTTTTTGCAGCCATCCAAAAATTTGCTTTCTCTTAACTTGAAAACAATGGCATGTGAAAGTAGTACAGTTACAGGTTTTAGTCTTTATATATAAATAAGCAAAATTGATAGTAAAAATAATTTTAAACTTTACAGTAATTTATTTTAATTTACATGGTATTATTGCCAAAAATGTATTGATTGATTATAAGTATTTGATAAACTGATAGATTATTGCTTTGCTTTTTACTGGAAATATTTATGGAAATCAAGATTAAATTTTTGTTTTATTTACATTTATATTTTAGAGAAAATTATAATTAAAATTTCCTTATACAAGAAATACACAATCTGGGAAATCTTTGGTTGACATTTGTTTCTCAATTTATTAGAGGGAGTTAGTCTTAGATTGTTGGAGACTGGAGGATCTGTCAATTACTTTTGTTGTCAACAGAGTCACTTGTAGACATATCTATGCAACTTAATTTGGCTCCTCTGAAAGAACTGTCTACTTAAGAGTGGAAAACAATATATATATATATAAAATGCTGATCATGAGTGCAGTATATGCCCTTTATTTTGAAAATTCAAAAATAAATGAAAACACCAAAGGAAAATTGATAGTCATAATTTACTTTAGAAACTGTATACATATAAATACCAACTTCTTTATATGCATGAATATGCAAATGTAATATGATTTATCAAATATCATACTGCATACATATAATTGTATTACAGGTCTTCAAAAATGTTTAATGTACAAAATTAAAATAGCACTTTAACTATCATAGACTATAATTCACTAGACGATAGTGTAATTATTTGTAAAGTACCAAAAGATTATTATCAAAATTAAATACAAACAATACATGTATAAGAACTTTGAGATTTTATCATTAAATTCCATGAAGTTAAAAGCATGCATAATTCATTTGTGTATGCCCAGAACCCAATATAGGTATTTCTTTTCATATGCTCTAAGTTCCTAAATTTGATACTATATTTTACTTTTACTCTGTGAAAATGTCTTCTTCTTATAAACTTTGAATGTACAATCTCTATCTTGGAGAAAAGCTAATATCTACCTGTTTAGGAATTTTCAGTATGGGCAGAGAACTCATCTTCTCACTTTGTCAATGCATTTCCCCAAATTTGAGTCCCTACGCATTAAAATACACATGGAACACCAGCAAGAAATTCTGGGTGACCACCACATCATCCATTCCCAGGGTTAAACATCCCCAGGTCCATGTTCTCTTTATTTCACTGCAAGAATTGTGGACATGCCAATATCCATTGTGAGTTTTCATTTTCTTAGCTTATTACTTATATAACACACACATATGCACATAACTGTCTCTTTCAGAACAATTAGAGATACTAATTCTCAGACTTTTAATTAAACTCTCTAAGAATGGGAGAACCGTTTTCCTAATCACCCTGTAGATTGTCAGGTTACTTATTTTCCCTGGAGTTCTAACTTCACATCATTAGGCAGAACATTATCTTCTTTCAAACTGTGCTACTTTGTCCACAAAGGATAAAATTTTGATCCATGATAATTCATATGTACTTCATAACCACTTCATTGACTGTACCAAGATCTGGCTAAGGTTTCCTGGAAATACAAGTTCTCAATTAAATTCTTCTAAATGCTGTACATCTCTTAGTTTGAAGAGGGGTGAAGGAAAAAGAAAGGGAAGGAGGGAAAGAAAAAAGAAGGGGAGAAAGCATATTCATATTTTTGAATTTGGGGCACAGATAACTGAAAGAGAAATGAAGATATACCTGGCAATCAGATTAATTCCAAATAACCTAGAGATAAATTAAAAATGCATATATATACATAATATTAAAGAACATATAATATTAAAGAATATGTACATTTAAATAGAATGTGTACACATCTTATTATTATGTAAAATTATCTGCAGGTTTTCTAGGGTAGTTCTTCTTCACCCATGTTTACTTTAAACAAGTGAAGTCAAGGTCAGTTTATACTCTTAGAGTCAAGGAAAATGAAAATTGGGGTCAGAGAACTGAATTTCAATCAAGGCTCTGGTACTTTCCAGGTAAGTATTTTTAAACAAGTTTCTTAACCTCTGGAAACTTTAATAATTTTTATAATGGGTTTTGTACCTAGCTCATGGGGTTGCTTTGAGGGTGAAATGACACATTACATGTAAAATGCCTAACCAGGTAACTGGCACCATAAAGTATAATAAATTTTGAGTGCTACTCTGAGGTGTTATTATGCACTTACATCATAGACCTCAAGTCAGCTCTTGACATATTATAAATATATGATAGTTGGACAGATGCAACTGATAAATTTGGTTAATGAGTTGTTAAAATATATATTTTAAGACAAGCACTTAAAAGTTGCTTTATGGTAATTTGCATATTGGTTTCATATCCTTTTTCCATTTTAATTACACGTTTTCTTAAGAGTGTGTTTTGGCAAATATTCCAAATTTCCTTTGAGATCTTCAACCTGTTTTGATTAGTACATAGTCTCATGTTACTTAAGGAAGGGGGTAACTCAGAGAACTTCATTCATAGTTGATAACATCTGGCGAGAGCATCATGGAGTGGACATGCACAAACTAAGATGACCACTGAATCACTAGGTGATCGAATCTTATGGCACCACTGCTACATATATATATATATGGTCTGTCATTAACCAAGCTTTTATTATGCATCCCATGACTATATATTCAAATCACAAAGGCTATTTTTATTGACTATATTGTGAATATTAAATATTATTTTGAAAGAGTCACATTTAATAAAAAAAAATTCATTGGAGCTTTCTTGTAGATCTTGACTTGAGCTTAGCATTTGTGATCTTTGTTATATCATGATTTTGAGTAGTTTTATGATAAACATTCTACTCCCCTGACTCTATCTGGAATGTTCATTCATTTTCCACCCTATTACAAAAGGCAGTTTTTTAAAAAATTGATAAATTTCCAAAAATTTGACTCCATGCAAGTTGAACATTTTGTTTGTATTTAGATATTGATTAAATTTTCTTGTTCTTCCAATGTTATGAATGAAGACACCATAAAGTTCAGTAAAATCTAGCAGTTAGAGTTATGGCATTTTTTGCATAATAAATGTAAGACATTATTTTTATGTGACTCTGGACTAATGTGTCTCTAGATTTGTGATGCAAAAGTTTGAATGGGGGCTACCAATCAAGGTAATTGCTTATGAGAGACAGTCACATGGCCCATGTGTTACAACATATAGTACTGGAAAACTGAGATTACATTATCAAAATATAGTGAAAGAAATAATATTGTACCCTCTGGTGTTATCTTACCTTCAATAATTCCTAAAATTCTACCTCCACCCTGCATCTTAGGTAATCTCACTCACTAATTCCAGGCAGGATGGGAAAAGAAGAAATCACAATCTAAGGATACATATAGTATCAATTAAACAAGAAGGAAAAGTTTTAGTGTTCTATCGCATAACATTGTGACTATAGCTAATAATACATGTTTTAAAATTGATAAGAGTAGATTTAAAGTGTTCTCAATACATGCACACAAAAAACGATGGGTAGGGGAGGTTGATAAATCAAACAGCAAAATTTACTCATTCTACAAGGCATACATATATCATAACCTCACATTGTATCCCATAAAAATATGCATTAAAATAAAATTTTATGCCTTTTCTATTGTATTCATAGACCTAATGCATTGACTTTTTAAAAATAGGCACTGAGTAATTATTTGGTAATAATTTATGGTAATAATTTTTGGTAATAATTTATGTCAATAAATGAGTTAAACAGTAAAAAATAGAATCAAAGCCTAAAAATATGGAAAAATATAATAAAATAAAATATATTTCATCAGTGAGATAGACTACTTAAAAAGTTCAATTATTATAGTTAAGAGAGATATATTAGAAATTCTGCGAATTATTTCTACCATGGTTTTCGGCAAACATTAATGTACATAAAAGGCTTAAAAATAGAGAATCTCCTAGGAGATTTGACAATGTAATTTTCTCAAGAAGCCCCATGATTGGAGGATGTTCTAAGCAAAATTGGAGGGGTACTCTTGCTATAAGCTGTCAACCTGTCCAGTTAACCAGTTAAATCCTGTGCAATGAGAACACACTTTTAAAGTATGTCTTCATGTGAGCCTAAATTCAAATGCTTTTACCCATAAAGAAAATCTCTTTTCTTTTTTCTTTGTCTTCTCTCTCTCTCTCTCTCTCTCTCTCTCTCTCACTGGGGATTGAACCCAGGCCACCTTATCCCTGAGCTACTACATTTCCACCCATTTTTATTTTTATTTTGAGACAAAGCCTCACTAAGTTGCTTAGAGCCTCATTAAGTTGTGAAAGCTGGTCTTGAACTTGCAATCCTCCTGATTCAGCCTCCCAAGTCACTGGGATTGTGGGAGTGCACCACTATGCTTGGTTGAAAGCCCCTTTTCAGACTCTTCAGAACTTGCAAATACGTATAGTCTCCTCTCCCTACAGCTCAGATACTGGGTGCTCCAGTCACCAGAAGTCAGGACTCCTAAGTCCCCCAGTGCTGGCAGCTGTCCAATATGCATGGGCAGTTTCAGCACTGAAGCCATTAAGGGAGAACTTAAAACGAGCAATCCTGCTAAGATAGGACCATACACGTGAACTCCAACTCAGCTCTGTCGAAAAAGGTCCAGGGGCAGCAAGGGAGATGGGCGTGATCCGTTAGGAACAGGGCAGCCTTCCTGTCCCCATCTCTTATTTTGTATTTGCGAAGAACTTTCTATCCAGCCTGGTCCGATATAAATAAAGCAAGTGCGAACATCTTTGCTAGAAATTACACCCATCTGGTGTGCTTGACCTGTCCTTTCAGGCAGGACTTGTGCGAAACCTCAGCACTTCTTTTTTTCTTTTTTTGTAATTGTGAAGACCAACCAAAGAAATGTCTTTTGTCCTATTATCACTTCCAGGGAAAGTCCTAAGCAACTTACCGTGGTTGAGAATAATCCAGAACGGTATTTCTGGACGTGTTCTTCAATTTCTGTCTCACACAATCCTTACCGTCCACCTGCAGAGGAATCAGAATTTAGAGTTCTCTGCCACCTCCAACTTGCTTCCTTCTCCCCTCCCCTTTCTGGGGTTTTGAGGGTTTTTCTTTTAGATGCTCAGGAGGTTTGGTTATCTCTTGTTTCTCCTCCTCACCAGGTGCTATCTGTTCTACCTTGAAACAGGGTGACCATAATATATTTCAGTATTCCTTCCACATGCTTTTTTATTGAGAAAGTTATTAGCCAATGACTCATAATCAACCCAACAAATCAAATAAACAAGTAAAACACCATAGTCACAGTATTTTGCTACTTTCCTTCATTTAAGACATATTCATTCAAATGTTGTTTTGTTTGTGTTGATATCTAGATTTTCATTTTCTTGAAGATAGAAATTAAACTATACAGTTATTTACTTTGTATGTAGGCCCTTACTTAATTCTTTAAAGAAAAAGTTAGTGGAAAGAAGTCCTGAAATTGTTGTTATTTTATTTTTTTAGTGAAAATACAAAGCCTTAGTAGACCAATGTGCAAAGTGTACACAGAACTAAAGGAATAAGAATAAAGAGCATATGAATTTTGCAATCTTAATAGTTATAAATTATCCTTTAATTGTAATGCTGCAAGAATAAGTAAACACACTGTGCTTCAAAGAACATAATTGAATTAAAGATCATTATACCCCATAATATATAATGAGTCAATTTTATAGGAGACATTCTTAATCTTTATTTCAACTAAAATCTTCTCCAGCTAGTTTTAATCCCTCACATCACACGCAACTTCTCTTCAATCATATAACTTTCAGTACAACTGAAAGAAGGCAAAATTCTCTTTTATTCATGATCATTTCCTTCTCCCTATATTGCAAAGGAAATATGATCTTTCTTTCCCATGCATGAAGAGATTTACATCCTTGAAGTGTTCTTTGTGCCTCCAGTTTCTTAATTTCTAAAGTGCTCATTACAAACTAAAAGACACTTTGTTACTTAGCAATAACATAGAAGCTAACAATAACAAGAAGGAGTTGAGAGCTGAGAACACATTCTGGGAAATGGTTTGAAAATTAGAATGCAAAGTGCTTACTTTTACTTGTATACTGATTAAGGCTTGTCAAGTAAGTAAGTCAATGATACTCTATCAATAAATTGAGGCTACTAATAAAGTGACAAGTTGGGAAAAAAAGAAAAAAAAGTACCCCATCATTTGATTTGTGTGTTTTCTTATACATAACTAGATTCATTTCCAAGGAGTAATAAAAACACCACCATTTGTGCTGGTGACGTGCAAAACTTGATTTATAAATAATTAAAGTTAAGTTTAAAATAAGTACATCAGCAAGTTGTATGTTTGCATGCCTATTTTTTTATAGCCCTAGACAACATGAGCAGAAAAGAAAAAAAATAATTTCTGTGTTAACATCTGATTCTGTAGTGGCATCTGCTCTTATCATTGCAGCCTATATTTATAGAATTTCTTTCTGCTATTTGTTTACCACTGAACATTTCTCTTTGAGAAGCAAGCATTTGGTTTGCCCCAATGGCCACCTCATATGATGCTTGAGTGAATTATATTTGAAATTGTGTGGTTTTATTTAAATGTTTACTTTTAATGAATTATATTTTTCACAAAATATCTTCCCTTAAAAATGAGGTTGCCATTTATTGGTCATATCTGCTTATGATTATTTCAAGAACTTTTGCACATTAAAATTTTATCCATAATCCATATAACTTGACCTTTAATTTCATTTACTTTGTATTATTGAAAATCTTGGTGGGAAATGATGATTGTGGAAGCTAAATTTAATGTACTTAGGATGCATTTCATGGTCAAGGACTAAATATCTTCAATACAAACTAATTATGCTCACTTAAAAACATTCCTATTGAGATAGCCAGTTGTCATCTGAACCCTTCCTGACCTCCCATGCATATATATTTCTTGACCTTCACTACCTGTCTGTATATTTTTGGCTTTTCCCATCTTTAAAATATCAGTTAGATCTTACTCTTCTGTGAAGGTTTCCCTGATCAATCCTATCCATCTTCAATAAATTCATTCAGTTTAGCATCTCACTAGTATTTAGGTATATAATTCAATCAGGCTGTTGCAGGATTACCTTCATGTTTCTTGCACATATTTACTGGATTTTTTTCTGTTGAATTTGTGATAGGTCACCTTCATTATTTTATAAAATCATTTAGGATTATGAATTTGCATATATAACATTATAACTGGCTAGAGAATATAGTAGCTACTGTGATTGAAATTCTAGATTTCCTATTTACTGATACATGTCTCAGTATTTTTTTCTCTGTAAAAAGGACAATACAGTCTTTAATGATAACAAATATTTCACTATGAGTGCTAAGCGCAATCTGAAGAATTCCATGGTGAATATAGCATATCTACTTCATTTTTCTTAAATGACTTAAATATTCTAGAGGATATGTGTATTGACATGCAGAAGAAATTCTAAGGTCAGTATTGTATAAGGACAAATACTTAAGCATTTTTAAATCACTTATTAATTTAGTTGACTTTGGAACAGGACATAGCTTAAAACTCAACTCCTTATTTATAGCTGATAAAAAATTCTAGCAAATGTTACTTTATTAAGAATGTTTATATGTGGTAATATATTCAGGATCACTACTTGAATATTTGATACCATCTTTTTACTAGTATTACTGCGTGAATGACATTTTTCTTAAATTTAAACTGTTAAGCCTCTATGTGTACATTGGTTTATTTTTTTTGAAAGTCAAAAATAGTGATATAACACTAAGTTAAAAGAAAGACCAGATAGACGGTTTAAGTTAGAAATCTACCCTCTGTAAATATATTAACAAAACATTTTAAAATCTGCAAATGTTATTTTACTTGGTTTTATTTTTAATGAAAATAATGAATATGTATAAAGAATAAAGGGAATGGCTTCTCATCTATAGGTACTAAGTGATTTCATGATTTTTAGATAAATCAAGAGAAGTGTGTAAACTTCTAAAAAATTAAGTTTTCAAGATAGTAATAAGATACTATTTGCATAAAAATTATTACATATATAAATTAGATTTTATAATTAGAAAATATTGAGGCTGGTGCCCAGATGGTTGTTTAGTGTTTTCTAAGGAAATTCCATCTTGGCATTCGTTGAAAATTTTATGAACCTAAAATAAAATAAATTAGTCCAGAAATCAGCAAAAAATATGTTATAATTCTCCTGTGAAAATTAAATCTGTACCACCAACATGGAGATGTCACTGGTTCAAAGGAATCCACCTATGCTAAGTTGAAAGTGAGAGCCAGGAATGCTGACAGGCAGAGTCTCAGGTTAAGGTCAACATTTCCATTTCTAAGAACATGAAGTAGAGCTTCAAGCATAATCTATTCTGATCAGTCAGTCTTGCTGAGAGCTGTTGCTGGGTTATCACAGCATTTTGGGGGTCTGTCAGCTGCTAATGGTGAATAATTCTTGGAAATAAAATAAATATTAATTAGTTTATAGGGACAGCATGTTTTATACTATCACATGAAAGCTATTCCAAGATACAAGTTTTGGAAGCAAAAAAAAAGTGTTTTTTAAAATTTTTAAAATTTTATTTTTTAACTTAAACTTCTGACTAATGATTTTGCAGAATGCCATTAAACTTGTTAAGTGGTTTCATGTTATGTTACTCAAAGTCTAGACAATAATGTGCGTTGATGTTTTTCAGTGTTTGAATATTTGCTATATAATTCTTTAAATCTTAATGAATAATACACAAAAAGTATGATATAAGGAATTCCCAGTAATTTTCAGAACTGAAATTTCTTGTTTCCAATCTCAACAGATTAATATTTTTCAGGGAATTTTGTGTCCTTACTGTTGTTTTTAATTAGTCATTAATTTTCACAGCTAATAGGAGTATTATGCTACATTGTATTTACAGTTCAGTTTGGTGGCAGGGTATGGTTTGTTGTGGTTTGGAAGTGACACGTTCCCCAAAAGCTCATGTGTGAAATAATGCAAGAAGGTTTAGAGGAGAAACTTTGAATTATGAGAGTTTTAACTCAATTAGTGAATTCATCCCTGGTGGGATTAACTGATTTGTAACTGAAGGCAGGTAGGATGTGACTAGAAGAGATGGGTCCTTGGGAGCATGCCTTTGAGGTACATATTTAGTGACCCGAGCTTAATCTCTATGCTTTCTAATCATCGTATAAGTTGCTTCCCTCTGCCACACTCTTCTACCCTGATGTCCTGCCTCACCTTGAGCCTGGAGGAATGGAGCTGGCCTTCTATGGATTGAGACCTCTGAAACCCTGAGCCAGTGAATAAAGCTTTCCTCCTCTACAATTGTTCTGGTCAGGTCTTTTAGTCATAGTAGCAAAAAAGCTATCTAAAACAGTATTAGTACTGTAATTTGTGTGTGTGTGTGTGTGTATGTATGTGTGTGTGTATATGTGTGTGTGTGTGTGTATATGAACACACGAATATATATTTATATGTTGTTAGGGTCTGTAAACAAGTCAGGATGGCGCCTGGCAAATGTTAGAGTCTGTAAACAAGTCTGGATGGCGCCTGGCATTTTGCCAGAGGGAGTGGTTTATGAAGTAACTCCAGCGAGCCATTAAGTGTGGAGATTTCTTATTGGTTGACTGCTGTATCTAGTTTATGTTAATTAGATAAGCTGTGTGGAATGTATAAATACCTCTGTTGTCCTACAATAAATGGCTCCCACTCCTGCTGTATCAATCTACACAAGTTGCTCGTCACCCCCTGGCTATTTTGCCCAGCCAGCCGGACAGCGGCAATATGTAAATTTGGAAATATATAGCTTTTCTCTATTGCAATGTAGTAAATTTTAGGGGATTATTATTCTAATTGAGAGAAGACATTTTTAATAGAAATAGAAAAAGAATAAGACATACATGTCACAATATACTGTACTGTCATGTTTATGTATAACCAAAAAGAATAAATAAAATTTAAAAAAAGAAATAGATATTTCGTGTGTGTGTGTGTGTGTGTGTGTGTGTGTGTGTGTAGGGGAGGGGTCCTAAGGATTAAAGCCAAGGTCTTGTGCATGCTAGGCAATTGCTTTACCACTGACCCAAATACACAGCTCAGAAAGATTTTATTTTTTTTCTCTGAAGTAGAACAGTTAAATTTTAGACAGACTAAAAATGGAATTAAAGGGGAAGGTTGTTGAGAATGTAAAATCAGACTTGACTATACAATTTCCAGCTTGAGTGATTGAGTGAAGACTGCTATGGGCAAGGCAGGCAGAACAGCAGGCTGGTGAAGGAGAGCATGAGTGAGTAAATTAATTTGAGATTGGCTAAGCTGCAGGTGTTTGTGAGCATATAAAGTGAGATGGACAGCAGATATGGGGGAATATGAGTGTGGAATTCTGGGAAGACATTTAATCTTTAATCATTTAATCTGTAAAGGTCTTTGGTAGGTGTTGACATACAGGTGGAATGAAACTGTGAAGTGAGAGAGAGGAGGCCCTAAAACAAAAGAAGGTTAGATGTTAGTGAAGTAAGAAATAGAAATGGGAACCTTAGAGAATGAGGCCCACCACTGCAGACTAAAACCCTAAGGTAAAGCTTATTTATTCATTCATTCATTCATTCATTCATTTATTTATTCATTCATTCATTCTTAGTTGTGACTGGGAGGCCCCCATCACTCTTGAACGCCCATCCTTTCTGTTGTTGCCCCAGGTTTCCTTGACTACCCTCATATTAGTCAACCCTAAAGAGTTGTTTTAAACTCAATTGTTTTGAAAACGATTATTTTGTTTTAAGTAATAAGTACAGGATAAACTTAGATTAAAAAACACATTAAATCATCCCATTATGGGAATAAGGAATTATAATTGTATACCATCAATGGAGTTAGAAAAATAGAACCATCAAGATAAAGTTTCCAATGTATCAAATTTATCCTTGTATTTTTTTCATTTTATAAAATCTTGGTTTTGTTTTAAAACAAGAAGTCTTTGCCTAACTGTAAATCCTAAAGATTTTCTTCCATTTTTTAAAAAGGGTTATTATTTTACATTTTGCATTGGAGTCTGTGATACATACATTTTCCTCATTACAACAGTAAACTCCTAGGCAGAGAGTCACTAATGGTATGCTCTTTTGAACTAGTCCCATGCCATGGGAGATTTCCTTGCTTGCTTCTAATAAATCTGCAATGGAATTCTCATCCTCAGTCATCTGCATACTTCCTTCTTCAGGTGCATGAGACAAGAATACTCCAGTGCTCACAAGATCCTGTGTTATATTAGCAACCTTCAAAAGATAGTAGAAAGAAAGACAAATAATAAGAGAAATTGAAAAAAATCAGAGATGTAGGAGAACAATTGAATTAATTAGATTTCCTAGAACTCAAGGTAGGTATGGTTGAAGAAGAAAATAGCCAATAAAACCATATACTGTTTGGAATTTTCAAAATCAACTATTAGATTTGCATCTAGGAGATTGTTTGTGTACTTTCAAGTGCTATTTCAATTGAATCATATGAAAAAATGATATGAATAAAAACCATATTACATAAGACATGAAAACAAGGCATTTGGAACTATGTGGGGAAAATAAAAAGAAGGAAAGGAGGAGAAGGCATAATTTTGGAGGTGGAATAAAATAGGAAAGTATAGAAATACAGCTGGTAGGAAAGAAGACGTAATGTAATTAAATTGTCTCAAAGATACATAAAAAGAGAGGGAGCCCTTAGAGGAAGCAGAGACAGGATAGGGGCCTAGAGGATCATGAATCTTCAGCATATTTATAAAACACCCCATTTTTAGCCATCAGCCCTTAAAATGACATTTTTTTGCAATAGATTTGAATGTAAAAGCAACAGGCTCACAAGGTGTGGTGGGCTGTTGATGAGAATTTTCATTGAAACTGGCAGGAACATCGGGAACCAGCTGTTGGTTATAGGTAGATCATTTTAAAGTAGTTTAAAAATCTAAGGAATAACTCCAAGTTTCTTTGCTTCAGATCATAAGACTTCCCCATGTATTTTACCCAAGAAAATCACACACCTTTCAGAGACAGAATTACCAGCTGTCATGCAAGTTTTTCTCTATGATGCATTTTATCAGTGAATTAAAGAAACCAATGTATATTCTGCAACTGGTTATTATAAGGGTTATTTAATATGTAAACGTTGATAAAGGAGGTCCTGATATGTTTAGTGTTATATATTTCACTTACTGAGTTGGTGGTAATGCCTTTTACTATAAGTTCTATATCATTGTTATAAACCCCATCACATACACACAGGAAATGATATCCCTGGATATAGACACAGAGGTCTCTTGCACTGCTGTGCAGCTAGCTCTCTGAAACACCTTACAGAGCTCTTCAGTAAAAGCCCTCACTTTTATAATGCTATCTACAGGCATCCTCACTTCTGAGTCAGTCTGTTGGAGTTTTTGCATTCTTTTATATCAGTGGCTCCAATTCAAGAATTCCAGAGGTGGCACTTTTATATTAGGGGCACATGGATGTTAAGGGTATTGAGCTCTCTAAGCTCACTGCTAAAGTTCATATCCTGGTTCCACTACTTAATCTGTGTGACAGTGAGTAAGAAACTGAATTTCTCTGTGCCTCAATTTCATAATAGTTCCTAATACCTAACCATGTAGCATTGTTCTGGGGCTTAAGTTAGAAAATCTTCAGATAAGACTTTTTAAACATTTTTTATATTTTTCTGACATACACAAAGTACTCCATATATAATAGCTTTTCATTGATCATAGGCTTATTCCCCTTGTTATAATAGATCACACTTTCAAATATCTTAATTGGGTACTAAGTAAATGGAGTGAAAACAGTAAATATCTAAGAATGTAATTGTGTAGTGCTCAAAACATGTTCTGTGTGTGAAAAGGAAAAATGTAAATTCTGATGATGCTTTGACAAGAGACCTAATAATGTTTCAGAAAGAGAAGATGGCTGTCAGCTGGTATTTTTATTGCCTTGAACCTTACCTCCCCCTTAAAATATAAATAACTGAATAGCTAGAATGCCACCATATTTCCTTCGCTACCTATATAAAACGTGAATGCAGAAGTAAAGTCTCTTGCATTGTAAGTGGTTTCTTAAGCTAACCAAGTCCTAAAATAAAGTGAGGATTTTTGGTTCCCATTTCACACCATTTCCCATGGTACCAGTGAGCTAAGACAGAATATTCCTACAGTACTTTGCAATGGGAAGACAGAATTTCTTGTGTCAGGAATGACAGAATGCTGTTCGGACTGGGAAACCCTTTGGGTAATTTCATTTTCATTTGCTACTGAAGCAGAAAAATCAACATGCTGTGTGTCAGAGTACAATGAGAAATACTTCTTGGCAGTTTGAATTTCAGCCATTGGTGAGGGGAGAAATACCTGAAGCAGGCTGTCAAGGTGTAACTTCACATAGATAAGTCTGGTTTAAAATAAGCAGGTAGTCTGCTTTCTGATATTATCAGAAATAGAAAGGGCCCTTTAGCTTGAACCAAATGCCTTAGGGAATTAGAGTTCCTGTGAAATCTGATGCTCTGATGGCTGATCCTCAAGACTGAAAATAAAGTATAAGTCTTAAAGTCTTTCCTATGAACATTTCTACCTTGCTTAGATTTTAGACAGATGGAAAAAGGAAAATAATGAGGAAGAAAGAATATCTATGCTGGAAATTCACACTGAAGTGGACAAGAATTTTTCAATTAAAAAAACTATCTAGTAGTAACATGACAATTTAAAATTTAATAGTTTAACTCCTATTACAACCTGTGAATAGTATTTCCATTTATATTTTAGTGAAAGAGAATAGTTAGTACAAATTAAAATATTTTTAAATACTAAAGACAACTTAATACTTGTACTATTTTATACTTTTATTTATATTCTTGCATAGTAAGATTGTTCATTGAAAATTGATGGATACTAATTGTAAATAAAAAAATTCATAGAAGAAAATGTTATACAATCAAGTAAACTATTCACAATGACTGAAAATCCCATACCACAGTTCTAACCATAATAGAAATTTTGATGTGTCTACTTAAAATGAACAAAATTTAGTATTATACATGTGTGCATGCACACACATATATGAATAAAAATAAAATTTGTGTTAGCAAAAGGTTATTAATTTATGCAAAACAGTTTTGTGAATTTCTTTTTAAAGTTAAAAGTCCATTCCATATTAATATAAGTGAAATTACATAATTATAGCAGAGGATTCTATTAATTAAACAATAATTTTCAAATATCTTCACCAATGTTTTATAACATTTTTAAATTGATAGGAACTATTATGTTCCTATGTGTGTGGCCCTGGGTTGGATCAGCAGTACTGAAAAATAGAGAGAAAGTGGAGGGGGGAAGGGGAGAGGAAATTTAATTATGTTAATTGCTATGTGATACTTTAATCAATCTAAGAAGTCTTATTCTTTCCTAATTTATTTTATTTTATAAACAGATGCAATACAGTATACATTAACCAAATAGTGTCTAGTGAAGTTCATGTTTTGACTTAGGCAACTATTGCTTGTGAGAACTTGTGCAATTTATCTAAACTTCCTGGGCCACAATTTCCTGGCTAGTAAAAGGGAACAACTGTATTTATCACATGTGATTGTGATAGGAAAAAATGAATTGATAAACATAAGCTAGAATATTATCTACTTTATAATAAATGTTCAGTAAATCTTAACTATTTGTTTACCAACAGTTTATTCTTCATGTAGTAATAATATTGAAGAGTTGGTTTTGTTTCTTTAATCAATAAATGTAATGCAATACATTAGAAGATATGTTAAAGTTCAATAATTCACATTTTAGGGGAATATGCTCCAGGCATTAATGAACTATCATTTTAATTGGAACTTATTTGCTAGTATTTTAAGATATTTTGGCATCAAACTCTTCACAAAGAAGGAAACTATGTAGCTTTCTCTTTTTTTGTTTTAATACACCATTTCCAAGTTTATATGCTTATGTTTTGATTTTTTAATAGACTGGCATGTAAGAAAGATTAGGCATTTTGCTTTTGGAATTAGAAGAAAACCTTTACATTTGAACTAAAGAAAAATTTTGCCCTTAACTAATGATTTTTTAAAAAAAAATCAATATTTATGAAATTATACTTATAAAACTACATAATTTCTATACTAATATTTAATCCATTGAAATATGTATTTATTAAATATGTGCTATTTGGAGGACTTTTTTTATACCAAAGAGATGTATATCGTCTCTGTGCACTCAACTAGAGCAGTTAAAAAGATGCTAAAATTGCTTTTAAAATTGTGTACATATTTGAAATTTTACCCCATGCATTTACTTCTCAAAACAATTTGTTGTGGTGTTTATTGTTCTAGCATTATAGCTATAGAAGCTAAGATTTGGAGTGATTAATTTAGTTTAAGTTACATAAATAGTAAGTCAAGAAGTAAGATTCAAATTCAGATCGGCTGTGTGGAAGCCTGTGATCTGGCAACCAAACATTAATGACAAGCAAATAATGATTATGAAATTAAAGGTTGGCAATACTATAAGGTAGCATCAAAGTAACTAGATTTTAAACTTCTCAAGGATAGGTATGAAGTTTCATTTATTTTTGTCATTACAAGAAACTGCACATACCTAGCACATAATAGGAAAAAAATCAGAGTTGTGTATAGGATTGAAAACAATTGGATCAATAATTTTAAAAAAAAACTATAGGTAAATTGAGCATCAGGAAAGATTTCATGAAGCAGAAAACATATGGCATGAGTCTAGCCAAAAAAGTAATATCATTGATACTTTACTGTTGGTGAGATAGGAATTGCTCGTAGCAGAAAAAAAATGTGTGAATAAATAGAACCCACATAGTTTAAAAGGATTTGAAAAATAGGTGGTAACCTAAATCATGTTGTACTTAGAATACCAGTGCAGAAGAGGCATTTTAAGAAAATAAAATTTTCCTTTTGTAATAATTGATATTTCAAAAAAAAAACAATACAAAATATCCTGGGTTAAAAAATTTAGACCTTCTTGAGCCATTATGTCGAAAGTTTTTGCTTATCTCCCATTAGGACATTCCCTGCTCCTCCTTGCTGGTAGAGCAAAGTCCCTTAGTTTCTTTTAGTCCTTGTCCAGCTGTGTCAGTGAAATGACACTTATTAACATTTGGAACACCCTTTTTTAAGTAACCCTAGTCCTCTTTAATCTGGTCTATATTTAGATATATCTTTTCCCATAATAATCACCTTTCAGCAGAGTATTTTCTTTGCTTAGGTTGAGTATAATTTTTCTGTTTCTCACACCAGTATGTATAGTCCATAAAACTTGCATTTTTGTTACTTGTGTTTGAATAGATTTCCCAAGTATGCAGAACAATACCTGTACAAGTAGGTACTCATATCAGAAAATATTTAGGTGAATCCTTATTCAACAGTTAGAAAAATGCAGACTTTTAATTATTAAATTACTTGCTTCAGTATAAATAAAAAAATATTGGTCAATATTTTGACAAGTTGACCATTAATTAATTTAGGTACCTTTTGGAACTTTAATTTAATTACCAAAGGCTATATGTCCCAAAAATGTGTTTGCACAGTTTTAGAAATATTATCCTGTGAATCTGAATGGAAATTAACTTTAAATGGGAGAAATTAACCATCTGCAGACACAAGATACTCTAGAATATAGGCAACAAGTATGGATCTAAGAAGGCTGAAATCTAGCTGATTATAGTGTACCTCAGTTAAGGTTTTCTTGTTAGATGAGAATAATTGTAAATGAACCAATTATAGCTACATAAGTATCTTAAATACATCCCAAACCATATGAATATCTTTGCAATGACATGATGATGAGAATATAATGTTATTCCTTACATCTTACCTTTTTTTATCCTCACAGTTATGTGACAGACATGAGATACAGGATACAATATTATATGTGAAACCTTACCTCTTTATTGGCCCTACTCAATGTCCAGTGAAAGCCCTAATTAATCAAGATGCACAAGCATCTTGTGATAATTAATGTAAAATGTCAGCACCTTGATAATGATTAGTGTCTTGAGTTAAATAGACAAGAGATTTTGAGTCATTGGAAAAGCATTGCCCTCACTGTTAAAATGTAAACCTAATTAGACAGCTGATTATTTATAAAATTAACACATCCAGGCCACTTGTTAGAAGGAAGTCTATGTTATGATCCAACATGGAAAATATGTAACAAATACCATATTGGAAGAGAATCAAGGTCAGGAAGAATATCTTTTTCTGAAGAAATAAAAACCTTTCTGAATAGTTTGCATTTTATGCCTGAATTACTTTTAAAAAATATTAACAATCATAGCTGGTTGGGTTTTCTTCTCCGTAGTCCATCTTCTTTTGGATTTAAATTATTTTTAATTCATTTTAATTGTCAAAAATTGTATATATTTCAGGCACACAACATGATATGATTCATGCATACATTGTGAAGTGGCTAAATTCAACTAATTACCATATATATTATCTCACATACTTGTCTTTTTTTGTGTGTGCTGAGAACACTTAAAATCTACTCTTTTAGAAAATTTGAAGTATACAATATGCTACTAACTCTAACTATAGTCACCAAGATTTACAATAGGTTTTCTGAACTTATTTTTCTTATCTAACTGGAATTTTGTGTTAATTTATATCTTTCTAATTCTTATACACCATTCCACCTCCCTGTTCCTGGTAACCACCATTTTACTCTCTGCTTCTATGAGTTTGAGACTTTCAGATTATACACATAATGGAAATCATGCAATATTTATCATTTATGTCTGGAGCTTTACACGTAATAATGTCCTCCAGCTTCACCTGTGTTGTTACAAAAGATTGTATTTCCTTCTTTTTTAAAGCTGAATATTATTTCATTGTTTATATATACCACATTCTCTCATCAGTTCATCCATTGATTGACACTTTATCTCAGCTACTGTGAATAATGCTGCAATGAACAGATATCTCTTTCTCATACTGGAAGTGCAGGTATCTCTTTGTCATACTGATTTCTTTGAATTTATACCCTGCAGTGAGATTTGTGGGTCATATGGAAGTTCTATTTTAGTTTGTAAAGAATTTCCATATTCTTTTCTATAATGAATGCACTAATTTATATTCCCACCCATAGTGTACATACTCAGCAATACTTTTTACCTTTTATCTTTCTGATAATAACTATTATAACAAATATGGATGATATTATCATTTTGATTTGCATCTCCTTGATGATCCATGATGTTAAACTTTTTTTTTTTTTCATAGACCTGATGGACATTTTAATGCCTTTTTCTGAGAAATATCTATTTAGGTCCTTTTCCCCATTTTATATCAGATTATTTGTTTTCTTACTAAGACTGGGTTTTGAAGTATGACTGAGAATTTGTTCAGCAGAAAGAATGGGGGAAGGGACTTTTAGATAAAAGTCTATTACAAAAGACACAGAATCACATATGATTATGATACCAACTTTTTTTTGAGTCTGTTTTTGTTAAAGCATGATTTTGGTTTATCATGTCTAGATACCCATAGTTGAATAAATAAACTTCCTTGGTTCTGATCCCAAATTATTAATGCTGCACCAATGAGCCCACATATAAAAAGGCAGCCTGAATTTTTTCTAGATGTTTGTGACCTGTTCAAATTAGAATAGTTTCTGTGAAATGATAACTGGGAATGAAACTGTGTTTTCATTTGCAAGGTAGCCCAGAATTATGGTCGAGTCATATTCTCAGTTTGTAAAACGCACCACCATTACTATATCTATGAATTTTTAACCAACTATACATTTTTTTAGATACATGATTGGTATTTCCATGGTGATTCTCAGATCATTGTTGCTAAACACAAAGCCTGTATAGTTTCATATATTTTAACACACTCTCACTAATGTCATAACTGAGAGAAGTAGACAGGTTTTATAAAATCTGCATTACTTCATGACATGTGATATAGAGTGCAAACATAGGTAAAAACAGGATTATGTTTACAGTTACTTCTAGATATAATGTAAACATTGTAATCTTGTGAAAAAGATAAGGTTTTGTGAATATCTTAAATCTTGTCTTTCTATAAATAGTACTGGAATTTGTTATAAAAATATCATAGACTAAATACAAAATAGGTTAGTTTGCTCTCAAGGAATTTAACTAACATGACAAGTAACTATATGGGAGAAAATGTGAATAGGAGAACAAAGTAAGACAGACAAAGAACACCACACAGGAAAACTTCAGTAATAAAAACAGTGAGGAGGAAATAAAAGGAAATGAGCAAAGCCAGGAAGGAAGGGTTTTGAATGTAGGTACTTAAATAAAGTCTTCCAAATAAATGCTTTGCATGCTAGAAAATTAAATACAAACAAACAAAACTAATAAACCTTCAGATACAGGGATACCTGAAAATAAATTTAACATTTCTAAAGAACACTAATTTCTAAATATTCAAAACTTTAATGTTTTCTCTGCATAGGCGAATTCAGTTGAATAATTTGACATAAAACACACAGATACAAGTCTGGGAACATTTTTGTGTTTATTCCCTTTGATGAAGAATTCTTACAAAGGAGTCATCTGCCTGGAACTTGCATACATTTCACAAATTTTATAGGATAGGAGGTTTCTTTTGCACCAATTATTTTTTTCTTTAGTTTGTATCATTGTGCCTTTGGAAATGTAGGGAGTCATTTGTTTGTTTATTTATTTGTTTACTTAAATTTTGCATGGGGGAGGTAATACAAGCTTTTTGACTTTTCAACTAGCAAATCTGTTAAGCTGAATGCACACTGAATAGTGACAACAATGGAATGCACACTGAATAGTGACAACAATGATTTGTGATGAGAATGATTCACAAATGTCTGTATCTTTGTATAAATATGGGAGTATTTCCCAAGAAAACATTAAAGTGGAAATTGACAACTATAAAAATACTGTGTTTTTTTTTAAGAGAGAGGAAAGGGGGAGAGAGAGAAAGAGAGAGAGAGAGAGAGAGAGAGAGAGAGAGAGAGAGAGAAAATTTCATTTATTTATTTATTTATTTATTTATTTATTAGTTCTCGGCGGACACAACATCTTTGTTGGTATGTGGTGTTGAGGATCGAACCCGGGCCGCACGCATGCCAGGCGAGCGCGCTACCGCTTGAGCCACATCCCCAGCCCAATACTGTGTATTTTTGACATAAATATTAATGTGTATACATTTGTACCTCTAATAGTTCTAAAAGTGTGTATGTGTGTTACAAAAAATTACCTTCATATATTTATTATTTTATATATTTATTACTTCATATATTTATTACCTTCATATATTTCAAACTGCAGTGTTTTCACTTTATATACATTTGGTATCTTTCTATGGCAGCATACATAAGTCTACTTCATATTTAACAAGACTATTCTGTGCTATGTTGCATTATTGGTCCATTTTTCACTCCCTACTTGTAGAATTTTAGATCAACAAGCTTGCTCTGTCCTAAGGTTGAGTTTAGTGGGCTTTCCTGTCTCTTGACTATGGTCTTGGCCAGGTGATTTACTTTGGTCACTTCGATGTTAGTGGATGTGATAAATGCAGAATCCTGAAAAATATTTTTATGCTAGGACTTATCCACTATATCATTACCTTTGTCATGACAAGAGTAAACCCCAGAGAGCCACTGCCTTTCTGCCTGATCGCAATGTGGCACTTGTGGAGCAGACACACAGCTGAAGGAAACTAGAGATCTTAACTGGAAGCATGTCTTTTGATGCGGAGAAGCATATCTCTTGATGCAGACACACCCAGATCTGTGCAGGGAAATAAAACTTGGTTTTGTATTTCACACAGACATTGTTTGTACCAGTGCAATAAAAGCTGACTAATATATAGTACTTAAAATATGTATTATATATTTCTTTATCAATTCTATTGTCAGGCATACATGTTGTTAATAATTACAAACTGTGCTGAAATTAATACACATTCTTGTATTTATGTAGTTGTACACATGTGAGCTTGTATCAATTAAGGACTTTTATTTTCAATCAATAGAACGTACTGGAGCTACGAGAAGCAGAAAAGAATTTATTAGAACATTGAAGACTCATAAAGTCAGTGATCTGCTTGATGGAAAAGCAATGATCAAGATACTTTCATATCAGGAAATATAACAAGAATATATTAGAAAGAAAATTTTGACATAACTACCATAAATAAATCTCCAAACTTTTTTTTGTCCTATGTTAAAGATTTATTTCTTGGAATATAGTGTCTGGTTGGCTTAGCTTGAATTGAGACTCTTATTAAAGTATAAAACAGCACATTAGTAGTAAGGAAATTTGAAAGTGGTGGACCACTTTGTCCTCCTTCCATCTACTTAAAAAAGCAAAGAATCATCATGGTAATTCCATGCTCTGTCTACTTAGTTAATCTGGAACTTCGATCTGCAGATTCTCCTTCCTAGTGCAAGGTCTGAGAAACAAAAATGAAGCAACAGGCCATTTGTTCTATTGGCTTGTGGAAGATGCCAGGCACCATGGCATCTTTCTCATGTTATCACTGACCTGCCAGTTTACCTAATGAATCTGAAAGAAACCTAGACTTACAGCTACCACTAGATCAAATTCCATGTTTACAAACTTGGATTGAGTGTGAAAGTGTACTTCAGTTCTATGGCATGGGGGACCAGCTTCTTTTGACATGGTTGACCATGATACTCAGTCTGGAGGTGAGTTGTAATTCTAAATTGTAATCCTGGATTTCCACTATTGTCACTAATTTTAGCTTATCCTGATGAACTTTGGTTGAATTTATGGGTCTTTGCCATACTTCTGCTTTCTGATGTAGCTGAATTGTAGTGACTCCAAATTCAATATTATTCCTAGATCAGGAGCCCACAGACAGCTCCAATGATTGCCCTCATGAACTCTACATGATGTAATGTTTCCCTCATTTTATATTACTCATAGAAACTCTGTCTCTCTGGTTGACTCCTTAATGAAACAGCCACAAATAAGAATGTTTAGAAGAATGAAATTGGTGAATAAAAACTTAGTCTTTATTCAGACACTGCCAAAATATCTTCCCCAAATTCTGCATCAAAATGCAAACATCAAACTTTTGTGAATAGAATTTTGAAAAATTGTAGCATAACCACAGTTACTGTGCATTAATAAAGATGAGTAATTCTTGCTAGATTTCTTTTGAGTTGCCTAATCCCTGTCAATCTAGTCTCATTCTCCAACTTTCTTATAATATTATGAACTATTTTATAGTTTCATAATAAAGTTCTTTATATTTAATCCTGCCTGGGTCATTTTCTGTTTATTGCAAGAAAATATATTTTATCCATTTTATGGGAGAATTTATTGCCACTATGTTGTTAGTACAAAAGATACATGATAAATGCCGGTTGTTGGATTTTATATACTGTGTAAATACTTTTGCTAAATCTGTCTTTAAAAAATCTCTCTAATCAATATAATATAATAACTTAAGCAACCAATAAGACTAATATTTCACTACCTTCATTTAGAATGTCTTAACTTTTTATTTTCCTTATAAATATCTTCCCTATTTGAAAAGTAAAATATATTTCCAGCAGCCAGAGCAATACTTTAATATGTAATTCAGGTCATTTGTTTCTTTGCTTATTACCTTCTCATATTGCTTAAAATATCAACAAAACTCTGAGCCACCCAGGAAATGTTCCCATGATTTCATGCCTACCTTATTACCCTCATTCCAGGTACTTTTCATTCATACCTGACATATTATTGGTTCCTTAATATTCTAAGTTCTTCCTATTTTTTATTGGCAAGAAGTGGTCCAGAGTATTATTTTATTATATCTTAAATTTGACCAATTATTGAATTCTTAATAATTCCTTGTTGGACTTTTCTTGCTAAATCTATTTTTTATTTTTGCATTATAGATCTTTCCCCATGGATATATGATATCTTATTTAATATATGGGCTGAGATTTGAAAAAATAATGATAATAATGGTTTCCCTTAAAATAAGTCATTTTTCAATTTTCCCCACTATTGATCACTCTGGTTTCATAAATCAAGAAATATCCTGTTGGCTCCCCATCTATTTTGTTCCTGGAAAAATCATGTATTAGCCATGGTTAAAGTTGCCTACAAGTTATGAACCCATTCCAGACTTACTGTTATATATTACAAGTGTGTTGACCTTGACTTTATTAATTAAGGAGCATTCTAGCATGCCCACTGACCCCTTTCTTTATATTGTTTCAAGGAAATTCAATCAACTCCACTTCATGCACTACAGTACATCATCAGTGTAACCTCATATTAGTACCAGATTCAGGTGTCCTTCCAATATGTTAAATTATGCATTCCAGAGAATTCTTTCTGATGCATAAATTCTCCACTTACCACTTTTGCATCCCATTTTCACTGGTTGAGCATCTCCAGGGTTTATGCCTGCTTACCTAAGTCCTCTTGGTTCCTTCTGGAAATTCTTAGGCTCAGCAACTTTTTCAGTTATTAACTTATCTTTATACCAGGATCCTATTTAGTCCATACTGAAAACTGACACTGGATGTTGATTTGCAAATGATGAGAAAAAGCCAGAATAATCACCTTTGGAGACACCTATCTCAAATGAGGCCTTTCTTTCATCTTCAACCAATGGTGGTATGTGTGTGTGTGGACTGGGGATATATTTTATTCTTTTATTGCAGAAGAAGGAAATGCTTGCTTGTCCAGAGATTTTAGGATAATTTGAGGGTTTTATCCTACTCAGGTGAATCCATATAAGGGTACCTGGTAAAGTCCTCAGATTTAAGCCTTATACTACTTCTCAATTAAAGCCCTATTTTATCATAAACAATTTGTTATGTTATAAATGTCTTCTTTATACTATGTAGTGTTAAACTTTAGGCTTTATTGTCAGTACGATCTGTACTCCTGCTGCAGGGGATAGGTTGTCTTTCAATGAGACCATAGAGGTTGCCTGGCTTTCATGGAGTGTCTTGATTGCTGGAAGAAGCTAAACAATAAGCACTGTTTTTTTTTTAAATTAAAAGTAGTTGCAAAAGGGAACAAGATACAGTCATTTTTACCACTATCATCCCTCATATCTTTCAATCGGTAGAGCAAATACATGCTAGTGATTCTTATTTCTTTCCATTGGACCTCTTTATAGAGCACCATGGATGAGAGTGCTGAGAGTTAAAGATGGGTGCAATTAGTGCATTATGGAGATTATTCCAAGGAGCTGGTTGAGGCAGTGGAGAGGTGAGTCAGGGAAAGGATAAAATTAATAGGATTTGCTTTCATGACCAAAATATTGCTGGATATAACTGGATTCAGTCTTTATGGGAAAACGTTAAGTGTCTGTCTCAAATTTTTCCATCCAAGGGAAGTGGCAATCATACTGAATTTTATCCATCATCTTCTATTCTTATTATTTGAGAGCTGTTCTTGAGGACATGAACTGACCAGCTCCTCTGGCTTCCTCTGACCCACACTGAAACTAGCTTCCATTGGCTGAGAGAGTTGACTCAGAGAAAAACAGGTGCTTATGATAGAAAGCTGGAGGTCTGTAAAAGGATGGTTCCCCCAAGCTACAGATGCCATCTGAGTGAAAACTGGGAGATTCACAGAATGATACCATGATGAAAATTAACATTCAGAAATGTAATTCATTCCTGAAGCTTTATTATAGTCAATCCACATTGAACTTTGGGTTCTATTTCACTTGTAAAGAAGAAGTTTAGTGATGTTGCCACATATGACTAAGGATTTTTTTTTTTATTTATCAACTAAACTTCTTGAACCTTTTTTCTTTGACAGTGTATTTTAGAGTTAGGATTTTAGTGACTACTCCAAATAAATGACAACCTTCATTGAAGTTAGAACATAAATACAGTTCACAAAGACCACTTAACATCTACTAACATTTACGTATTTGTTTTATTTACAAAATTTAAATTTGAATGTTTGATTAACTTAATATTTCCTGTGTATTTAGAATAGCAATAAAATTCTATATCCTGGAATCTCTTATTTTAAGATATTTGTTATTTTTTTTTTCAAATTTTAAATCAACTATTTAAATTGATATCTTGAAATAGTATAGTTTTGTTTCAGAATTGCTTTGCTTATCTATCATATTTCAGAGTTTATTGAAACTTTATTTGTTCAGTGTTTTGTCAGATTTCATAGCAACACACAGAATTTATAAAACTCCAAGAAGATTCTAAATGAGCTTAATTGTTTGTCTATTTCTTATTAAGCAATAAAAATAATTCTAAATTGAAGATAAAACCAGAAAGAAATATGTCATGCAAAGTGATGATGTGATTAGGGAATTTGAATGAAAAAAGCCCCCTCCCTATTATTTCAGTATTAATAACAGTTGGGAAAATATTTAAATTCATATTTTTCTCAGTAGCAATTATATTGCTTATATAGATACCAGTCTGAGAGCATGTGATAATTCTAGAATTATTTGAAAAACAAAAATTAATGTGTTTACAGATTGAGAAATATGATAACATTACTGATCACAAAAAGTAAGATGTGTGACTGGTTTCAACTTTAGAAAATGAAAACTGTATGAATATAATGATTTCACAGTGTCTAGAAAATTGATGGATCTTGCTCATAAACTCATACTTAGATACATTATTGCATATATGGATTGTTTTAAGTATGAAATTGAATTATATTCACATTTCTCTAATTGTGTTTTCAAAATGAAGGCCCACTGGGTAAATGAGTATGGGATTCACCACCTGCAATAGATTGTAAATTGCCATTAATCAAGGAAGAAGGTTATTGTTTAAAAACCCAACACTAAATTCACTTTAGAACTCCAGAGCTATATCTGAGAATTCCTTCTTTATACATACTCTGAATTTTTATCTGTTTATTAAGTTTATTTTAACTATATTAATGAAGGTAATATTCATTTGCCAAAAGAATAGCCTCTTCAATGAGGTTCAAGATGGCAGCTTGAATACATTCATGTTGCCTCCTGTTTCCTGATTTCATCCAAACAATTAATAGCCTTTTGGGGTGGACGTCTCACGGCATGTAGCAGATTGGTGGGATCTGGAGCATTTGAGTCACGTCTACGTCTAGAGAGGTTTGGAAAGAAGATGCTGGTCTACAGCATTTTCCTCTTGCATCAAAAAAAGAGCCAATTAAGAGACCAGAAGAGCAGAATTTGGACCAGGGATCAAAGTCCTAATTTCCCTGGAAAGCTTGACAGGGAATCATGGTCCTGAGCATCCTGGTGTTGCTGCCTTAGGTTATCACCGCTGTCCAGCTTCTCATTGCTATTCTCCTTTGGGTTTGCTCTCCTGGCCTGAGCCGCATGTGCATACAGAATCATGGTCACCAAAAGGACAATAATAACTCAACAAAAATTTGTGAGGGGCCAGTGAATGCTCTCTCCAGCAAAACAATCATTCAAGTAGTGAAAATCAACTGAAAAAAAACTTGCTGAAGATTGTCTTAATGAATACAGCAAATGGAGAGATGTTTACTCAAATAGATTTATAAACTCCCTTTAAGACATGTGCTTGAGGCATTTGAGCCATTAGCCTCTCTTTTCCTCCCAGCTCTATTGCAATTAAGTGTGAGATAATCTGCCATCTTCACAGAACCTCGTTGAGGAGGCTATTCTTTTGGCCAAGGAAATGAGAATCCCTTGCCCCACATTCTCAGGCTATGATTTCACTCCAAGAGTGACCAGTTACTGACATCTCTCAGAGTCCCCACTTTATGTTGCAGCAGCTGTATTCCAGGAATGAAGAGCTGGCTAATAGAGAAAGGGCTGGAGCCTTCTTCCCCATCTATACCCCTCTTGGAGCATATTGTCTACCTCAGGTGCCACTGTTTGAAAATATCTGTCCAAATTTGCCCCTTTCCCAGCCTGTTTACTGGTTATAGTTTTCATGATAGGACACAGGTTTTCTTACTAAGCTAAAGGAAGAATGTCTACCACCTCCACTAGCAAATTGCTCATGGAATAGTGGTGTTATAGCACAAGAAGAAACATATTGTTGTCCCTGATGACATGGGTCAAAGGCTTTGCCTAGTGGGAGAAGGCAATTGTAAAAAACAGAACTCCATAGCTCACCCTAAGGGAGATTGTCTTTATTTGAAACAGAGCACAGATAAGTTTATACCTAAGGGTTGTTTCAAAATAAGGAACATTCTGTTGCACAATAAAAAGAAAAGCAATAGTTTCCTGATACCAGTAGAAACAGGAAAAAATAGTCTCCTAGATAGAAGTTTAACAGAAAGAACCAGGAGACAATGACAGGAAGAATGTTCCTAGGGTCAGAGGAATCCCCAGAGAATGACAATACTGTGCACCTTCAAAAGATCTCCACTTTAAATGGGTCAGATTATGGTGCAATTGATACTGCAAGGTATTGTCTGAAACAATAGCATGATTAAGCATGGTTAAATAGAGGTTATAAGATGGGTTTGAAAAAATAGAAGACCAGAAAGAAGCTTAGCAGAAAAATAGAGGAACACTAGTCAGAGAGCCTGGTTAAAGTGCCAATCATCCTTGAGGATCAAGAAGCATGGCTGTTCACACACCCAAGGCTGAACTCTTTGAGGAACATGAGGCTGCACATGCGGAGAAACAGACTTCACTGAATAAATACATAAGCAACAGTGAAAATGATATGCACTGGTGTGGAGGAATCTATATTCAAAGTTGTTAAAATATACTATATAAAATGTGTGTGATCAACAACAACAAAATTACAAATATGCAAAGAAATATGAACATGTAACATATACAGAATGAAGGAAAAAGGCTGAAAAAAATAAAGAAAGAAGAAAAAGGAAGGAAGAAAGACAGAAAGAAGGAAAGAAAGAAAAGAAATTTAAAAAGAAAGAAAGGAAAGAGGATGAAAGGAAAGAAGGAAGGAAGGAAGAAAGAAAGAGAAAGAAAGTAGAAAGGGTAGGAAAATGAAATAGAAATTATTCATAAGGAGCCTAAATATGGGACTTATAAGAACAGGATATTTAATCAGTCATTATAAAATATATTCAAAGAACTAAAAAAATATAAAAAAATTAAAGGAAGCTGATGTAAAAATTTCTCCTTAAATACATAATGTGAATAAAGACATAAAAGTATTTTTTTAAATAAACAATAAGTCTTTGTAAAGAAGAAAAGTGCAATAACTAGATGAAAAATTCACTGAAAGAATTCTAAGTGAATCTGAGATCAATGAAATTGTTTATTAGATAGATTAAAAATGAAGAGAGAAGACATAAATAACTAAAATTAAAAAAATGAAGTCAAGGACGTTGCTGTCTTACAAATATTAGAGAACTATAAAAAATACTATGAGAAATACAGCAATAAATTAGATAACCTAGAGGAAATGGAGAAATTCCTTGAAGTACACAAATGACCTAAACTCTGTCAGGCTTCATGAAGGATAAGGATGAGTTCATGCATAGACAAAATTAGGGGACAGGAGACAAAAATTCCAGACCAGTACCTTCCAAGGCATCCTTTAAAACACAAAAGGGCAAAGTGGCAACTGACGGGCCAAATTTCACCCACAATCTTGATCAGCCCCATGGGTACTTTTGATGCAATTCAGGGGCCAACAATTAAACACTTTGGAAACTTAAATATTTATGTTGTTCTGGCTTCTTAAAAAAAAACTTTCAGAATGCCTGGCAACTCTGGGACAGTGTTTCCTCCTCAACTGAAACTTCTAAATAGTCAGACAAGGTATGTACCCTTCAATCTACCACAATCCCCAAAGCTGAGTGGTTAAGATTCTGGCTCAGAAAATGGACAAAGGCTAATTTCTGCCCTTTCTTAGTTGTATGGACATAAGCAGGTTCTTAATCTCTCTGGACATCAGTTCTCCGGGCTATACCTCTATCTCCACCCTTTTCTTGAAAACAAGTCAATTTGGTAAAGCATGCTCCAGATGGCTAACATGTGGATCTAAACAAGACCCTGTATCATGAGGGTGGTGATAGACTTGCCTTGTAAAGTTCTCATGGTGGTGAAATGCAGTCATGTTCCCCAAGCTCTGGGTCAGCAGGCTATGGCTGTTAAATCGGTGCAGCCCTTCAGACAGCTGGGAAGGCCTCTCTGCTTTTATCTCTTCCAGTTACTTTCAGTCCCACACTACTACATACCCCACAGACACCAGGGCGATCCAGAAGAATGAATGGTTTTCACTTGATTAGTCATCAAGGTCATCATTGGGCCTGTTGTTGTTGTTTAATTCCTTCTTGTCAGACTCTTGGATCTTCTGTACCTCTATGGCATGTTTCCCAGCTTTTGAAACAATAAGCTTTAACCACTGTAAAAGTTATCAGAAAAAGGTTCTCTCTGTTGATATCCTCAATCTCCACCTTTTTCTTGAAAACATGTCAGTTTGGAAAAGCATGCTCCAGACTGTTAACATGTGTATCTAAACAAGACCCTGAGCGCTTACAGATGGATTCTACATATTTGACTGAGTAGGTCATTTTGTACCAAGAAACAGATGAAGTCACTGCTGTAAGAAAAGCCATATTTCCATGAGCCAGCTTTCCATTTCACACCTTTGAGAACATACATTATTTTTCCTCCCCACAGTCCCTCTAACAGGGGCTCTGCCTTTTCCCTGAACCAGGATGAATTCTTCTCTCTGACCCTCAGAGTCCTTGAAACGAGGTAACAGTACTTACCTCATAACTGGGTTCTGTTTCTCACACGTACTTCCCAAATCACACCCCAAATCTCTTGGCTACTTTTCCTGGAACTATCGGTACAGCCTGATGTTATGTTAACCTTGTTACACAATAATGTCTTTATCTACTGTTTCATTATCTTTAGTAAAGTTGGAATTGGGAGAGACAAGTTTGGGCTCCTCCTGCATCATCAAAGGCAAACTCTGACAAGCTTATCCACAGCACTATGGGGACAGAGGACAGAGTTCCCTGCCTATATTGCAGGACCCCCAGTGTAAACCTGGCTCAACCAGGCTCTCCTGAAATTTCCAGAATCAGACTAAGGCTTGTGATCATTAATGGGGAGGTTTCCCAGATAGAACGTCACCACAGCACTTTCTAGGTATTTTTTCAGCATGACTGACACAACCTGTCCCATTACAAGCAATAACTCAGTTGGCACATTGGTTGAATTTCCATCTTAACCAATTAGCATATCAAGTACGGACATAATTCACCCTGCCCCCCCAAAAGTTGACATTATTAAAATTATTTTTTTTAATTAAAATTAAAATTTTCTTCACTCTTTATTCCCCTTTTGTACCCTACTATTTTCATTTATTTTCTTAAAAAGTTTTTTCCTAATCTAAAGGCCGATTGAAAGCCATAAAATAGGCTTTCCATTGATGATTTCAATACCATGCTTTTGGTATTTTCATTTGGTTCACACAGAGACATTAGGAAATAGTTTTTGGACCCAATCAAAACAAAATTATTTCATTCTCAGTCTCTATAGCTGTGGCCTTTCAAATAAGAGAGCAACCTCGTTCACTAAGTTGTCAACTTGACCAGCTTCTTGCAGAGCTGAGCCATAAGGGTTACAGTTACGGTCATGGAACAAGGAAAAGAACACATATCAAGAGACCCAGAGTTTAGGTCTAATTTTTCACTTTCTAATTGAATCCCTTAAACGATTCATTTTACCTTCCTGGGGCTGTTCCCATTCTTGTCGAAGCTAAACCTCCATTTTTCTTTAGTTCACATGCTGCTGGTAACAGTCAAATACATCCCATATCAGAAGGCATACAGAAGGTTTTAAAAATTGGTAAATATTAAATAAAAATGTAGGTGCTAGAGTTGTGGATTTATGGCAGAGTGCTGGCCTTGCATGTATGAGACCCTGGGATTAAGACCCTAGCACCAAAATAAAATAATAAAATTCCCAATTTCCAACTCCTCTTGAAAAATACAAAAATGGGCAACCATCACCCAACATTCTCACATGGCAGCAGAATAAGACTGGCTGCCCTAGAGGGGACGTGTACTTTACAGTCAATCCACCATAGTCCTCACTTCCCCCTATTGCCTCACACCAGCCCTGATTTCCTCACTTATATAAATTATTGGTCCTAATAGACCTATGATTTTGCTGCCCCATTTAGCCATTTATCAGCTATAGTTTCCAGGAACTTGCCATCCAGTCAACCTCTTCTGGAATCTCTTTAATTTTTTTCAAGGTGGTCTCCTAATGTGAAGCAAAAACTAACACATGTATTTCTCGAGATGTCCTTAATAATAAGAGGCCCACATCATGTTGTTGGCTCATACTGAGCTCGCGAGCCATTTTTATCTCAGGTCTCCTACATTGAGGCTGACTGCCAAACCTGGTCTTGATGGCCTGTGATTTTCTTAATGAGAATCTATAGCTTTGGCCTGAATATCTGTTTCTCGTAGGAATTTTGTGATTATGAAATACACCATGAAATGACATTATTACAAAGTTTTCAAGTAAAGCCCCAAACAAGTACAAAAAGAATTGTAGTTAAAGTTTCAGACTCTGGAGGATTCAGGTATTCAAGTAATATGACGATGGACACAAGCTGTCTCTCCATCCCTCAGCCTTCCACCCCTCAATCCCTAATGGTGACTTCATTTGGAGTCCACACAATGACAGTATGGCTGCCAGCAGGTCTGGCTGTCCTGGCAGTCTCAAGCTCAGTGAGAAAGAGCTACCTCCCTCCCCAAACCTTTATATTGACCAGCAACCAGCGTGAGTGGGCCAGCCAACGTGGGGCACCTACCACTTCCTAAATGCCAGGCATTGTCTGCATTGTATTCTTAATCTCATGTTTATTTGGAGTTTGAGGAGAGGGTTTTGTTTTGCAATACTGGAGATTGAACTCAGGGTCACTCTACACTGAGCTGCACACCAGCTTGTTCTCACATGGGGAGTAACTGTTTTTCCCCTAGCCATGTTCACAAGAACCTTTCACTAGGATCCCTGCAAAGCCTCTTGACAGGGCCCAGAGGAATCTCATCATGGCTAATGGTCTCAGGGATCCTTGGGCTCCAGGAAAGGAAGGGCTATCCCCCAAACCTCCTCTTCAGTGAGCGTCCCACCTAGGAAGGTCAGGGAAGTCATTTCCCAACTCCTTTCTGCTCCCAGACTGCCACAGTGGAAGGGAAGGTGTGAGAACACACACCTACTCCTGGTGACCAGCTGACTCTCCTTTAGAATCTGCTCATGCAGTTGCGCTTATAGAAAGGCGCCTACCTAAGCCAGGTAAGTGCCTAACCTAAAGCAAGGCTAAAGTGGGCAGCTGCTGCTTACCTGCAGCTGTCTGATTCCTTGGTCATGCCTGAGAAGGTAGGGGTAGGAGACAGATTCCCTTTTCTGGATCTCCAAAGGAGCATCTGCTGGAATCACTATGAACTCTCATGCCAAGCTCAGGCATGTGAGAGCCACAGTTCCACCACTGCCTAGGGCCAAACTCATTCATGCAACAAATACTTACTGGGCATGCATTATGTTCCAGGTGCTGTTCCAGGTGCAGGGGTATACGCTAATGTTCACACAGGCAAAGCTCCCTGCACTCATGGAGGTGATAGTGTCCAGCAGGGCTCAGCAAACTTTTTCTCTAACAACCAGATAGTAAATATGTTTGGCTATGGGGGCCATAAGGTCTCCATTGAAAGAATTTAACTGCCTTCCCAGTAGGAAAGCATCCACAAATGAGTGTGGCTGTATGCCAATAAAACTTTATTTATGGACACTGATCTTTGAATTCCATTTCATGCATCCTGAAATAAAAGTGTTCTCCCCCTGCCCAACCATTTAAAACTGCGCAGATGTATAAAACATTCTTAGCTTGAAGGAGGGTGAAATAAATACAGGTGATGTCAATAATAAAAAAGGGAAACATACACAATACTTAGTTGTGCCAGGTGTTGTTCTAGTGTTTATGTAAATTAACTCATTTAATCCTTAGAATAATTCTGGGAGAGATGTAACCATTATTGGCTCCACTTTACTGAGAAGGAAAGAGGGAATGCAGAAATTTACATGGAGTGATACTACCAGAAAACTGTGTGGCCAGGACGCCGACCCAGAACCCCAATGTGCATGTTTTTATACCTTATTTCTATCCTGCTCATAAAAACTCAATGAAGTGATCAATTTGTTAGCACCTTTGTTGAGCAGACAGTCCTAGGCATCAGATCTATAGTACAGGAAGGAAACTCCAAATAACCTTTTCAGACAGGTGTCCTCACCCTCAATGTAAAGCAGTTAACGGTAGGTGAGGAAAACCCACTTGTAGGGTCACCCTACTTACTCCCCTTGCTCTCACTTTCCTTGCTTTGCCCCAATCACCCTCCCCTACCACATCCCCTAGCTCCTCAGGGTTCCACATTCTGGCCACTTTTCAACTTGAATTTCACCGCCAGAATGAAGTTGGCATCATTTTAACACTCCCAGATATTCGAAGAGGAAAAATTCAAAGTTAAACACGGCCTGGAGAGACAGAGACTAGGGGAGGTTTGAAGTCTGGGGGCGATGGGACCTTTGAAAATAAAATCTCTTAAGCAGGCATCTGTCCCCACCCACTCTGCCCCCCACCCCCAGCAAGCCTTGGCCTCCTGGTCTCTAAGGGAGGGGCAAGCAGGTGAAGGTTCCCACTCTGGGAACTTGGGGAAAATGCTTCTGGCATTAAACAAAGCCTCTTTATATTTAAACTTCCAGCCCAGGATTTTCAGAAAAGTTTCCTCAAGCGTCACTGAGTGTGTGTGCACAAACAATTATACACTGGCATAGGCACACAGTGGAATGCACAAATATGCACGTGTGCAGGTTCACCCACCCGGAGAGGGACCAGCGGGGCTGCGACTCCCCGCAACACCGTGTTCAGTGGAGTGCGGGAGCGGCAGGGTGGTGCAGGTTCCAGCTGGAATTCCAGAGGGGGGGGGGGTGGGGGAGGCCCAGCGGCAAGTACCCGGCCCCCTACTGAGGAGCCACCACAGGGGCAGAGTGGGGGAGGATTGTCCTGGAGCCAGGGAGCCTAGGGGTACAACTTGGGACTGGGGGCAACCTGTAGGGATCAGGAACTGGCCGGGGCGGGGAAGAGGTCAGGGTGCAACCTGGTGGGCAGGAGGTGGGAACTGTTGCCCATGGGAGTTCCCAGAGTGAGGATCCGGGAGACTCTACCCAGAGGCTCCTCTGAGGGACTGGAGGACAATGTATAGCAGGATGGTCGGGCGCCCTCTGCCGCCATTGCGGGGCGATGGCTCCACAGACCCCTGGGTTCCTTTCCTCTGGGGGTCTGAGGACTCACTGGGCAGGTTCTGTTGGTCCTTCAAGGGCTCCAAAGCTGGGGCACAAGAACCTTCACTGGCCAAAATATTTTTTTGTTTGTTTCTTTTGCAGCACTCGGGATTGAACCCAAGGACACTTTACCACTGAAATACACCCAGTCCTTTTTGTTTTGAGGCAGATCTTAAAGTGCCGAGGCCGGCCTTGATCCATCTGCCTCAGCCTCCTGAGTCACTGGGATTACAGGCTTGCCCACTACAGGCCTGGACATGTGCAATTTTTGCATTTATTTATTTATTAATTTATTTATTTATTTATTTGTTTTGGTGGGAGAGGTGGTACTGGGATTGAACCCAGAGCCACTTGCTTGCCTGGCAAATCCTCTACCACAGAGGTACATCCACAGCCCTTTTCTTGTTTTGTTTTTTGTTTGTTTTTGCTTTTGATACAAGGTATTGATTCCAAGAGCGCTTCACCACTGAGCCAAATTTCCAGCTCTTTTTTTTTAAATAAATTTTTAAGTTATGAGGCTGGTTTTGAACTTGCTATCCTTCTGCCTCAGCCTCCAGATAGAAGCTTTGAGTTGGTTGAGTCAGTCAACCCCCACCCCTCCCCACCCCCATAAATAAGTCTCCAATGAAATTTTTGCATTCACATTGAAGAGACAGCCCTGGCCAAGTTAAAGAAGTAGGTGATACTGAGGCCCAGAACAGAGAACATCAAACTGTCAAACTCGCCAACTCCCACAGATGACTAGAGGCAGAAATGGAACCCAGATTCATGTCTCCCCACCCTCATCCCTGTGGAACATTATACTGTGTCAGTCCTGAAAGCAAATGGGCTTGTTTTCCAAGGCCAGATTCAAGATACTAAGTCAAAAGTAGCTGCGGATAGCTTCCCCCTTCATTCACTGAACACCTTTTCTGTGCCAAAGCTTTACCTGAGAGTCCTTCCTTCATTGCCCACAGCCTTCTAGTCACATTGGGAAGATAAGCCTCAGTGATACAATGGAACTTACCTCTCAGGTCCACAGTGCAGCCAGAATTCAGCCCTGCATCTGGTACCTCATGTTCATGTCATCATTCAAGCCATTAAATCAGAACTCTGGGGTACTAGGGAGTCATTTTTTTTTAAATTTCCATGAATTTCCAATGAGTTGTTCTGATGAAAACCACAGCACTAAATGTCAGACAGAGACTTTCCAGTCCCAAGTTAGCAAGCTGGGATCTCTAGGCCCAATCTGCTCCCTGTAGTGTCTCCTTTGATCTCCAGAGGTATTGTGTACAATTTTGAATTAATTACTAGCAACTAAAAATCTAAATTTTATATTAAAATCTGAATTTCTAAGTTCTTCAACAGAGAATCAGACAAAACCAATTCCTGACTCGTTTCCTTTCCTTGCATGGATAAAATGACCGACAGCAGAGAAGGGCAAAGTTTTGTTCAGACACCCATAGCTCAGGTTGAGGGACAGAACTGGTGCTTGGGGGAAACCAGGACTCCTACCTCCTCCTTTCCTGTAACTCTCCCAACAGGTGCCACACTCCAATGCTTGCATTCCCCGGGAGTGTTGATGGATGAAACCCAGACCCACAGCATGGCTCTCTAGAGCAGTAGAGCTCAGCCTAGCCCTTCTCTGGCCAGAGGCCCCACCATGTCACCACTGGATGACAGCCTAGATGAGCCTCTACCCCAGGGACACAGGCTGCTGGAGACAAGGCTGACCCACAAGGAGAAGAAGGAGCTGGTAGTCCCTGTGTGCCTCACACCTCCATTTCTGCCCATGGCTCTCTCCCATCAGTGGACTGATACCTCCTAGTTCTGAAAGCCGGGGACTTCAGGACCATGGTGCTGACAGACCCAGTGTGCTGAGAACCTGCCTCCTGGTCTGGAGATGGCCTTCTTATTGTATCCTCGCATGGCCCTTATTAGAGAGAGGAAGCCAGCTCCTTAGTGTAGGGTCTCTTCTTAGGAGGGTGACACTGTCCTCAGGAGGGCCTCACCTCCAAATACTATCACATGGATTGGGCAGACAGGCAGAAACACCCTGTCCACAGCACCTGCCCCCTTCTGCCTCTGATCATGGAGATCTCGAGAACACCAGGCCTCACAGACTGCATCCATGACAACAGCAGGAGTGAAGAAAAGGAGGCGAGAGAGCTGTGGACACTGGCCAGGCCGAGCCATTCTCACAGTAAGAACAGCTGACTTCCACGGGGCCTCCCTGTGGGCGAGGTTGTGGCATGCACCAGCTAAAGCAAGGCCACACACAAGGGCCAGGAACTGGAGGTCACCACTGTCTCTGTCTTATAGATGGGGAAACCAGGGGTTTCAGGCCAACTGACTGGACCAAAGCCAGGCAGCCTGCAAGTGGCAAAATCTGGACTTGAACCTCGGAGTATCTGCCACCAAAGTTGATCCTCCCAGCTTGAGTGCTCCAGAGACGGCCTTGGATTGGTTCCCACCTCTTTCCCTGACAGCATGACACCACTGCCACTGTGTCAGAACTGACAGAGGCATTGCAGGGCTTCTAGGCTCTCCAAGTTCACATGCCTGCCTTCAGGGTGAAGGAAGGGGCAAAGAAAAAAATGTGTTTTCTTTTTTTGGTACTGGGAATCAAACCCAGGAGCACTCAGCCACTGAGCCACATCCCCAGCCCTTTTAAAATCTTATTTAGAGACAGGGTCTCACTAGGTTGCTTATAGCCTCACTAAGTTGCTGAGGCTGGCTTCAAACCTGCAATCCTCTTGCCTCAGCCTCCTGAGCCGCTGGGATTACAGGTGTGCACCACTGGGTCCGGCAGCATTTTTGTTCTTTAGTTTTCAATTTTTTTGTTCTGTGTATGTCTGATCTTAGAATCAGGATTTTAGTTTCAAAAAATGAATTGGTAAATGTTCTTTCCTCTTCTATTTCCTGGAAAGGGTTGTATAGAACCAGTATTAGTTTTTTTGTTTTATTTTGGTTTTTGGTACCCAGGGGTGCTTAAGCACTAAGCCATACACAGCTCCACCTTTTAAAAATATTTTGTTTACACAAAGAGTCTCTCTAAGGTGCTGTGGCTGGTCTCAAACTTGCAGTCCTCCTGCCTCAGCCTCCCAAGCTGTTGCAGGGATTACCAGCATGCACCACTGCACCTGGCCACAGAGCAAAGAATATGTGGAGAAATATTTGTGGTGGATGGCATATGGGAACACCAGGGAAATACAAAAGGGGGTGTCCAGAAGAAGAGAAATGAATGCCCTGCTGGTCTATGGGAAGGGAAACATAATTGAAAACCACCATCAGATACCGCCCTGTCCCTGTTCCGAGGGCCACCATCAAAATTAGCAAAAGATGGCCAGCGCTGGGAAGGGCAGGGAGAAAAGGGAGGGCTTGTGAATTGTAGCTGAGAGTGTCTAAGGATGCAGTCAAAAGAGACATCATGGAAGTTCCACAAACAAAAATACAATGACCAGGTGATCCAGCAAGCCTGCTTCTAGAGATTTCTCCAAACATATTGAAACCCTAGATGTGGAAACAGACTCTCTCTCTCTCTCTCTCTCTCTCTCTCTCTCTCTCTCTCTCTCTCTCTCTCTCTCTCCCAGTTTCCCTCATTCTCTCCTTCCTTCTCTCTCTCTCTCTCCCTCTCTCTTTCTCTCTCTCTCCTCTCTCTCTCTCTCTCTCTCTCTCTCTCTCTCTCTCTCTCGAATACACACATTCAAAATGCAACATTATATTATATTGCTCCAACATGGGTGAACCTGGAGGACATAGTGTCACAAGCCACACACAGTACAAAACCTGCAGGATCCCACTCACATGAGGAATGTGAAATAGTCAAATTCATAGAATCAGAGAACAGAATGGCTGCAGGGACTGGCAGAGAGGGAGCATGCAGAGCTGCTGTGCAATGGGTAGAGAGTTTCAGTCCTGCAAGATGGAAGATTTTAGCCAGGTGCAGTAACACATGCCTGTCATCCCAGTAGCTCTAGAGGCTGAGGCAGGAGGATCACAAGTTCAAAGCCAGCCTCAGCAACAGCCAGGCCCTAAGCAATTCAGTGAGACCCTGTCTCTAAATAAAATACAAAATAGGTCTGGGGATGTGGCTCAGTGGTTGAGTGCCCCTGGGTTCCATCTGCAGTACAACAACAAAAAAAAGTTAAGCTGGGTGCATTGCCACATGCCTGTTATGACACCTACTCCAGAGGCAGGAGGAGCACCAATCCAAGGTCAATATGGGCAACTTGGCACAGTCCTGTCTCCACATGAAAAGGTCTGGGGATGTGGCTCAATGGTAGTGCACTCTTGAGTACCCAGACCAATAAAAAGAATATAAAGTCACCAATGGCTTTCCCTTGTTAGTAGGACTCTGGATTCTATTTTCTTGTGTGTGGTTTTGTAATCTATATAGAAAGTGTGCATTACTTTTATCATTTCCTCTGTCCCTCAAAAAAAAAAATGAAGAAACAAAAGAAAGCCACCAACCAAGAAAACTGGCAGATTCGGAGTGGCACACGCAGAGGTTCTGTCCCAGCTGTAGCTCTCACTGGCTGTGCAACTGTGCACAAATCACCCTGGGCCCTGAGACGCAGTGTTTGCACCTCCGTGCTGGGCACTGCACTATCACATGTCTTGGTCTTGGCTGCAGAACCAACTTTTCTTTTGGATCCTCAAGGGAGATGGAGAACCAAGGTGAAGGAGCCAGCACCCATCTAGAAACAAAGCCTCTGGGGACAAGCATGCTCTGAGTGGGGCCCCAGGCCAACCATAACTACCTTCTCCTGCCAAATGAAGACAAAGACAAGAGTGGGGCTGGATCTCTCTGTGGCCTCTGTTTCTGAACCTGGAAAGTAAGAGTGTTGGATCCTCTGTCCTGGGTCAGGAGCACTCAGGGACAGCTGCTGGGGTATCCTCCAGGCCTCCTTGACAGCAGGACAACAGGGCTGGGGTTTAGCTGTCATCTTCTCCCACCTGGCCCACTCTGCCAATCACCACCAACTCTAACCATCTTCCCTGATCCTGGTGACTGATGTCAGTACGGCTAGGACAAGCGGTCAATCAGGGGGTGAAACCGTGCCCCACAGAAGCTAAGCCCTAAGCCTAGAAGAAGCCTCAGCTTGTCCAAAGGGGCTGCAGGTTCACTGGCAGCAGATCCCAACCCCTTTCCAGCAACCTTGAAAAAGCTTGCAAGCAGAACCAGGCACTCTGACTCTAGCTTGTAATCAGGCACTCGGGAGGCTAAGGCAGGAGGATCACATGTTTGAGGCCAGCCTCAGCATTTTAGTGCAACCCTTAGCAACTTACTGACATCCTGTCTCAAAAAAAAAAAGAATTAAGTATGCAGTCTGGTGGTAAAGCACCCATGGGTTCAATCTCCATTGTCCCATTCCCTGCAAAAAAGCCTGCAAGCAGAGGGGTAGGGACCTCTGCAATTGACCCTGCAGAGGCCTCTCCCTGTGCCAAACTCCACCCTCCTCCACTTTCCACCTCTGTTTTCCTTCCAGTACCTCCTCCGTCTTTCACTGCATTGGTCCGATGCAGCCCCATGTCCCAGGGGCTTCTCTTGACCAGGGAGTCGGACATTTTGGAGTGTTCATCATGCCACATCTAACTCCTCACACCAATTGGCCCCGCCCTGTGCAGCCCAGGCCTGCTTCCCAGAACCCGTGCTCCTGCCTCCACCGAGAGGCAGGCCAAAGGAATCATCAGCATGGCTTTCTAACTCCGTTGTCTCTTTGTTTTGTTTTGTCTTTTCTAAGAAATGGAACCCAGGGACACTTTGCCACTAAGCTACATCCCCTGCCCTTTTATTTTCTCATTTTGACACAGGCTGGAAGCTGGACTGGAATTCTTGATCCTCCTGCCTCCACCTCCCAAGTCACTGGGGTTACAGGTGAGCACAGCTGTGCCGAGCTCAGCCTTTGGTTTATAGGAACATTCACACTCATGCTCTCTCCCCATGGGGCAAATGACTCGAAGAATTCCCATCTCTCCATCTCTCTGTCTCACACGTATCAGTATATTATCCTTCTCTTGCCTTGATCCCTTGCTCAGTCTCCCAACTCCCCGTCTCTGCTTGTCTGTACACCTCATGCCATTTTTTTCTCCCCACATCCACCCCCCATTTCTTGACTTTTCTCTGTCTCTCAGTGGCTGGGGCTTCTTCTCTCTTGAGCTCTGGATCTGGCCTCCTCTCCAAGTTGCCCTCCCTTGCTCTTCATGCTCCCTGTGAGGGCTGAGAATGACCCTCACCTCGCCTCTCCCTGGAGTGAGCAGGGATATCTGGAACATGCTCCAGTGACACTTTTGGGAATTTCGAACCATATCTGGGGGCCATGCTGAGCCACAACAGAATGGATGGTTGGCAGGTGGCTCCAGGCCTGGCTCTTTTGGGGAAGTCCCCTTCCTGTTTTGCCAGATCCTTCCTGAATCTGGCCTTGGGAATAATTGTCCCAATTAAACCTTGAGGGACGACAAAAATTGCTGTATATTTCTTGAGCTTCAGGAAGCCCAAAAAACTTGTGGCCCAGGACATACAACCAGGCAAATGGCAGATCCAAAGAAAGGGTCAAATCTGCAGAGAAACACCCACTGCTTTGGACTGTCTGCACTCCAGCTGCATTGGGAACCCAGGTGCTCTGGGCCAAGGAACCCCGAGGGGTGCTGCATAAAGTAAGGACTCAGTCCACAGAGAATTACTCAAGTCCCACTTCAAGGAAGAACCTGGGAAAATGCAAGGACAGACTCTAATAGACGCTAATGTTTGGAAGAGTTGCCATTTGCAAAGTCGTCTCTCCTCCATCATTGCATTCACCCTTTTCCTGACAACCAATGTAAATAGTGATCCATCTCCTGCCCCTTGTGTGCTGGGGAGTGAATGGCAGGCAGGGGTTAGAGTTGGCTCATCTGAGCCCTCATTCACAGTCTTCCCACATGTCTCTCCGGCATCAGGGCCCCTAGCAGCTCAGTCCCTCTGTGACCAGGAAAGTTGGTAAAGAGCACAGGACCGACATGAGGGCCTGCTCAGAGCCACCTCCCAGGGCAACACCTCTCTTCCAAACAGGTAGAGCACCATGGGCAGGGAAGGGACGTGTCCCCAGTTCTGAAAGTGGCCATCTTTCCTTCCAGGACCCAGATGCAGGGATTGGCTGGCCTAGTGTGGGCACAGGGGCTTTTGTGGGGGAAGGGCACAGGGGCTCCCCTCTGAGAGCAATGCCTGGGAGGAGAGAACCTGGCATGACCCAGAGACACCTGGCCTTGCTTCCTGCCATCAACCCTTACATTGAACCCAGGGATGCTTAACCACTGAGCCACATCACCAGCCCATTTATTTATTTATTTATTTATTTATTTATTTATTGAGACAAGGTCTCACTAAATTGCTTAGGACCTTACTAACTTGCTGAGGCTAGCCTCCAGTTTGTGATCCTTTTGCTTCAGCCTCCTGAGTCACTGGGGTTACAAGTATGTACCCCATACCCAGATGAACTGGCTTATTAAGGAACATTACCCGCTTTATATTTCTCTGCCCCCTATTATCTCAGTCCCATGAAGGCAAGGATTCTTGCATTTTGCTCACTGCTTGGTCTTTAGTTTCTTCAAAGATGCCTGACACATAGAAGATACTCGATTAATAATCATCGTGTTCAATAAATGACAACATTATATGAGAAGCTCCATAAGGAGGAAGAAGACAGCTTTATAGCCTCAGATTTCACCACCTGCTTTTCCTTGGCAGAAAGAGAGAATTCCCACTTGATGCCCAATGCAGAGCACCTGGCACAGCCCTGCAAAGCCCTGACTTCTCCCCAGGGTCCTGCCAGGCCCAATGGGTGAGGAACATGGGGGCCTCCCATGTACTCCATGGAGCACAGCCAACAGCACATCCTGGCCCTAAGTCATCCATTTGCAGGTGATTTGGAAGGCAGAGTGCTTGGAGCCCATTTCACAGCTGAGGAGACTGAGGCCCAGAAAAAAGATAAAAAGAGCAAGGTCAGCCAGCAGGTCAGTGGGGAAGCTCAGCTTGGAGGCCAGGGCTCCTGCTCTCCTGATGGGCTCACGCTGTGAATCAGGGAAGGAAAGCCACAAAGGATACCTTCAGGAACCCCCAACCTCTGGTGCCCATGTCAAGCCCACCACCTTGGCACACCTGGTGTTCGTTAACCACTGGGCTTACCATCCTTTTCTTCCCCATATCACTGCTGTCCCTTCCTGAAGAGGAAGCACAGGCCCAAGCAGCTGTGCCTAGGGGCCTGCCACCTCTGCTTGGGCCCCAGCCTCAGCCCACTCATCCTCAGATTGAAACTCTCTCTCCATTCCCTCTTGTTCCCTTTATATCTCTCTCCTCAGTTTTATGGGTGGCTGTGGCAAGAAAGAATTGGGGGAGGATGCCACAGCTCAGAGACTGTCCTTTCTCAGTTCTCTCTTCCCCGGGAAATGAGGGGCTTCAGCTGCCCGGTGATACGGGTGGGGGGAGCTGGCCTCTGGCTGCTGGGATGGCTGCACATCTGGGGGCAGGGGCCAGGGAGGGAGCTGAGATGCATCACCTGTGTGTGCTGGAGAGGCAACTGGGCATGTGGGCATGTGCCTGCCCCACTGGAATTAGGGGATCTGGGGACAGGCAGAGCCCCAGAGTGGGGGCAGGCTGTGGCAGTGCCTTGGAGAGAAAGCCCAGCCCCCCTGAAAAAGAAGAAAGAGCTATTTTCTAAGTCAGGAGCCTGCCCTTCTCCACAACACCCCCTTCTAGCCACACCACAGAGCCACACACTAGCCACCCCTCCCAGCCATCCAGAAGCCACCTCCAGCTGGGCCTCCCTCTCTCTATCCCTCTCCCCAGCTGGCAGGGGCACTCCATGATGCAGCCCAGGTCCTTGTCCATGAGAACTTGCATGCACGTGTGCGTAAACACACACACACACACACACACACACACACACACACACACACATTTTATTTTTCTCAATATCTCCCCTCCACTACACACCTCCAAGGCTATCCCTGGCAACTCTTGGAGCTCTGCTACTTAGTTATTGTGTGGAGCCTCTCTTTTCCTCATCTGGAAAATGGAGCCAACCATTCCAAACAAGAATGTTTGAGTTTGGTTTTTTTTTTTTTTTTTTTTTTTTTTTTTTTTTTTTTTTTTTGCAGGGGAGCAGTAATAGGGATTGAACTCAGGGGCACTCGACCCCTGAGCCACATCACCAGCCCTATTTTGTATTTTATTTAGAGACAGGGTCTCACTGAGTGGCTTAGTATCCTGCTAAGTTGCTGAGGCTGGCTTTAAACTCCTGATCCTCCTGCCTCAGCCTCCCAAGCTAATGGCATGCAACACCAACTGGCCACTGTTTGGAGTTTTTGAAATCATTCATAGGTAATCCTTGGCCCTCAGCTCATGTTCATGGCCAAAGGCAGGGGGAACAGAAAAAACTAGGGGTTTGGAGTTCAAATAGGGGTTCTGTAGCTGACTAGCTGAGCGACCTGAAAGAGGTGACTTACTAGATCCCTGAGCCTCAGTTTCCTCATCCGAAAAGCAGGAATGATAGGACCCACTGTACAAAGCGACTCAGAGACCCTGCGGGGAGAAGCCAGCCCTTTGCAAGCTGTGAAGTGTGCTGCCAGAAGGTGAGAGCCATCCTGACGTTCCCCTCCTCCCAGACTTCCCAGCCTGAGGCCCTCCACAGGAATGCACCTCCCCAGTTCCCCAGGTGCCAGGAGAGCTAGGAGGTGGCTAGGGGCAAAGAGCCAGGTGGTCTGAGTGGGGCCTAAAGGTGGTCTTCAGGGGACAGTGGACAGAGCCCTCCTTCCCACACCTCCTGCCCCCCTCCAAAGATGCCATTCTGCAGCCATCCGAGTCCCTTGCTCTCCAGGAGGCCACCTCCTCTCTGACATCACCTGTAGTCAATTCCCCCGAGGGCCATCCCCAATTTTCATTTCCTCTCACTGATCCTCACACACAGTCCCTCTGCACACCCGGAACAGCCTCTGTCCCGAGCTGGCTCCGCTCACCAGATGTGTGTTGCAGCTCACAAACCCAGGCGCTCAGCTGGGACAGGCTTGCAGAGTGCATCATGTCCAGTCCCCTTCCTCCTCTGGGGCCTCATGGTGGGGATGGGAGTGGGAAGGGGAGCCAGGGCCCCACCCACCCATTCAGCACCTTTGTGTTGATTAGAAAAGGACACCCTCTGTAGGCAGAGGCCCTCTGGAGCAGCCTGCACAGGGTTGGTAAGCAGAAGGCAGGTGGGATTTCGGCCCCCACTCGCCCTTGGCCACGAACCTTGTGCAGTTTGCAACCTGGACCGCTCTCCACAGTGGCCCTGGCTGAGCCTAGGGAGGCATGCTCAGAAAACCGGGACTGGATGCCACTTGGAGTCCCTACAACAGAAATAATCCAAGAAGGTTATAGTAAGTCCTGGAACAGCTCAGGAGGTGAAAAGTCACCAAAGGAAGTTGATCTTCAAGCTGCATTTGAAGCAAATGTGAAGATGGAAAGGGCCTTCCATCTCTGGAATTCCTGTAGTTAAAGAGTGGGGTCCAGGGTTGGGAACAGATCGGAGCAATGGGCAGAGATAAGGTTCACAATGAAGACCAAAGGAAGACCTGGGGCCAGGCACAGTGATGCATGCCTATGGTACTAGCAGCTCCAGAGGCTGAGCCAGGAGGATTGTGAGTTCAAAACCAACCTCAGCATTTAGCAAGGCCCTAAGCAACTCAGTGAAACTCTGTCTCTCAATAAAATACAAAAAGGGCCCCGGGGTGTGGCTCAGGGTTTAAGTGCCCCTGGGTTCAATCTCTAGTACAAACAAAAACAAAAAAGAAAACCAAGGAAGACTTGGGAGTCTGCAGTGTTGAACTTGAGGTTACATCAGGTGGTCAGGGCCCACGATGGATAAAGGGATAGGGAAGTCGGGTGCGAAACAGCTGATGGTCCTGTCTTAGGTCCTGTCACTGCCCGAGGTGGTAGAGAACTGGGTCTGTGTTCAAGTGCAGCCTCGCCCATGTGCCTGGTCTGGCCTGTGCCTCCTTCTGGCCCCAGGATCCCAAAGTTGTAAAGAATCACTAGAACAGCAAAACACATTCCGGCTTTCCCAAGGCTTGAAGGGAACCCGTTTCCATCCTCTGTCATCTACACCTGACTGATCGTTCAAGCCTAGCGAGGCCTTCCCTGATGCCAAGCCCTGACATCTTCTCAGCTCCCATGACTTCTTGGACTCCAAGTGTCACCACACAGACATGGTTTCTCTCAGTTTCTTGGACACCCCCACCAAACTAAGAGCCTCTGAGCCTGGCTCTAGAGGACCAGGCAACGGGTTTGGTGGACGAGAGAAGCCAAGTGGACACATGCTCACACCTGGGTCTCGGAAGGACAGTCCACTGCACAACTGGGTCAAGGAGTAAAGGTTCACAGATATCCTCACAGCCAGGCCCCAGGCCAAGATTGGCATCAGGGCCAGGGCTTGTCAGTGGGGGCAGGGAGGCAGGCTGGGAGGACTGGCCTATAGAGGGGGATTCCTGCCCATCCTAGCCCCTCCTCCTGCCTGTTCCCCTTCCCATAAGTGTTAAGCTCTGGATAAGCTCCAGGAAGCCAAGGCAGAGGATATCCAAGTGACATCTGACCCGTTCCTCTGATGGGCATCCTGCCCATGTTCTGTCTTGCTCCACATGCCAGAACAGTCCCTGGAGGGCTCTGCCTGATCTTCTAGGGATCCCAGGCCCTGTTCTGTATATCCACCGGCCATTCCTCCCACCCACTCGGACTGGACCCAGCATGGCCAAGCCAGGAGAAGGGAAGCCAGGGAGCCTGACTTCTGGGATTCTGGCCTCAGCTTCACCCTTAACCTATGGGGTTCCTGTAGTCGAGTGTGTGATCCTGGCTGACCCTCCAATTGTCCTCACTGAGGACTGAAAGGCTCCCTGAAGGTGAGAGGCTCCAGAGAAGGCCAGAAGAGGACTGATTGGGTGCCAAAGCCTGGCCCTAACCACCCTGGACAAGCAAGGTCTGGCACCCGCCCATCGCCGGGCCCCAGGCTGAGGAAGCATGATCCTGCTGGGCTATTGCAGACCCAGTATCTCAGCTCAGCTCCTGCTTCCTGCGCAGGCCCCCAATTAGCCTGGTGCGTTGTTCTCAAGTGCATTGGTCAGATCGCTTGGCCTGTACCTCCGGGAGGAGGGAGGGAGGGAGGGAGGGAGGGGGAGGAAGGGAAGGAGGGGGAGGGGGAGGGCAGGATCAGGGGGGAGAGCAGGGGGGAGGATGGGGGCGGGGATGGGGAGCCCAAGGAGGAACTCGATGCTAATTAAGTCTCATTAAAAAAAGAAGACGACAATGAGGAATAAGGAGAAGAAGAAAGAAAACCGAGTGGAGGTGGAGGGAGAGGCTTGCTGAGGAAGCAGAATAGCGGAGGGAGGGAGGGAGGGAGAGAGAGAGAGAGAGAGAGAGAGAGAGAGAGAGAGAGAGAGAGAGAGAGAAGCGCACAGGCACATGCACGCCCACAAAAAGACATGCACACACATACCCCTCTCCCTTCTGGCAGGCTGTGCCCTGCTTCCCGCCCTTGGCCCTGCTCTGCAGCAGCCTGGCACCGTCCAGCTTAGGCCCAGAAGCCTGGGCTGCCTTCTGGTGCCCAGGGCTGTGGCACTCAGCACCCAGCACACTCAGACTCCAGTCCTGGCTCAGCGCCTCCCAAGCTCTGGGATTTGGGCTAATTTCCTCCCAGGACCTCAAATATATAAACCTCATATACATAAACTATATATATATATACCCAGCCATTGTCTTAGAACTTCCTTTGGCTGTTCTCTGTTCTTAGAACTCCTGTTTCCTGCATCCCGTGTTTTCTTTTTTGGATTATCCTTTAATTTAAAAAAAAATTAGTTATACATGGACACAATATCTTTATTTTGTTTATTCCTTTTTATGTGGTGCTAAGGATCAAAGCCACTGACTCACGTGTGCAAGGCAAGTGCTCTGCACTGAACCAGCCCCATCCCTTCATTTTAGTAATATTGTTAGTCTCTTGAGAAAAGATATTTGGGACATAAGATTTGGAAATCTATATGAAAATGATTAGTTGATGGAATTTCAGGTTGAATATAATCTAAATACATTGCTTGATAGTTTTTGGCAGTTTCAATATTATTCTGATTCTTGACTTTATATTTGTCTTATTTTTCCTCTTTTAGAAGCTTTTTATCTCTGATCTAACATTTCACGATGATATACATTTAAAATTTTTCACTTATTCTGTTATATAGTTGTATATTTGTTTCTTTCAGTTCTTTTTTAAAGATTTATTTTCTTTTTAGTTATATATGACAGTAAAATGTATTTTGACTTATTATACATATATGAAATATAACTTTCCATTCTTATGGTTGTATAGAGTATGTCCAATTCATTTTATTCTATTCCCCTCCCTTCCTTTCATTCCCATTTGCCTAATCAAATGAACTTCTGTTGTTTCCCTTGCCCCTTATTGTGTGATAGCACCCATAGAGCAGAGAACATTCAGCCTTTGGTTTTTAGGGATTGGCTCATTTCACTTAGCATGATAGTCTTCAGTTCCATCCACGTACCGACAAATGCCATGATTTTATACTTCTTTATGGTTGAGTAATTGTATATTTATACCACAATTTCTTTATCCATTCATCTGTTAAAGGCACGTAGGTGGGTTCCAGAGCATAGCTATTGTGAAATGAGCTGTTGTAACCGCTGATGTGGCCACATCGCTCTTGCATGCTGATTTTACGTTATTTGGGTATATGCCAAGGAGTGGGATTACTGGGTCAAATGGTGGTTCTATTCCAAGTTTTCAGAGAAATCTCCATGCGCCAATTTGCAGTCCTACCAGAAATATATTAGTATACCTTTCTCCCCACATCCCTGCCAATATTTGTTATTACTTGTATTCTTGATAATTTCCATCCTGGCTGTCCTTCAGTTCCATGAATTCTTTTAAACATTATTTCTCTGATATTCCCCTCTTTGATTTTCCCTGGTCTCCCCTTCTGGAATGATTATAATTGGATATTAGGCTTATTTATTTATTTTCATATTTGCCATCTGTTTTCCATTTTCTTTGCCTTTTGTTCTATTTTTCAGGAGAATCCTTCATTTTATCTTGATTTGTTTTTTTCCTCCTGTTTTGATTGTCATCATTTTGATTTCAGTGTTTTGATCTTTAAACATTTCCTTTTGCTTGGTGTATGTGATATTATCTCTAATTTCAGCAATGAAGATAACAATAGACTTTTTTTAAGAGCTGTATGAAAATTAAGAGCAATCATACCAGTACATCACTTAAGAAAGTCCCTGGTACACAGAAAGCACTCAGTCATGTTAGCTTTTTTTTCTTTAAGGGTATCAGAGATCTTTTGAAGTTTTGTTCTGTGTCTGTATTTTCTGTTGTGGGTGTTTTGTCATCGTTGTTTTTGTCTTTCTTATTGGATGGAACCTTTTATCAAGTGTCTAAGGGGTTCAATAAGTGAACAGTTTTTTAAAACCATGACACTAAGAAGGTTACCCAAAGCTCTCTAGTTGTGGTTTTGGTGGATTGCCCTGGAGTCTTCCCTAAAGGATGTTCACGCCTTCACTCTTGGACAGTGTGATTTACATGAATTCCCTATTCTGCGGGAAGAGCCCTCGACGTCAGTCATGTTTAAGTGCCCCCTCTTTGGATTTATTCAGTTTTCCAGAAAAAAATATTTTCCAATTACTTTCCTTGGGAGAAGGAGTTTAGATAATAGGTATTATTGGAACCTATGTGGATAGTAGGTTATAGGTCTCACCCCCAAAAACATTTTATTTATTTATTTCTTGGTGAGGTGCCTCATTCTTGTCCCATACCATACCTGACTCTGTTAAGTTGGAGCATGTTCCTTTCAGTTTCTTCAGAGACCAAAGTCTGATGTCTCATAGAGACATTGCAAGGAGAGGCAGGTTCCTTGGAGATCAGACTACTTTATGTACTTTCATATAAAATTTTTAATTCTTGTAAATACATGATTCATCTATGCATTTCATATTTCTAACTTCTAAGCTTTTAAGGCACTTTGGAGAAAATATACTAGCTTCTTTTAGGAACTCCCTTGGATTTCTGAGCTGCTGAGTTAGTGACCTTTTTAAAAATTTTTCAGGGGCTGGAGATGTGGCTCAATTGGTAGCGTGCTCACCTAGAATGTGTGAGGCACTTGGTTTGGTTCTCAGCACCACATAAATGTGAAATAAAGATACAGTGTCCTTCTAAAAACTAAAGAAATAAATATTTAATTTTTTTCTTTTGTATTTCTGGGAATTGAAACCCAGGGGAGTTCTCCCACTGAGCTACATGCCCAGCCTTTTTTACATTTTATTTTGAGACGTGTCTCACAACACTTGAACTTGCAACTCTATTTTAGCCTTTCTGGTAAACTGAGCCTCCAAGCCCAGTTTAATGACTTTTTCTGAATCTGTTTTCTACCTTCCAAAAATAGGTAGTTATCACTTGACATTTGTCTTTTTTAATATTCTCTCTTGATGTTGTGGGTTTTTTTAAAAAAAAATTTAATGTTTATTTTTGGTAAGTTTTTGGGAAGGGGCTGTTCTAGCATGTTTTAAAATCTAGTATGTATTTGCTTTCATCACTGTTAATTTTCCTTTTATTTTTTACTTCCTAGGATTCTTTGGATTTCCTATTTTTGTAATAGTTTTCTCATAAATCTATCAAGTTCTGTGAGTTATCCCAAAAGGCTTTTAAAAAATAAATAAAAATAAATAAATAAAGATATTGTGTCTATCTACAACTTAAAAAAAAAAGATTCTATCTTACCTCAGTCAGAATGGCTAGCATCAAGAATATAAAAAATAGCTGGACACTGTAGCATATGCCTGTAATCTCAGTGTCTTGAGAGGCTGTAGCAAAATCTATACATTAACTTCAATGGTGCTATCTTTGTTAAATTTTACAAAAAAAGAGCGTTAGTGATCCCTTCCTTTATTTCTCTGAAGCTATTTAAGTTTAAATTAAGCAAAAGTATATAAAATAAAAATTTTAGTTCCTAGGCTGGAGATGGAGCTCAATGGTAGAGCACTTACATGCCTAGCATGTGTGAGTCCTTGGGTTCAGTCCTGATACCATCAAAAGTAATAATAATAAAAATAATACTTAAGTTTCTGAGTCTGACTAGTCACAATTTAAATACTCAGTAGCCATCTGTGGCTAGTGGCTGTCATAGCGTGCCACATAAATCGAGCATATTCCCATTATTATAGAAAGTTGAATTGGCAGTACTATTCTAGAATTTTAATATTTTCTTTAAATATATCTTTTGTCCTTGATGAAATTAAAATCAGTGTATTCATTTGTTATTCATCACTACTATAAAGTATATTAAGTGTCTAATGATAATAAATGGCATTATATGAAAAGGATATTGTAGAGAAATGTGGACAGGCCACATGTGCGATGAAGAGTTGTTGTTGCCTCCAGGTTGGTCTTTTGCTTTGTGAGGTTGAAAACTTTTATTTTATTATTTTGTCTTAACCATTTCAGATTCTGAGGGAATTGAGTCTTATTAACTAAGCTTATAAGAGATTAAATGCTAGTTTTAATATTTGTGGGGCTTTTGCCCTTTTTGTGACTAGAATATTTATAACCTATATCCAAGTACTACTGTAGAGAACCTGGGAAGTCAAATTAATCAAAAATCTGATACTAGAGTGAAGAGAGAGCCAATAAAATGGAAGAAAACATTTGCCAGTTCCTTCAACAGAGGATTAATATCCATATAAAAAACTCAAAATATATAAAGAACTCAAAAAACTTAGCACCTAAAAAACAAATAGCCCAATCAATGGATCAGCAAATGAACAGACACTTGTCAAAGAGGTACAGATGTCCAATAATTACATGGAAAAATGTGCATCTATATCTGTCAGGGAAATGCAAATCAAAACTACATTAAGGTTTCATCTTGCAGGAGCTGAGGTTGTGGCTCAGTGGTAGAGCGCTCACCTAGCATGCATTAGGCATTGGGTTTGATTCTCAGCACCACATAAGAATAAAATAAAAGTATTGTGTTCACCTACAACTAAAAAAATATATATTTAAACAACAACAAGAAGAAGATTCCATCTCCAGACTGGAGTTGTGGTCCAGTGGTAGAACACTTGCCTAGCATATATGAGGCACTTCAATGTTCAGCACCACATAAAAATAAATAAATAAAGATATTGTGTCTATCTACAACTAAAAAAAAAAAGATTCCATCTTACCCCAGTCAGCATGGCTAGCATCAAGAATATAAAAAATAGCTGGACACTGTAGCATATGCCTGTAATCTCAGTGACTTGAGAGGCTGATGCAGAAGGATCACAAATTTGAGGCCAGCCTCAGCAACTTACTGAGTCCTTGTCTCAAAATAAATAAAAAGGATAGGAGATGTAGCTCAATGGTAAAGTGCCCCTGTGTCCAATCCCCAGTACAAACACAAAAACAAACAAAAAATAAATGCTGGTATGGACCTGTGAGAAGAGGAACTCTTATACACTGTTGAGGGGAGTGTAAACTAGTACAGCCACTGTGGTAATCAGTGGGGAGTTTCCTCAAAACCTAAAAATAGAAATATCATATGATCTAACTGTACTACTCCTGGGTATATACCTGAAGGATACCTGCATACCTATGTTTATTGCAGCACATATCATATTAACTGTTATGTGCTATCAGCCTAAGTGCCTGTTGATGAATGAATAAAGAAAATGGAGATGATATACACAATGGAGTATTATTCAACTATAGAGAAAAATGAAATCGTGATCTGTAGGCAAATGGATAGAACTGGAGAAAAACATGGTATAAGAAATAAGCTAGACTCAGACAAATATCACATGTATTGTCATGTGTGATCCAGAGGGAAAAAGATAAAGTAGAAGGGAGACTATTAAGAAAAAGGGCATCATCGGGGGAAGGATTGAAGGGAGAGTGGGTGAGAAGGGCAATTATGAACATACAAGTGTGAATATACCACAATGAAACTTGTTATTCTGTATAATTAATATGCACTGATAAGAATTTGGTTTTGGATTGGGCCTGTGCAGTGACCCCAAACCTCATGTCTTCCAGTTTAATTGCATCTCCTTTGCTTGAATTGTATTAAATATACATGGAAAATTCTTGTAATTTGTGTCAATCTTTATATTCTCCATGCAGAATCCCACCCTTGTATTCTACATCAGTGCTTTGAAAAATAGGTTGTTATACAATTTAGGCCTCAAAATACGTGGCTATCATACCTGAACTTGAGTTTTCCAAGTTTCTGTTACTGAGGTACTTAACAGACTGCATTTAGCATAGAGAACTATAATAACTATTGAGCTACCTTATGTTGCTTTCATTGTTATTGTTGGAAGGTGACCATCTAAACTGTAGATAAGAGGAACAGTGTTGGTTACATTCTATTTCTAAAAATTAATACATTCCCCTTTTGTTAAATTATTATTTTCCTATTCAATAGTTCAAACATACTGTTGTATAATCATTTTTATTAGTATGTTAATGGAGTTTGGTTTATCTTTAGGTCTCCTACCTTAAGTTAATTGATACCAGTTCTGAGCATCTAAAGTCCCCCAAATGGCAATCCCCAAAGGTTAAGTTTCTGAATTTTGAAATACTGAAAGTTGAAATTCCCAAAACCACAGTTCCCATTGTGGATACACAGGGGTAGGGGGGTATTTATATGAGAATAGTAGAAATTTGATGATAGGTAGGAAAGGGATTGGTGCTTTTACAGTTGTATATGAGATAGCTGCATAATGATATATAGAATGAATATTGGAAACCCAGTGAAACATTATTTTGGGTGTGTCTGTGAGGGTATTTCCAGTGGAGATTAGTAAGAGATTCTTGAGTGGACTAGAATCAGAAGATCCAGAAGCATAGCACACTGGATGGGACAATTTAATAGGGACTTCCTTTCATGTATAAATGAATTGTAGAAGAATTTTTTAAACAGAGCAGTACTAGTTAGAAAATGAGCATGAATGAATTTTTTGAGGAACACCATGTGCCCTAAAAGAAAAAAGAAGCTAATTATTATGATGTAAGACTTCAAAATATAATTAAAGATTGCCAGATCTTATAGATTCCTCTTGCAGTTGCCAATTCTCTATTCTTGCGATACATTTTTTTTCACATGTCAGATTTTCTTTATAGTTTTTTTAATTGAAATGCATTTTTAAATAATTTGCTATGGTGGGTATTTCATCTAGTATCATTTCTAATACAGGAGGTATAAATTGTGTAAAGAATTTTTTGAGTTCTAATTTGTTGTATGCATTTTCACAACATTGACTGTATGGGAGCATGGAATGTGTAAAAATGTAAAAAATTCCTCGGTAAATGAAGAGGTGTTCTTTTTTGTACATCTGTGTTTATGAAAGATTAACTCTGTCAGTATCTCCACTATTTAGGTCATGACCTCTTGTGGGTCTTGATTGATTTAATCAAGAAACTTAGATTATTCATCTTTGTATTTCATACAAGCATTGTTCTAACTCTGGGTACACAGAATTACCAGTTATAATGATATGCATTTGTACATTTACCTTGTTAACCTATTTGAGTAGTTTGTATGCTCATAATTCATTATCTGTGCAGTTGTTTGTAGTATATTTGAGTGTTCTTGCAAAAAATATATATTATTGCCTATTATAATTTGTAAAATGAAGTAATCTGACATGTTTTGTGTTTCTTGAATCCCATTATGAAAATGTATTGCTGTTTTAAGAAAATTTTAAACTGTTTTTTTTCCAGAATTATATTTTTGGAGTTTTGGTCTTTCAGGATCTCAGCATTTAGGATTATGCCATTCCAGATTGTGTGTTCAGGATCGTGACCCAAACCCATAGGTAGGATATAAACAGATGTTTTGAATAACAAACTGTGCTAGATCCTTTTGAATACATTATAGTAATTAGTTTAATCTTTGTAGTAACATTGTGAGTTTGTGAGCATTATTTCATTTTTACTAATAAGGAAATGAAAGTATAACAAGGTTAAATAATTTACCATTATTAAATGGCAAAGGAAGATTAAAAGTGACTAGATGTTGAGTTGACTTTTTTGGAATTTGATTTCTACTTTGTATCACTATTGTGAAGAACAGAAAAGATTTATATTCATAATATAGGTATATGAAATTGCTTTGTAAGAGTGCAGAAGATAGATGTTATCATTGCCTCTTGATAGTATTTTTCAGTATAATTTATGTTAGGTATTTGGTCTGTGAAAATGGCAAAAGTGACTTTGGAAAAAAATTACAGTAGAATGTGTTATTTGTATTTAAAAAAGTAAACTCACATACTTAAAATAATAAAGTTTATAGTATTGGTTTTATTTTAGGAATTAAAGCTTTCTTCAAATGTTTCTTGCAAAAACAAATACAGTTTATATCTAATAGATGGGCAAAGATATCTGGAATTATATTTGAGTTGGCAGACATTTATCTAGTTTAATGAACTTGATAAGGAAGAGAGAGGGCTGGGTGTGTGGCTCAGTAGTAGAGCACTTGCCTAGCATGTTAAGGTTCTGGGTTCAATCCCTGAAATCTTCTCTTCAAATCTAGCAGAAGTACTTTCTGAAGAGATGAGATAAAGGATGATTACATGAAAAATCATAAAAAGTTTCAATCAGAATCCATGAAACAGTGACAGGACGGACAATATTTAAAATATCAAGTAATTGTATGTTCTAAAATATTAAACACAGTATTAATGTAGTAGTTTTAATAACTTTTAAGTTTGAAAGCACTGGGAAAAAGATTATAGGCCACTTTATGAAAATAAATACAACATGCAAATAAAGGTGAGCTCAAGGCTTCTTATCCATTAAATACATGGAAAGATTTTAAACTAGGTTTAATTGGCTATACCTGCACTGCCTCTCAAAAGGTTTCTCGGGGCTGAGAGAGCAGCTCAGTTGCACATGATTCCGGGATTCTTTTTTTTTTTTTTAAGAGGGAGAGAGAGAGAGAGAGAGAATTTTTTAATATTTATTTTCAGTTTTTCAGTGGACACAACTTCTTTATTTTATTTTTATGTGGTGCTGAGGATCAAACCCAGCACCCCTTGCATGCCAGGCAAGCACATTATCACTTGAGCCACATCCCCAGTCCAATTCTGGGATTCTTACAATCAGCTTTCCTTAATTTCTTAAACTTTTGATTATACCAGATATGATCTTTTGAGAGAAAAATTAATCTTTACAATTCAAAATAACTTCAGGTTTGGTGAAATACTCATGGCCATGCTCATAGCATTCAGATTCATGATCACAGCCTCTTTGCTTTTCGTTGACCTGTTATTTCCATTTTTTTCTTCTTACTTTTCTTTGTAGAACTATTTATTGGTAATGAGATTGTTTTAAAGAATGCTGTTTTTATTCCTCTTGTTACTGTCAAGAGTGAATATTTCATAACCATTTCTCTCTCTCTCTCTCTCTCTCTCTCTCTCTCTCTCTCTCTCTCTAGTCAGTCTGTAAGTTTCTCTCTCTCTCTCTCTCTCTCTCTCTCTCTCTCTCACACACACACACACACACACACACACACACACACTAATTTGTTTTTTTTTGTTTTTGTCTTCTCCAACTTTTTCTGAGTCCTAATGTCTTTTTTAAAATTTAGTGCTGATTTTCAAAATCAGTGTCTCACACATGCCAGGCAAGCACTCTACCACATAGCTACAACCCCAGCCCAGTCCAACTGTCTTGATCCGAGAATTTTAGTATGTTGGCCTGGAAAATTCTGCCATCATAAGTCATATTCTAAGCCTTGTATACAACAACATAGATTATTTTAGAAGGAGAATTTTAAGACATTCTTTTTTATTGGGTGGGCAGCTATGATGGATACCAGGGATTGAACCCAGGGCCACTGTGCCACTGAGCCACATCCCTAGCCCTATTTTGAATTTTTATTTAGAGACAGGGTCTCACTGAGTTGCTTAGTGCCTCACTGTTGCTGAGGCTGGCTTTGAACTCAGGATCTTACTGAATTTTAAGACATTCTTTTAGAAAATTTGCTTATAAAATATGATACATAATGTATTACAAAAATAAAGAAAAAAGCCTGTGATCAGAATCAGAAGGCTAATTATGTATTTAATAACATCAAAGAAAAAAATGTGAGATAATTTATGCACTTGTCATATTTTTTTCCTATAATTTAGAAGATGACAACCCATGCTTATCTGTATCACTACCTTCCATCTTTCTTAAATACAGCATTGATAGTTATTTTTTTTAATTTTCTGGGTTTCATCATCATAATGAAAGATTGTTTATTAGTCACTCCCACATACATAGTTAAGTCCTATACAGTATACTGCAAAATGTATAGATGCACACACACACACATGTACAAACATACACACATATGATATCAATTAATTTAAAGGATGGTATCTGTATTTATATAATTATTTAAAGATGGGATTTTACTACATTGCCCCGGCTGGACTAGAACTCCTGGGCTGAAAGAGTTTTTCTGCCTCAGTCCTCTTAGTAGCTGGGAATGATACATCCTGCACCTGGCATGTGGGATGATTGCTAATTACTAGTTCAGTCTCTTAATCCTTGTTAATATTTCACACAATATAGTTTGTGTTCCATAAACATGAATTTCTCCCTTAATCTCATCTAATTTTCTGACCTTTATCATTAGATAAAAGACTTTAATTTATTGCCTTGACTGGAGGAAAATAAGAAACCCAAACAGAATTAATCCTAATGTTTAGATTTTTATAGTTATTTTATTAATATAGATTATTAAAGCAATTATATCTTTATACACCAAAGATAAATATTTTTAAAATATTTTATATACTCTTGTCTTAGTTTCTTCATTTAGTGCAATGAAAATTTTATCTTTTAAATCAAATAACATTGTATATTTACAACATTGCAAGATAGTATGTTTGGGGACAGAATAGTGTATTTGTTTATGAATCTACTGAGCATAACAGCTATATAATCTAGTACATAAAGTGCAAGAATTCTGGTTTTGTATCCTCAATATAAGCCAAGTTGGAAGCACTTAGTAGGAATTTAATGAATTCTTATTGAATGTATAAATGAAGATTTATGCCCATAGGGGATTTATAATCTGGTTGGAGATGAAATGAACCATAAACACTTGGAAAATTAAATGAAAGCAAGAAAATAATTACATAAGAATCCTGGCTTAATGAGATTAATTATATAAAGTGTTTAACAGAGTGCCTAATACATAGTAAATTCTTTGAAGTGCTTATTTTCTTCTCTTTTGACTAAGCACTTAAAGTTCCATAAAATGATATTTACATGTAGAGATTTGTTTTGTTTTTAAATGATAATAAATGCTCTTGAGTTTCAGAGAGATTACTATGAGCTGAGTGGGCCCAAATTTGAAAATTGGTAGAATATGAAAAGAAAAGGTGTTTGGGGAGGTTAGCAGGAAAAGGGAAAGGCAAACAGCAAGGCATGGACCTGGAAAAGTTCAGTTCTATCTGAAGATTCATTGCATCAGTTGAAGCACAGTGTGTGAGTAGGGATTATGAAAGGTGAAGCTAGGAAGAGTAGTTTGGGACAGATTGTGGATATCCTTATTCTGCTGGCTTGGTGCCACAGTCTGGCTGGGCACAAATAACCGAGCCACCACAAAGCCTTGTAGATTCAAACAGCCACTCTTTATTCCCCAACTGTCACCGGCACTGCACACACCACATGGGAACCCACTCCCTCCACTGGGCTTTGTCCAATCTCCCAGAAACCCTCCCCCCAGAACTCATGGGAACTCCAAAGTAGCAGGCGCCTGAGGCAGCAAGAGCCGCCCCATTGCCCAACAGTAAAGGTTAAATATACAATTCAATCAATCCAGCATCACAGCAATTATATACAGCTTAACTCAAATCATCATCTCAATGGTTCACTGGCATCACCTTTCATCCATTCCCTCTGGCAAATGCCAGGTGTCATTCTGACTGGGACGTGTCTCTCAACAGGCTGGAATTTATATGACATCTGATATTTGTAGGTTTGTACATAGAGAATGAATGCTTTAAATGTAGAAAAGTAGGCCCCTTGAAGAATGCTACTTTAAGGATTAATGTACATATCAAAGGAATTTTATTGGTTTAAAATGTGTTTAGAACCCCTTTGGAGCCATAAACAACATCATACATTATAGAAGACTTGCCATTTGCATGCCATGCTTTCTGAGACCATTTCAAATCCTCAGATTTTAACATTGTAAGATTTTTGTTCAAATCTTTACTTGCTCTGAATGTATTTCTATTGAGTCTTATGTTTCTTGTTTATACTACTATTCTACATGTTAATATTCTTTTCAACTTTAGTGAATGTTTTATTTTACTTTATGAATTATTTTTGCTCAGGTTGGAGTATTTGGCGAATCAGTTCAATGATTGTTTTTTTTTTTAATCATTTGGTGGACTTGTTCACATTCATAGCTACAAGTTATTACCAAATTTGATAATACGTTCCTTTTCAGGTTAAGAGCTATCATTTTCTTAGTCTTTACATTTTCCCTTCTTCCAATATTGTTATTAATAGTTTGGCTTTCTTTGGTGGTGATGAGGAAGACATTCTTTATGAAGAAACAGTGTGGGGGCTGGAGTTGTGGCCCACTGGTAGAGTGCTTGCCTAGCATGTGCAAGCACTGGGTTTGATCCTCAGCACCACATAAAGATAAATAAATAAAATAAAGATAGTGTGTCTAACTACAACTAAAAAAATAAATATTAAAAAAACGAAACTCAGGGTTTTAAAAAATAACATTTTTTATTTGTTGCTGAAGACAATACAATGATGTTGACATATCATACGTTTGATTCAAATAGGGTATGAATTCTCATTTTTCCACATGTAAAAATTGCAGGATCACATTGGTTATACATCCATATGTATACATACAGCTATCTTAGTGTCAGTTGTATTCTGCTGCCCTCCCTATCCACCCCCTCCCAGCTCCTCCCTCCCATCGCCTCTCTCTACCCATTCTACTGTGACACTTATTCCTCTCTCTCTCTTTTCTTCCCTTCCCCCTCACACCTTCTTATATGTATTTTGTATAACCATCTTCCATGCAATTCCCCTTCTCCCTCCCATTCCCTCCAACCTCTTTTCCTTGTTTTGTGGTAATCTTCTTCTCATGCTCTTCCTCCCTACACTGTTTTGAGTCACCTCCCTTATATCAGAGAAGACATTCAGCATTTGTTTTTTTTAGGGAATGTCTAACTTTGCTTAGCATAATCTGCTCTAATGCTACCCATTTCCCTGCAAATGCCATGATTTTGTTATTTTAGTGCTGAGTAATATTCCATTGTGTATAAATGCCACATTTTTTTTATCCATTCATCTGTTGAAGGGCATCTAGGTTGGATCCACAATCTAGCTATTGTGAATTGTGCTGCTATGAACATTGATGTGGCTGTGTCCCTGTAGTATGCTCTTAGGTACACTTGTACATTGCTGGTGGGACTGCAAATTGGTGCAGCCAATTTGGAGGGCAGTATGGAGATTTCTTGGAAAGCTAGGAATGGAACCACCATTTGACTCAGCTATTCCCCTTCTCGGACTATACCCCCAAAATAACATTTTTTAGTAATTGCCTTTGAACTTTGAGATATAAATGAAAAACATTAGGCTAAACTCATGCATTTTTAGTCTTTGAATTAGGTCTTAGCCTCTCCCTTGCCTTCAGAAAGTCATGGGTAACCATGAGTGTCATAGTCTGATATACTGAATATATTCGTAGAATTCTTCCCTTGATCAATATCTTCTTTTCTCACACTTCTTTGTGTGCCTGTATCTGTGTGTGTGTAGATGTGTATACCATATGCATCTTGTTTTGTATTTTTTCAGTGAACTTTCTAGCCCCTTGAGCAAACATCAAGAACATTTGTAAAGACTTGATATTTAAGAGAGTAAAATGTGCTGTGGGTACTGATTGGTTGGGAACCCAAGTGAACCTTTATGAGATTGAAGAAACCTACTGCTGGGTGGTTATTTATATACTGTCATAAGGCAATGATATGGATATAATTAATTTAGTGATTGGGTAGTTGAGGGTTTTCTGTATGGGAAAACCAGTATTTGTTATCAGACATTTGGAGATGGCTTTGTGAAAGAGTGCACCACCCTTTCCTATAGTATTTCAGAGGTAATATGTCATCTAAAAACTTCCTAATCTTTTTTGAAAAGGAATGATAGACAAATAAATGTAAACAGTACAGGAATTTTTCTATGCTAGTTACAGAATAAATACCAGGTCAAAAGTTTTTGAAAAGAGCAACAATTCTATATTTGTCTCCAAAATTAAATAGATGTCCCATTGCATTTTATTTGTGTTTGTTTTTATATTCACTGCTTTTGCCTGTAACTGTTTCTATTGTAAGTACATCTATCATATGTTATTTGTACTCATGGTGTATATAACATGTTACATCTACTGGACTGTGAATACTGTTTTATTTCTATTGTTAGTCTTTTAATCCAGTAACTGTGGCTAGTACAGAGTAGGTGCTTGATTAATATTGTGAGTTGAATGAATGTGAGTATTTGACTGTATCATTTGAATTATCATTTATTAGAACACTGTACTATCCTATCTTAGCTTTTCTTGTGGACTGGTCATGTACCCTAACTAGATTGGAAATGTGTTATGAGTAGGAACTTGATTTTGTCTTTCCTAAATTCTTCTTTATAACACTTTGGGCTGTAGTGGGTAATAGGTATTCTCAAACATGTGATTGAACTGAAATATGTTGGTAGTTTCTATTTACTTATCAGGGGATTCCTAAAAACACAGTCATTAATAAGAAATTTGGAAGAGATTCAAAAAGCCAGTATATATACTAGTCTGCCAGCTTGTGGGCTTGTGTAAGATCCCATACTTTCATGGAGTAAAGAGTTGTGGTTCTGGGTCCTTGCTTTTGAGTGGCCTACTTGCTTTATTTTGGTCTTCTACCTGTGTCACAGATGATGTAAGTCAGTGGCTCTTCCAATGTGGTCTCAGATTAGAATATCACCTAGGTACTTGCTAAAAATGCAGACTTTCCTGCCCCCTCCAGATCTACTAAATCAGAAACTCTGAGGGTGGAGCCCAATCTGTGTTTTAATTAGTCCTCTAGGTAATTTTGATGGTGAAGTTTGATGTCACCATGTGATTTAACTATCTTTAAGAGAGAGGGCTTATGTGCTAGAGAAAACCCAACTAGCAGCCTAGATTAAAGAGCATAAGTAATTTAAAGGTTTTTAGAGGAAGTTAGGTATAGTTTACAAGAAGGCATTAAGATGTAAAGCAGGGGCTGGGATTGTGGCTCAGTGGTAGTGTGCTTGTCTAGCACATGTGAGGCACTGGGTTTGATCCTCAGCACCACATAAAATAAACAAAGGTATTATGTTCGTGTATAACTAAAAATATATATTAAGAAAGATGTAAAGCAAATTATTGAAACTTCATTGTATGCTATATTTTAGCTTAAGTAAACCATATTATGGATTTTCAAGTATTTCTCTTTTTATGTGTGATTTTGTGTCTAAATTGAAAGATGAGAACTTTAGTTAAGTTTTCTGTATGTTATTTTGGATATTTATAGGAGTAAATGTTCTTTTTCTCCCATAGCAGATGACTGAGAAACAACTGAAAAGTATTCAACACTTTGTGTGTTTTCTTTTTGAGTATGCTTTTTTCAGTGATGTAATTGATTTTGAATTCAAATCTTTTTAAAAATATTTTTATTTGTTCTAATTAGTTATATGTGACAGCTGAATGCTTTTCAACTCATTGTACACAAATGGAGTAAAGCTCCTCTTTTCTCTTGCTATACACGATGTAGAGTCACACTGTTCATGTAATCATACATGTACATAGGGTAATAATGTCCCTCTCCTTCCAACATCCTTCCCATCCCATACTACCTCCACTTCCCTACCTCCCCTCTACCCAATCCAAAGTTCCTCCATTCTTCCCTACCACCCCAACTTCATTATAAATCATCATCTGCATAACAGAAAACATTTGGCCTTTGGTTTTTAGGGATTGGCTTATTTTGCTTAGCATGATATTCTCCAACTCCATCCATTAATCCACAAATGCTATAATTTCATTCTCCTTTAAGGCTGAGTAATATTCCATTGTGTATTCAAACCACATTTTCTTTATCCATTCATCAGTTGAATGACACTGAGGTTGGTTCCATAGGTTGACTACTGTGAGTTGAGCTGCTATAATCATTGATGTGGCTCTTTCACTGTAGTATCCTGATTTTTAGTCCTTTGGGTTTGGGTATAAATTAATTAAAATGCTTTTTAATTTTAGAGTACAAGGTAGTTAAAAATTGTGTCAAGTACATTTAAAATATTTTAGTTTATTAGATACAATGCATGCAGATAAGCCTGCTTATGTATGGAAGATTTCTATTCCTTTTACAAGTTGAGTATCCCTTATCTGAATACTTGGGAACAAAAATATTTCAAATTTCAAAATTTTTTGATTATGGAATATCTTCATAGACTTTACTGGTTGAACTGTTCTAATAGGAAAATCCAAAGTCCAAGATGTAATATGGAGTGCAGAAGGTTTCAGATTTTTGAGCATTTTGAATTTCATATTTTTGGATTAGGGATGCTCTCTCTCTCTCTCTCTCTCTCTCTCTCTATATATATATATATATATATATATATATATATATATATATATACTTTTGACAAATAAGAATTTTTTAAAAATAGATCTGGCATGATGGTGCACACTTATAATCCTGGTGTGGGAAGCTGAGGAAAGAGGATGGCAAGTTTGAAGTCACCCTCAGCAACTTAGTGGTGCTATAAGCAACCTAAGTGAAACTCTGTCTCAAAATTAAAAAAAAAAGGGCTGGGGATATGGCTCAGTGGTTTAGTGTCCTTGGGCACAATCCCCAGTACCAAAAATAAAAAAAAAATAAAATAAAAATTAGTTTGCTATTTACCATGTAGACTAAATGGTAAAATACCTACATAATATTGTTTTGTCTTTTTTTCTAGTGGTTGGGAAATGGAAGATCTAATCTTAGATATACTACGTTAAAAAAATTATAAAGCATCCCGGAAGTTGTTTTTTCAAATATTTATTTAGTTGTAAATGAACACACAATATCTTTATTTATTTTTATGTGGTGCTAAGGATTGAACCCAGTGCCTCACACATGACAGGCAAGCACTTTACCACTGAGCTACAGCCTCAGCCCCTATCCTGGAAGTTTAACACTTAATTTAAAAAAAAATAATTCCAGAGATTTCTTTTCAAAATATGTTATTATCATTAGCTGTAATCGTACACATAAATGGCAATATGATAAATTGTGCCTGCTTTTTTATTTAAACTCTGGAAAGTTCAGGGGAGAACACTCTTAAGAATATTGATTTCTGAAAAAGTAGTCGAAATATAACAATGATATGTCAAGAACTATACCTTAAAAAAAGTAGCTGAAATCATCACTTCTGCACTACTCAGTAAGTTTGGAGACCACTAACTCTCTTATTAGAGGTCTCTGTTCTGGAAGGAACTTTATTGTGAAGATGAGAAGGGAGAACTTTTAAGGAACCTTGCAAGCTATTCCATTTTCTGGTAACCTTATACATTAGGTGTATGCCTTAAGCTTTTATTGTGATAGTTTACTTAGGTCTTGGACCATCACCTTAGTTCATTTGTGAGAATGCTATTACCTTTAGGGATATAATTCAACTAATCTCTTGGTGCTTCTTTTTATTTCTCTCTAAAACTAATGAGTGTAGACAGAAACATCCAAGGCAGTCTACAAATTGGTGGGCTTATGAGATTGAATCTGATGAATGAGTATTGTTTGGTTGTAATAGGTTTCAGTTACAACACTCTGCCTGTGATGGTACAGCCTTCCCAAGGTTGAAGGGGATGATGCATGTAAACGTAGGTTTAACTCCAGTTCCTTTGTCTCTCAGTTACCTTGTTACCTATGGAAACATTCATAGTTACTATATACTTGTGAATTTTTCTAGAGATAATACCTTCATGTAGAGGCATATGATGTGTTTACCTTTTTCTTTCTATTTTGGAAAGACACCTGGATGGTTTTAAACATTGTTCTATGTCTGGCTTTTTTTCATGAACTCTATCATGGGTATTATCCCACCTCAGTATATATAGAGCCATCTCCTTTGTAATAACTACCTAGTGGTTTTTTCATATCCTATTTTTTCATTATCCTACTTCATTTTTTTTCTTTCAGTTTTTTCTTCCATTTCCTTCTCTCCCCTGCCTTTTCAATTAAATAATCCAATATAGACAACAATATAGTATCATTTATGGAGACTCATTAGCTGGAATTTAATCTTTATTTTGAAAGGGTTTTATATTCACACCATTACTATGTTTTAGGCACAGGTTATTTTTTCATAAGAAGTAGTTTCCTTGTATAGGAACATGTATTTTAAGACTTTTGTTTTTAATTTTCCAGATGTGAAAAACTTAAGAGGTTAACATTATTCTTAAAGAGTCTTCTCTATTCTCACAGGTCTTAGTTCAGGTCCTAATTTTCTCCCAGTTGTACTCTCATAATCTGTTTAACCAGTTCCCCATAGATGGGCATTTGGGTTGTACATAATTTTGTCTTTTTTCATTATATCATTTCATGCTTTTGCAAATATATTTGAAAAAACACATTCTTTCAAAATTATTGGGTTAAAGAATATGTAAACTTATAAATTTAATGGATATTGTCCACTATAAAGTGAAACTGATATATACAAACACAGCATACAAATGTGTGCTTCTCAACATACTAGATCATTAAATTAGTGAATTACTGACCTTTATCAGTCTAATAGAAAAAGGGATATAATTACTTTTTTTAATTTTTGACAGTGCTGGAGTTTAAACTGTGAGCATAGCACATACTAGACAAGCATACACTACTGAGTTCCACCCCCTCACCTTTTCTTTTTAAAAATGTTTTCTTTTTAAGTTGTAGTTGGACACAGTAGCTTTATTTTATTTATTTATTTTTATGTGGTGTGGAGGATCAAATCCAGTGCCTCGCATATGCAAAATGAGTTTTCTACTCTTGAGTCACAACTGCAGCCCATTGATTATACTTTTAATAGGCATTTCTCTTAAATTTGAGGTTGAAAATGTTTTTAATAAATTTGAGCTTTTTGTATATTCTTTCTATTAACATGCCTTCTTGTGTAGTTTTCTTTTGAGTTCTGGATCTTTTTCTTACTGATTTGAAGGTACTCTGTGAAAGTTAAGGAAAAGCAAATTTGTGACCTGTTATATTCTGACTTGTTTTGTTTCAATCTTTGTCAGAAATTGTCTTATTTTTTTATAATAGTTCTTCAGCAATTTTTAAATTGCTGTATAAAATTTTTTCTGAGGTCAAATGTATTTTATAGCTTTGGATTTTGTCTTATTCTCAGAAAGGCATTGCCAACTTTGAAATAATAAAACAAAATGAAACCTGCCTTTTCTACTAATATTTTTAGTGTTAATTAGATTTTAAAAAAATTAAATTTAAAAATTTTTATTTTTATAGTGCTGGGGATTGAACCTAGGCCCTTGAATGTTCTGATAAACATGCTTTACCATTGAAGTATACCATCACTCCTGACCCCAATTTTAAAACTCCATCTAGCTTTTGTTTTAGTCCTCATTTTCTCCAATGATTTACAGTGCCACCTTGAGCTTATACTAAATTTCTACATTGATTTGGATTTTTGGATTATCCATATATAAGTGCCATTTTAAAAGTTAACTATTGAATTATGGCTTGAAATATTTTAAGACTTTTAAATAATTTTTGTTTAGTCTTATTTATTGTTTCATGTGAGCTTTAGAATTATGTATGGTTTTGTTTTCTAAAATTGCTGGTATTTTAATTGATCTCATGTGATATTTAAAGATATATTTAGGGAGAAAAAAATTGTAATGCTGAGTTTGTTTAGGAACATGGTATTTATTCTTATTTTTTCATGTCATTTTTTCCCTAAGCATTAAAATTTTCTTTGTATAACTCTAATTGTTAGATTTTCCTGGCATTCATTCATATTATTTGCAAATGGCAACAATATTTCCTCTTTTCTATATTTTATGTATTTTCTTGACTACATTACATCAGCCTGTACCTCTAGCACAATGTTAAATTTTTGTGGTGAAAATAGATATTCTTATTTTGTGTGTTTGGTAGGAATGGTGTTCTGTAATCATGAAGGAGTATCATTAATATTTTGGTTACTCTTAGGTTTGTCTTTTCCACATACTCCCATCTTCTTTGTAGTCATTCTCTTTGATAATTCTGGGGCTTTTCTTTTGATTAATATTTAAATAACCTAGTATGAATTGGTAGGAGGATAGGAAGCAGGTATATGTGGAAATTAGGGAAGTTGTTAGTGGATTGGAGACTGAGTCACAGTATTGTGGAGTTTTATAGGCTGACATTTCAGAATCATCCAAGATCTGTAATGATAGTATAAATACAGAACTAATCAAAGCATATAGAGAAGATAACATTGATATTTAATGTTATCATTATTTTGATTGATTGAATTGAGTAGATTATTGCATTTATTAAAGCCATTTTAAGAGTATAAAATTCTATGGCAAAGCATACAAATTCATGCTAATATTTACTTTAGACTAAGATTTAATTTTGTCAGCTTTAAGTGCCTGTGTCACTATTCTACTTAGGTAAAATAATTATCTCATTGTAGAATATGTAATTCCAATAAACTTCAGCATCATTGAAGTAGAAATAGATACTGTGGGTATTTAATGCTTTTTTCTTTGTGTATATAATTGCTTTCACACTACTTTTAATCATTTCAATAAGACACATGAAAGTCTATCAATTGTAATGTAAATTTTAAGAGCTCATTGGATTGAAAATGAAAACATTACTGTACCTACATCTTGAAGATTATAAGAAGGTTTCTAAATTAGATTTTATGTTATTGTGGTATTAATAGAAATGAGTCCTTTAAATTAAACAGAATTTAATGGTTTACTCATTAAACTTTAGTTGGACGATTCTCCTAATTCTTTAGGGATGTGGTAAGGTCATCTATAAATGTAAAGTTCTTGCTTACTTGGAAAAGCAAGTGGAAAACATTGTTTTCTGTTTTAGTGGATTCATGTAATAGAAATTGGAGGAATAGGGAAACATATGAGAATGAATAGTGATAGTGTTCCTTGAGGAAACTTAAATAGAGCCCCTCCCTCACTTACAGGTAACATGAATTACTTGAATGACTTAATGTTTACAATATAGTTTTAATTCCTTAAATGGAAATTATTTTATTTCTACTTTTAAAAAAAAACTCTTTTCTAGTCTCTCTGTTTTACTAAAGATAAAAGGATTTTTTTATGGTTTATTTCTTGTAAGTAGTTCTTCAGTGGGAAGCAGGAAAAGGCAGATGTCTCTGGTTTTCTTTTTTTTTTTTTTTGCCTTTCACTTTCTTTTCTCCTGCATATAACAAAGCCTAAAACAGATTTTAGAGGTTGGGAAGTTTTGTTATTTGTAGGGAAGGGCTAGGATAAAATCACTCAAAGAATTCCTTGTAAAATTTCAATATATGGTTAAACTGAGACTTTTAATTTGGAAGGAGAACATAATAGTTCATGTGATTTTTGCTCCCCCTATTCCTTTACTCTTTATGAAATAAAGAAACCATCTCAAAAGTTTAAGAGAAAAACCCTGAGCAAACTGCTGCACACATTGCATTTGCTTGCACTGGCTGTTTTAGATGATCAGCTCTTAGAGGAACTGGACTATGAGTTGTAACATCCAGTCTGAATTAAACTGCATAGAGGTGTCTTTTTTTAATCTTTTGTCTCCTTGCAGTCTGTGCTTTTCTTTATTTTTATATACTTTGTGACAGATATGGAAAAAATCACATATAATTATCCTATTTTCCAAAGATTCTTTGTTCAACTGAATTTTTAAAAATATGTATTTGGTCCAAATTGAGTTTTGTCTTTTTATTCCCTACATTGCTCCAGATTGCCTTTCTTCAGGGGTAAAGGAAAGGTCAAGAAAATTTGAAAAAGGATCTGGTAAGGAGGATCAAAATGTTGGAATATGCTCTTAAACAGGAAAGGTAAATCAATAAAATGGAAGGTTGTGTTCTCTCAAATGACAAAATAATTTTTCCATCTTTCCTTAAGTAAATCCAAATTTTAATACTGTATATTCTTGAATTAAGGAGTATGTGTAATAAACATTTTTATGTATGTTATAATATACTAATCTTACTATGGTGATCAATAAACTGATTTATATGATTTCAAACATTTGTCCCTACTTTTTCCTTTCTTAAGAAGTGTTTGTACTTACTGAACTGTCATTATCCATTTTAAAGGGCTAAAATAGCTTTTGAATTGTAAATTGTGTGTATAAAGTTCCCTGTGATTTAATATGAATTTGATATAATTTCTTAAAAAAATTTGTCAGATCTGGCAGCCTATGCTTAGAGTTTCATAGACTGTTTTGGCATTTTATTGTTTTGTCATCAGCTATTCCTTTCTCTCTAGAAGCTAAGTTTACATTTATTTTGCTAGTGTCTAAGATATGTAAGTAATGATATTTGTGTCACAACTTAGGGAAAATAGGTAATGAATTAGAGTTTTGCAAGTTATATGAATTAAATTTATATATTTCAGTGGATGGTCTTTGGTTATGTGTGTGTGTGTGTGTGTGTGTGTGTGTGTGTATGTGTGTGTGTGTTTATGAAAAATCTAAGGCAGTTCATTGCTTGAGGTAATTAAAAATTTGGTAGTTGATATTGAAATTCTTTATTGTCAGTTTTTTGCTTTGTTTTGTAAATCACTTATTTTTTGAAGTTGGTAAATGGACTATTCATAAAACTGACATAAAATAGCACTTAGATAGTATTTATGAATATTGAGACATAAATATTTTTATTAGAACTTGTGTTCATCTTCATATAGGATCATTAAATAGTACCAGACCTTTTTATCTCTTAGTAAAAAAAAAATAGTTATTGTTTTTTTACATACTTTGAGAGGTTGGTTGAAAGTTGGAGAGATAAAAAGAAAAACATTTTTTGAAGTATGTAATCTGGGAATTTTTGACATCTTAGGCTTTCTAAATTATAGGTTTAACTGAAGAAAGAATATGAGCATTAATAGTGGTAATATTTTTTTAATAACTACTGTGTTTTAGGCCCTAAAAACTTAGAATTAAGTAATTTGCATAGAGAATCAGAGTTATAGTAGAGCTGAGTTAGGTCTCTCAGGATTGGTTCTAAAACCTGCATTGTTTACCAGTATATTATACTGTCTTGCAAGGTAGGAGAACTGAAATACACAAATACTGAAGTAACCAGAGAAGGTGCATGGGAGTGTATTCAAAATTGTGAACCACTAAAGTGTATGAAGTGTGATAGTTTCTATGGTAGATGTATGTAGGCTATACAAGGGGTCACAGAGAAGGGACTGGATATTATCTGGAAGTAGTAAGGAGGGCATAATTAGAGGAGGTGAGGCTTCAATAGCAACATAGATAATAAGAAGGTGCTTGCCAGTTAGGTAAGGTGCAGGAAGTAGAACATGTTTGACCTGGAACAAAGCCTTTTGGTGTATTCAGAAAATTGTAGTCATTGTGTGTAAAGAGTAGGGTGATAGTTGTGATTTCATCACTGATAACATGGTAGGGGAGGGCCAAGTCAGATCATGGAGTTTAGAATACCGAAGGAGAGCTACCTAAGGAGTTCAGAATTTTACCTTACATGTGATAGGAAACATGGACAATTTTCAAGTACTTTTTATTCCAAAATGATCTTCAACTAACAGCACCTTTTAAGTATAATAAATTAAGTAATAAAAAAAAATTCTTCAAGGCCTGGAGCTCTATAATATTTCCAGTGTCTTCCATTCTAAAATTATTTTCCTAATGCTTAAATGCCAAGAATTAAAATGAAAATGTTTTTGATTGAGGAAAATTTGAGATCCAACAATGGAAAGACTAGTACCTTTTATGTACATCTCCAAGATTTAACAGATAATGTTTGTCATTCTTGTTTTAGCGTGGTCTGTATAAGAGTGAATTCCAGACATCTTGTCATTTTGCCTATAAATACCTAAGAGCTAAGGCATGTGATGTTATGCTGCTATGCAGATTTTCTAAGTAGTCCCACTTTAATATAAAATTTATTTGAGGGCTGGGTATGTGGCTCAAGCAGTAGCATGCTCGCCTGGCATGCCTGCGGCCTGGGTTTAATCCTCAGCACCACATACAAACAAAGATGTTGTGTCTGCCAAAAACTAAAAAAAAATAAATAATATATATTAAAAAAATTCTCTCTCTTAAAAAATTTGAAAACTGAATCTTTATCATTATAGAAATGAATTTATTAAAGTATTCCTTAGAGTGTAATAAAAGTTACAAAATAAACAAATCTACAGTTAGTTTTTCAAGAATACAAAGTGTATAATCAAGATTTGTTGAGAAACATTTATTCTGAGGAACTTCAAATACTATATAAAATACAGTTCTGAAACATTTCTCCAGTGTTGTTTTTCTCCATTCACTGCCACTTTTCTTTTATCTGAATTAATGTAAGAATTCACCTGTCTTCTTTGCCTCTAATATTTCCATTTTCTAGTCCATTTTCCTTATCCACAAGACTCACTTTTTGAAACACAAATGGAATAGTTATGTTATAGCCCTACTTAAAAATATCTAGCCGATTTCAAAGTTATTTTGCAACTAGGTCCTTTCTCTAGTCCCTTCACAGAACTCCATTCCTTCTAATACTAAATACACTGTAAAACTGCTGTTTGATCCACTGTCTATTTTTCTTATTCCCTTTTATGGCAATGCTTTTGACAGAAATACCCCCCTATATTCATTCATTTGTCTGACTAGAAAATTCTTACTGTTCTTTTGAGGCTTAGGTAAAATCACTATCTTCTTTTTGATAGCTTTATTGGACATGACCTTTTATAGAATTAGATAATCCCTTATCTATATTCCTGTAACACTTGATAAAACCCTTGTAAGTTCTTATCATAGTGTGCTATAGTTATTTATATTCCTGTCCCTTAGGCATCTTCTTACTTCCATCCCTACCTGACTGCAAACCACAGGTTATTCCTAGCAGTCAGCACACTGCCTTGTACGTTGTAGGAACTCAGTAATAGTTAATTGAAATTAGTCATTTTTTTTTAGCATCAACATTTAAGATGTTATTGGGTATACTATATTTTATTTCTAGCACATTATTATAACAGACTTTAACAACAAAGCTAGAATGAAACTTCTTTAGTTTATTATAGTTATCAAACAATTTTTTTCAATAAGTGCCAATTGGGGGAACCTGACTCTTTTGTCAAATATGAGTTGTTAGACATGAAATGTGCTTATTTATCCTGTAGTCAGAGGATAGTGAAGATACTTTGCTAGCACAATGAGCTTGAAGTATTAAAACAATGGGAAGCAATATGAGTGAGGAAGTGTATTTTAACATTGGCTTCAAAAGTATATTATTAGGCTTAAGGAGGGTTTTGTAAAATATTTCTTAGTGAATTTAACAAGTCAGTAGAGAAAGCATGATTCAACAGTTCTTTACATATTTTGTTTTTGTATGTGAGGGGCTGGGCATTAAAACCAGCCTTGTGCATTCTTATATAAATTCTTATGAAATGTTGGGTGTCTTTTTGTTTGTTTGTATTGGTACCAGTGATTGAACCCAGGGGTGCTTAACCACTGAGCCACATCCCCAGCACTTTTTATATTTTATTTAGAGACAGGGTCTCACTGAATTGGTTAGGCCTCACTAAATTGCTGGCTTTGAATTTGTAATCCTCCTGCCTCAGCTTCTGTCACAGGGATTACAGGTATGTGCCAAGATGCCCAGCAAAATGTTACTTCTTAATGTTATTGTTTTTGTTATATTTATTCTGTAGAATGCTTTCTCTTCCTTCTTGTTAATTGCACTGCAGTTTTTCCTAAGAGCACTAGAATGCACTATAATGCAATATTTTCTGCTTATAGATGTTTTTCCTTTTTTTTGTTTTTATGTAGACATATAAATTCATAAATTTTCTTCTCACGTTATTTTAAAAGCCTTAATGTAACCTTTTTTTACACCATGTAAGTTCAGTTGCTATTTGGGCTCCTATGGAAATAGTATTACTTTGTCTTATGGTAGATGAAGTATATTTCTGGAAAATCTGAAGAATGACAATGACATTACGAATCTTGTTTACTTTATGTTAATTGTAAGTCAAATTATTATAAATCTTTACTACTTATGATCAACATTATTATAAATAGGTTGAAATAGATTTAGAAAAAATTTAGTCTGGTGATGATATTTCTCATTAAGAAACATTGGGTATAGAAATCCCCAGTGAACAAAAACAATTGAGACACAGGAAATAGAAATAACTTGGACCAAACCTATTTACTAAAAATTTTTTAAAGATAGATACATACAGTTAATTAATCAAATAACTACAAAAAATAGATCCCTTCTGCTTTAGTTTACTGATTTCCTTCCCAAGGAAATCATATTTGCTGATGCCTTATCTATCATGTATCTTTCCAAAATATTTTGTGCATGTGAAATTCTCTTTCCCACACCCAAACAACCCCCCACACACACCGCTACAACCACACCACATACAGAGGCATGTTGTGTATAATATTTTAGATCTTGCATTTTTGCTTAAGGTTAGAGATCATTTCATATTTGCATATAAATGTTGTTGCTTCTTATTTTCTTATTCCTTCTTAATCGGTTACATGTTATTACAAAACCTCTTATACATATACATAGGCATAAAGACAGATAAGAAATACTCATGTACCCAGCATTAGTTGCCTATAATTTTTATAGGTTTTTTAAAGACTTCTCTCTATATAAAATTGGCAAGTCAAAAATAAAAAAGCTTTGATTTTTCTGTTGTAACTGCAAAATGAGTATTATTGCAACATAATCATGAAAGATTTGAATAACATATCTGACCAAATAATTTTCATTTCCTTTATTTTTTGAGTTATAAAAACATTAATATAAATGCTTCAATTAATTTTTTAAATTATTTATTCTAATTTGTTATACATGACAACAGAATGCATTTCAGTTTATATTACACATATAGAGCAATTTTTCATGTTTCTGGTTGTACAGAAAGTAGAGTCACACCATTTGTGTCTTCATACAGTACTTAGGGTAATGATGTCCATTTCATTCTACCATCTTTCCTACCCCTGCACCCCCTGACTTTTCCTCCATTCCCTTTATCCTATTTAAAGTTCCTCCATTCCTCCCATGCTCCTTCCCCCATCCCCATTATGGATCAGCATCCTCCTGTCAGAGAAAACATTTGGCAGTTGTATTTGGGGGATTGGCTTACTTGGCATAATATTCTCAAACTCCATCCATTTACCTGCAAATGCCATTTTAATGTTGAGTAATATTCTACTGTGTATATATACCACAGTTTCTTTATTAATTCATCTACTGAAGGGTATCTAGGTTGGTTCCCCAATTTTGGTATTGTGAATTGTGCTGCTGTAAACATTGATGTGGCTGAGTCCCTGTAGTATGCTGTTTTTAAGTCCTTTGGGTATAAACCGAGGAGTGGGATAACTGGGTCAAATGGTGATTCCATTCCCAGTTTTCCAAGGATTCTCCATACTGCTTTCCATATTGGCTGTACCAATTTGCAGCCCTACCAGTAATGTATGAGTGTGCCTTTTCCTCCACATCCTCGCCAACACTTATTGTTCTTTGTATTCTTAAATAACTGCCATATTGACTGGATTGAGTTGAAATCTTAGTTTTGATTTGCATTTCTCTAATTGATAGGGATGTTGAACATTTTTTTTCATATATTTGTCAATTCATTGTACATTCTCTTCTGCAAAATGTCTCTTCAGTTCCTTGGCCTATTTGTTGATTGGGTTTTTTTGGGTTTTTGCTGTTAAGATTTTTGAGTTCTTTATTTATCCTGGAGATTATTGCTCTATCTGATGTGCATGTGGTAAAAATTTGCTCGAATTTTGTAGGCTCTCTATTTCCCTCACTGATTGTTTCTTTTGCTGAGAAGATGCTTTTGAGTTTGAATTCACCCCGTTTATTGATTCTTGGTTTTATTTCTTGTGCTATAGGAGTCTTATTAAGGAAGCTGAGGCCTAATCTGATGTGATGGAGATTTTGGCCTACTTTTTCTTCTAATAGATGCAGTGTCTCTAGTTTAATTTCTAGGTCCTTGATCTGATTTGAGTTGAGTTTTATGCATGGTGAGAGATAGGGGCTTAATTTTATTTTGTTTCATATGGATTTCCAGTTTTCCCAGCACCATTTGTTGAATAGGCTATCTTTTCTCCAACATATATGTTTTTGGCATGTTTGTCTAATATTAAATAACTATAATTATGTGGGTTTGTCTCTGTGTTCTCTATTCCATACCATTGGTCTACAAGTCTGTTTTGGTGCCAATACAATGCAGTTTTTGTTACTATTGCTCTGTAGTATAGTTTAAGATCTGGTATAGTGATGCCACCTGCTTTGCTCTTTCTGCTAAGGATTGTTTTAGCTATTCTGGGTCTCTTATTTTTCCAGATGAATTTCATGATTGTTTTTTCTATTTCTGTGAGGAATGTCATTCAGATTTTGATTGGGATTGCCTTAAATCTGTATAGTGCTTTTGGTAGTATGGTCATTTTGACAACATAAATTCTGCCTATCCAAGAACATAGGAGATCTTTCCATCTTCTAAGGTCTTCTTTAATTTCTTCATTTAGTGTTCTGTAGTTTTCATTGTGGAGGTCTTTCACCTCTTTCATTGATTCTCAAGCATTTTATGTAATTTTTTTGAGGTTATTGTAAGTGAGCTGATTTTCCTAGTTTCTCTTTCAGAGGATTTGTCACAGATGTACAGAAATGCCTTTGATTTTTGTGTGTTCATTTTATATCCTGTTACTTTGCTAAATTCATTTATTAATTCTATAAGTTTTCTGGTAGAGTTTTTTTGGATCCTCTAGATACAGAATCTGGTTGTCAGTGATAGTTTTTGAGTTATTCTTTTCTTATGTTTATCCCTTTAAATTCTTTCATCTAATTGCACTGGCTAGAGTTTCAAGAACTACATTGAATAGAAGTGATGAAAGAGGGCATCCCTGTCTTGTTCCAGTTTTCAGAGGGAATGCTTTCAATTTCTTTCCATTTAGAATGATATTGGCCTGGAGCTTAGTGTAGATAGCTTTTACAATGTTGAGGTATGTTCCTGATATCTCTATTTTTTCTAGTGTTTTGAACATGGGGGTGCTGTATTTGTCAAATACTTTTTCGGCATCTATTGAGATGATCATATGGTTCTTATCTTTAAGTCTATTGATGTGATGAATTACATTTATTGATTTCCATATGTTGAGCCAACCTTGCATACCCAGGATGAAACCCACTTGATCGTGGTGTACTATCTTTTGATATGTTTTTGTATTCAGTTTGCCAGAATTTTAGCAACTATGTTCATTAGAGATATTGGTCTGAAGTTTTCTTTCTTTGATATGTCTTTGTCTGGTTTTAGAATCAGGGTGATATTGGCCTCATAAATGTGTTTGGAAGTGTTCCTTTTTTATTTCAGGAAATAATTTGAGAAATATTGGTATTAGTTCTTCTTTTAAAGTTTTTGTACAACTCAGCTGTGTATCCATCCTGTCCTGGGCTTTTGTTGGTTGGTAGGCTTCTGATGGCGTCTTCTATTTCATTACTTGAAACTGATCTGTTTAAATTGTGTATATCATCCACATTCATAATATGACTCTAGATTTTTGTCAATGCCTTTGGTATTTTCTGTTTTACTGGAGTACAAATTTTCATAATAATTTCTGATTATCTTCTGTATGCTGTCCTGTAGTGTCCATCAATAAATAATAACAATACAGTCAAATTGGAAATTTCTTCCTGTAGTGTCCATCAATAAATCAATAAATGTAATTAATCACATCAATACACTTAAAGATAAGAATTATATGATCATATTTCATTTTTCATCACGGATGTTAGTAATTTGAGTTTTCTCCCTCTCTTTGTTAGCATAGCTAAGGTTTTATCAATTTATTTATTCATTTTTTTAAAGAAACAACTTTTTGTTTTGTCATTTTTAAATTATTTCTTTTTTTTTATTTCATTGATTTCAGCTCTGATTTCAATTATTTCTTCTCTTCTACTGCTTTTGATGTTGATTTATTATTCTTTTTCTAGGGCTTTAAGATGTAACATTAATTCATTTATTTGACTTTTTCTTCTTCTAAGGAATGAATTTCATGCAATGAACTTTCCTCTTAGTACTACCTTCATAGTGTCCCAGATTTTTCAATATGTTGTATTAGTGTTCTCATTTACCTCTAAGAAAATTTTAATATCCTCTTTGATGTCATTTGCAACCCATTGTTCATTCAATAGCATATTATTTAGTCTCCAGGTGTTGTAGTAGCTTTTATTTTTTTTATCATGGATTTCTAATTTCATTCCATTATGATCTGATAGAATGCAGGTGAGTATATTTAATTTTTTTGTATTTTCTAAGACTTGCTTTGTGGAATAACAGGGTATATTTTAAAGAAGGATCCATGTGCTGCTGAGAAGAAAGTGTATTTGCTTATTGAATGAAATATATTCCATCATTCTCACTGAAAGATCAGGTTACCAAGCACAGGTTAAGCATCTGTGTTCAGTTAATTAAATTGTCTTTTCAATGAAATAGTTTGAGAAATGGTGGTCCTACTAAAATAGATTTTTAAACTCACATATTTGCAAGGAGACAATGACTATGGATGTTCTCTATGAATTGCCTCGTCATATGCCTATGTTGTGCTATAAGAAAGATATGTTATCATTAAAGACAAATATATGGTGCCTTAGAATTGTGAAGTGATGTGTTCAAGATAATGAAGTTAATAGGATAAGAACCATAATATACTATTTAGCTTCTAAATATCTTTGTCACCTCTTTGACAATCAGGTGTGTCTATGTAACTAAATTTTGGGCAATAGAATATGACTAGAAGGAATGTGTAACTGCCTAACATAAACTTTCTAACTTTCAACATTTACATTTTTATAAGACAGAAGGCCTGTGATTTGGGCATATTAAAAAATGTGATTTATAGCTCAAGCCTAGGAAATGACCAAGTAGCAACATGGAAGGTACCAAGAAAAAAAGGTACCAAGAAAATCCACTGGAATTTTTTGGCTAGAAGTAGCTCTGTGCCATCAAATTCACAGTACTTCTGGATTATCAGGTGAAAAATAAGTAAGTTCCTATTTTATTTGGGCCATTTAAATTTGAGATCTCAGTATTAAAGAAGCTTTGGGTACACCTTAAATATTAAATTATTTTACCTGAGTGTAGGGTCACAAAACAAGAAAAACTAAATATGCCATGATTTATCCTTGAAAGTATAGCTAGTAAAAAATATTACAGGCTAAAAATCAAATGTTCCTGGTTATTCTCGAGAAAATCTTTCAGTAACAGTTAGTAAAAACTAAGAAAGCATACCCTATATCTATCAAGTATATAATTATAAAGGAGATAGTAGAAAGATATAATCTATTATTTCTGTTGTGTTGCTTGATGCTTTTAGTGAGTGTGTTAGTCAGTTTTTCATAGCTATGACCAAAATATATGAGAAGAACAATTTAGAGGAAAAAAAGTCAGTTTTGAGCATGTATTAAATTCAGAGATTTAGTCCACGGTTAAGCAGACTCCATTGTTCTGAGCTCAATATGAGGCAGAACATCATGGCAGAAGGGCATGGCAGAGGAGCACTGCCCACCTAATTGTGGTGAGAAAGTAAAAAGAGAAAGGGGAAGAGACTGCAAGAAAGTTGAACCCTTCCAGAGCAAGCCCCAAAGTGATCTACTTCTTCCAGGCACACTCTGTCTACAATTACTACTCAGTCCCTTCAAGCTAGGATGGACCAGTTACTTTGCAGCTCTCATAATTTAATCATTTCACCTCAGAACATCTCTGCATTTACATAGGAGTTTCAAGGGAACACCCCATATGTAAACCATAATAGTAAGTTAATGTTGAAGTATATATTTTAATAAAGAATCAACCAGTGTATAAGTAGTAATGGAAAAATAAAGTGCTGCCAAGGGAAAACTTTTTGCTAAGTCTGTGATCTAAATTAATAGTGGGGAAACCAACTGAATCACTTTCCAAAACAAGAAAAGACCTTTACTAAGAATCTTCCTAAGCAGTTTTCCACTAGCAGCCTTGGTCAGTCATCAAAGACCCAACCAATAAATTTTTTTTCATTAGAGATTAGTGTTTTGAAAGCCAACCCTATAATTTCAATAGTTTCAGTTACCACAGTTCAAACAGGGATAAATGGATGGGTTAGATACAGAATGTAGAAAATAAAGAAGATTCATAAGGCTTAAAATCTTTGTCAACAAAAAATCTAGGAGCTAGTTATTTGTACCTGGAAATGAAAGAAAGTAAATAAATTAGAAGCTTACTATTAATTTCGTTATCAAAACCATACAAACCTTATCTATAAAGAGTTGTTCAGTCTTTGCAGCGATACCTGCTCTTATCCATGTACAGGAAAAAAAATTGATGAAATAGTTTGGCCAATAAGAAAGCATGCCTTCAAACAAAAACTTCAGATTTGGTTGTTTATCATTATGATCACTGAGAAATCTCCCAGAAATCAAAATCAGGAGATCAAAATATAAGAGTTTGCAGCAAAGAATCAGAGGCATCCTAGTGAGATAAGTAAGACTATTCTTATATTTCATGACTTTATATTTACACTTAGTATTAAGTATTACACTTAATACTAAGTGTAAGCTGAGTATTCATTTTAAGATAAATAAAAACTACTAACAAATTGTGAATGTTTATGAAAAGCAACCATTTAAGAATTAAGTACCACAATTAAGATATTATGATTTGATTTAGTTTTATTTTATTATACTGTGAATTATATTTTATTATACTGTGAATTATACTTTAATATGACATTAGTTTACTCTTGTGGAAATTCCCAGATGTAACCTGTGAGAATGTTCCTGTAAGGCCAATATTCATACACAAATTTAAATATTTGTCGACTGCATTTTGAACTGATGTGAGATGGTCTTCAAACAGACCAGACTTTCTCCATCTTCATGCTATTTGTTTGGGATTGAATAACCTCTGGTTGCAGGAGTCTAGCCTATGATTTTTAAAAGACCAAGAAGAATCCTTGACTTCTCTATATATAAAACACTAGATGTTGTCTTCTCATTGTGATATCCAAACACTTTTCCAAAAATTTTTCCATGTGTCTCCCACTTGCAAGGTCAATTCCTGTTGAAAGCAACTACTTGCTAGCATTTGTGCGCTTTCCCACAGGTTTTATCACACAGCCTTCCAAAACCAAGAACAGGACTCATATTTTTGCTTCCAGTCAAGATCTTTCTAACTATAATATGGGTACCCTTCATTTTATTTGCCAGACTGGTTGTAAATATATATATTTTCTTTTAAGGTATTTATTTTTCTCACTTGGTCATCAATAATATAGATGCTTCCGAAACACAGAAAGTAATTTCTGAATATTTCTCCCTACATTTGTCTGTTCTTAATTCAGGCTATTCCAATCAACAAGAAATGTTAATAAAAGGGCAGGGGAGAAAGGAAAAAATTGAGAAAGGAAAATATAAAATAAAGAAATAGGGAGACAGAAAAGAGAAAAAATAAAGAGAAAAAGAAAAAAATGACCAATTTACATAAGTTTAGTCATTTAAACTAATCTTATTAATATGACAGTGTCCTAAATGTATTTTCTGTACTGATTTTGTTTTAATTTGTCTGCATAAGTAATGTTAAAACAGAAAACTTCATTTGAAAACAAAAGTATCTGCAGAAAATGGGCTGCATTTACTACATTAGATTGTTGAAGAAGAACTTATGCATTTTACAACTTAGAAAACTGTATTTCTGTGAACTAAATAAATGGGTTTTTGACCTCCAAACTGTGATTTAAAACTCTCTCTCCATATATATGCAATATACTCTATAATATATATTATGTGTAATATATATATATATATATATATGTATGTAAAATGATTATGCTAAGCTGTTACACTTTCAAAATATTTGCTAGAATAAACACAGTCTCCGAATGTGAGACTCAACACACAGTTCTTTTTGTGGGTCCAAAAATGAATCTTAAAATCAGTTATTATGCTTACGTATTACACATTTCATAAGAAAAGGAGAAGGTAGCTTTTTATTGTAGGTTTTCTACATGCATAGAAAACACAAAATATTATATGCATTATTTTTCTAGAAGTAGTGCCTAAGAAATTATGGAAGCTAAAATAAATGTTAAAATATTTATTTAAGGAAACATTAGAAAACCTGTTTTAGTGAATTCTATTTAACAATATATACAAGTAACCTTCTGAACTGTAGAAGACAGCTCTGACTTACTCTGAAATTTTGAACTGATGTGAGATGGTCTTCAAACATCAATCAATGACACTTCTGACTTTTAACTCTCTTCTTAAATAGTGCCTTGCTCAATTTTTTATATCATCAGTAAAGTACAAATGGCTATAAAACAAGCAGTATCTCTTTCTCATTTGATTACTTTTATTCTCTCCAGTTCTTAGCAGCAGTTAATCTTCCAGACTTTGACAATAAAACTGAGTTCTATGTAAGGATTTATTATCCACACTTAGGTAGTCAGTGGAGAATGCTATTCTCCATGGTTTTAAAATATATCATTGTCATATGCTACCTACCAAACTACTCAGGTTATAGTCCAAAAAGTATATTTGTGGAATAAGTTTTAGAAGAACCAATAGTTTATCCTGCTCCACAAGTCCCACAAAAGTGTAAAAAAAGAGATGTCCCTTTCTTTATTAAACATATTTACTTAGCATCTAATATGTGACAAACAGTATTATACTATGTTACATTCTATGAAATGAACAAATAGAAGGACATGAAAGATTCTGACATTTGGTAAAAAGTGATTAATACTGAGTTAAGGAACTCATCACCAGGAGATGACATTTAGACTGAGCTTTCTTGTATAAGTAGATGTCTAGGATAGAATTTTTGACAGTAAGCCATCCACACTGACCGAAAATAATGAGGGAAAAATCCAAAAAGGATTGATTGTGATTTGACTTTTAGAAATAAATGAAAGGCCAAATCTTTGACATATAGAAGGGCAGGGAGAGAAATAATAAGACAAATATAATGTAAAAAGTGACAAAATATATGTCCAATGGTATAGAGAAGGTATAATTATTACTCACTGATATAATCACCATGTAAGGATAAAAAAAGTAAATCTAATTACTGCCAAATACAGTGTTTTTCAGGCAAGATAATTTGTATTTGTATTTAATTCTTAGTAATAGCCAATGTGACATTTTATGAAATATGAGTTTATTCTAAAGATTATGAAGAAACATCTATAAGTGAATAGCTTAGGTATTAGAAAATTATGAACATACTATGTACAATTCAAAAATTGAACTTCCTATTATGTAAATTTTGTTGGTTTCTTCAGTAGTTTTCTGGATGTACTTGCTTTAACTTTTGCCATTTCTGATCCCTTGGTTTCATTGTAAGTGAGGCATTGATCATGGATTTGAGAGTTTCATATGAGATTGAGGGAAAATATAAGAGAAAAAAATTTTCATGCACTAGAAAATATTGACTAGAAATAAACTAAATACAGAAAGACAAGTACTATTCTTCATATCATGAAGATAAAAAATGTCAACATGAAAGTAGAATAGCAATTACTAGAGATTGGAATGCTCTGTAATTGGGGAAGTTGAAAAAAAGGAGGCTGGATTTCATCCATGCACAATGTATGCATGTATGGAATCTCATTAATATATACAGTAAATATATGTCAATAAAAAAGAAAATAGAGAGTTTAAAATATATTCAGGAAGGTCTGTTTGACCAAGAATAGTAGCTAGTAAGATAGAGATCGGAATAAGAAATGTCAGATACAGGGGGACTAGAAGAAAGAAGACCTTAAAGAAAAGGAATTAATGATGATTTTTTTCTTTTTTATAAAACATTAATAAAATGTATACTGGAAACTATGATTTCTGTTATTTTGATGGAATACACAAGCTAAAATTCTGTCACAAAATTTAAAAACTTTTGGTTTAATATATATTTTGCCAATGAATAAATTTATAGATAGTCTTATAAGAATGGAAAAAAATTGTCAGAGAATAATGAAAAAGTAAATGTGCATATTTAGAGATAAATGTTTTTTCCTACTATATCCTAGACATTTAATTCAATTTACCACCTGGAACTGACAAATAAGCTTGATATGCAATATGGTGAATGGTTGAAATGACTATATTCAACCTGAGATCAAGTATTGAGCATCATGCTAAGAGACCCTAAACAAACCAGAAAAAAAAGAAAATTAAAGTATTACCCAATAGAGTCAAAACTAAGAATATTTATTTGGATTAAATCAGGATGCATAAAATGGAGGAAAAATACTTCCCTGTAATTATGTGGTTATGGGCTGGTTTTCAGGAGTACCTGGAATTAGATTACACACTTCACATTGTCTACAAAGTCACATTCATACACCCAAAAAAATAAATTATCTTGCTGCTTTAACTATCATAGGCACATGGCAAAAGCAAGGGCAAATGTCTTGAGGAAGAAAATAGTATAAACTCAGAGCTTAAATAATTACATTATTTTAAAAATTGGAAAGTTCTCAAAGTCATGACTTATAAAATCACACAAATTTTCTTGTATAAAAGTAGATGAATAATTCATGCAGTGATGCCAGATTTGGAAATATTTCAGATACAAAAATCATATATCATAGATTCTTACATCATTACTATTGTTGTTTAAAAGAAATTAAAATTTAGTTATGACATGAGAGTATCAAAAAGACCATATTTCTTTAAAATAGCCAATAAAACTTTCTAAAACTCCAAAATTTAGATAATATATCAATAAAAATAATATATAAAATTAAATTTGATAGGCTTGAGTGGTAGATTTGACACATTTGAAGAGAAGAGTGAATAAAGTCGGAAGGGATCTAGAGAAATGAAGCAAAATGCAAACCAGAGAAATGTAAAAATGAAAATTATTGAAGAAGAAGTGAAGATGTTTGGCAGATACAGTGAGAAGGACCAATATAAGGGTAATAAAACTTTTAGTAGAGAATGCTGGTATAATAAATATACATTTTAATAAAAGAGATATCTTAATGGATACATGTAGGGATTCTGATCATGGAAATGTACTGGAAAGCATCCCCCTGGTGAGAAAACACTCAGGGTTTGGGGGTGGGGGTAACAGGCACCCTGTTTTCCACCCTTATAATGTCCTGTAATCTCTTTTAGGATCTAATAATATAGCTAATGTATGTGCTATGTCTAGCTGGTATGGCAATGCCCTGAGTTCCCTCTGTGTTAGAGCCTCATCAAGCCTCAACCTTGATTGCAGGCACATAGCTCCTGGGATTAGAAGAAGAACTTGTTTGCTATATAACTACAATGTTTCACCAAGCTCCAATGCTCCTGGAGCTGCCCGCCTAACAGTAAATTCAGACAATGGACTTTCTTGAGAACTTCACGAAGCTCCTAACATTGTATACTGTAACTATGAAATGTAATTGCAGAAATAAGCAACCTTACTGATACTCTAAACAATAATGTGGTTATGGTACTAATGATCTAATAATGTAACCTATAAATAAATGTGGCCACTTGGACAAGAAGCCATTCTGCCACCTTCCCTGCTCTTCACCTTGTCCCTGTGTCTCATTATTATTATTTCTTTACAGATACACAAAGTATACAAAAATCCTAGATCACCAGAAAAATATAAACCAATATGTATTTCATGTATGGTAGAACTGTACACTATCAAAGGTATAAAGATTATTTTCAAGGCAGCAAGTGAAAAACTGGTAAAAAAGACTTTAGCATGTAATAACACTATCAGCACCAGTGGACAGTAGTTACCAAGAAAGAAACAAATGTTCTAACTAGCATTCCATTTAAAAAGTATGAAATCCATTTCAAAAATATATAAAAATATTCTTTTTAATATTATTTTTTAACTAAAAAAACTTTAAGATATAGCAAATTACTCCAAGAAAAAATATTAGGGAAGAATAAAAAAAAATAAAGAATAGAGAAACACAGTATATGAGCACAAGTATATCTAAACAGATGGGCTGAACGTGTTGAGCTCAAAAATTAGGTAATAAGAACATATGAATTAAAATATAAATATATAATTGATTAGTTATTTGAATTAAAGTATTTTAATTTCTTAATCTAAAAAAACATAAAGATAATATACAGGAAGTTCAAAATATAAAGGTGTGAATGCTACATACAACTGAATGCTACATAACATTATTATAATTTTCCTTACCTAATTGACTTTTTATTCTCTTGGAGTTAATCATTACTTACTTTCTTATAAATACAACTAGATTTCCCTATAATCATCACAAGTGCAACTTGTGATTTTAGTCTTTTTTGAATGGGGGAGGGTGTTATGAGAGATTGAACCCAAGATTTCACCCATGTTAGAGACGCACTCTCCAATTGAGCTACGTTTTTGCCCTTTAAAAAAATTGTTTTGAGATAAAGTCTTATTTCATCGTCCAGGCTGATCTTAAACTTGTGATTCTCCTGCCTCAGCTTTCCAAGTAGCTGGGATTACAGGCATGAGTCATTGCACCTTGGTCAGTTCCGTTCTCTTGTTATCAAATGCATTGGGAATTCTACTATTTTCACCATTTAAGGAAATCCAATTTGTCAGAAGGCTGAGGCAGAAGGATTACAATTTTGAGGAGGGCCTGAGAAACTCAGGGGGACCCTCTTAAAGTTTTAAAGTGCTATTTCTGTAGCTCAGTGGCAGAACACCCTGGGTTCAATTCCCTCGTGGAAGGAAGGAAAACTTGGTCCAATGCAGGGTCCACAGTAGATTGGATGTGTTTCAGCAAAACTCATAAATCATTTCAGCAAAACTCATAAATCATTTCAGCAAAACTCAAAAATCCTAATACCCACTATGATTATGTTAGAAGGTGGATAATTTGGGAGATAAATTGATCATGAAACTGGATCACTGAAGGCAGGAATGAAATTCCACCAGGTGGAGATAGGAGGAGACAGCAGTTTGAAGCATAGAAGAGGATCCTCCCAAGAACTTAATCATGCTGGCAGCTGGATTTCAGACTTCTAGTATCAAGAACCAAAAGAAGCATATTTCTATTGTTTATAAACATTCCAGTCTATGATGTTTTGATATACATAGAAATATACCATAAATAAACACTAAAATAGAGACTTTAGATGTTTTGTTTTTCGGTGCATCTTCTATATCAGTTGCCTATCTGTTTTCCATGAATTTCCATGGATCCTCCTTTTCTGAAGACTTTTCTATCTCTCCCTTGGTCACACTCCCCTAATTCCTATATCTCCTTGTATATTTTCTTATTTTTGTCACATACATTTTAGAATAGATTATGAAGAAAGTTATGTTTGATTTGAATTTCCTAGAAATAGTGTAAGAGGTATATTATTTGTTTGTCTGTGGAGTTACTTGAATGAGTACTTGCAACAGAATGAAAATAAGCAGGCTAGAGAAGTACAAAAAAGTTAAGCTAGCATGACATTTTAGCGAGAGTTTGATACCTTGGAGTACCACAGTTGGTCTAACTTTAAGGCATAGTAACTATCGTTTTGTAATTCCATGTCAGACTGCCAAAGACTGAAGGTTACCTCTTTCAAGGGGTGGCAACATATTTAAAACAAGTGTAATTCTCAAAGAGGAATGCACCAGAAGAAAGAGAATCATTAGAAGGCAACACTCATATCAACTGCTGTGTAGATATAGCTGGCAGAAAAGACAACCATGATAAATTGCTGCCGGCACCCATTTAAATCTGCTCAGTTGAACTTAATTTTCACATTCATAATTCATCTACTTGTAGATTCTCCAAGATTCTGGTTGGGTAGATTTCTAGGAAAAAAATACGAGAGACAGGATGACAGGATTAATAGAATATTCCATTCCTGCAGTTGATTAAGCCAACTGATACCCAAAACTATAGACTATTTTTTTACCTTGGATAGGAGCACTTTTGCTATAGTTGGTTGGCCAAGAGGAGAAAGCCAAATCTACATTATTGAGAATTATGACCTCTGAATCAAAGTATCTTATCATGTTGTGACTGTGACCCTTGTAGGTTTTAGTTGTAACCAGACAAAAGAGTCACAAAAGTCCTTTCATTTGATTATATGGGTCTCAATGCTTTCCTTCTTTTCCCCTGTTATGTATGTAATAACCAGTTGACTTTCTTATGACATTTGGGATTATAATTTTTTCTGCCACTATGATAACTGTCTTCTTTGTAGCCTAGTAAGCAGTACTTCCTTCTACCTACATTTTTACAATGGAAAACAGAACCTGGACTCTAACACAATTTTTGAAGTTAAAGAAATATAATCCTTTGATACAAAAACAACAGAGAAAATAATCCCAATGTCTTAGTTTAAGGAACTGAAAGTGTGTTCTTGCAACTGCTATTAATATATGGATGGTGAAAGAAGCTTGATATTAACAGTGAGAGAGAATATAACTTGGTTTGTAATGGATTAAATCTGTAGATATTCAAGTGGAGATCTTAGGTTAGAAGTTGGATATGGAGACGTGAGCATCGGGAAGACACAGGGATGAAGTTATGAATATGAAAATATTGTTTATATGGCATACAGCTATTTAACTGTTTTCAAACTTATTGGTTACCAATTAATAAACTTGAACTCAGTGTAATGAGGCATGATAGCCATATACAAATGAAATAGATATCTGTGGCCCATCTCTCATCTTGAAAGGATAATATTTTGCCTCTCTGAATTGAAACACATTTGGGGAAATCTCTAGTTTTCCTGACTGTTGTGCTGCAGCCAACAAGACAATTCAAAGGTTGAGAAAATGTTTGATCTCCTATCTCAACAATCAGAAAATCTTGAATGTTCTACTTTCAAAATATGGTCAGAATCCTGCCATTGTTTTTAATTCTCCTCTACTACTATTAACTGATTTAAGTAAATTTCATCCATAGATCACACTTTTAGCACGCATTATGAAACAGTTCTCACTGTTTCTATGTGCTCTCCACAAGGGCATTTCTACATGCAGAATAAAACACACATATTCATGAGTTCTGATTCTTGGTGTTGATATAAAATCCTTACAGAAACAATCATATCAATGTAAATAATCATCATTCTTTTAAATTAAGTAACAAGGTTAAAAAATGCAGCTGAATCTTTCTCTAACACTGTCTTCCTTAGGTTTATTACTACTTTATGGAAAACCTTATTATGAATTTAAAGCTTGCTGTAAATACGATATTATTTATTTTCTTAGTTTGTCATTTATTTTCAGTTTTTATAAGGCAATAGGTTTCCTTAAAATAAAGTTTAAGAAATAGTAGAAATATGCACAGAGAAAATACTAGCCATGCATCATGGTTTACCTTTTTATAAGAGTATAGCCAGTTATTTAAAAAAAATAGGCAGTGACACAAAGAAGATTTTACAATGCAATATTCCATGAAATGTTTCTAAAATTCACCAGACTGTTGTGATCTAGGGTGGCAATTAAAAGTAGTGACTCATGCTTACTTTTGGTAATTTATAAAAGCCATGGCTTTATATGTTAGAAGATGGTTGTCCAAGAGTAAAAAGGTAACTTTTGATATATTTATGAATTATAATAAATCCATTTTAATGTAGGACTATGTTCCATGTAGAACTAAGAGATGATGGTCCTATTCTATGAAAAACCAGCAAAAATAAGCACTTTGTTTGTAAATGGAGTCCACAGCAAAGGATTCATGAACATCTACATATAATTTCCATAAATTATAATAGCTAGCTGGCTCCTGATAGTTAAACCAATATACATGGATGAGTTTCTCCATTCATTTCTATTTGTTTTTATGATTTCTGACCCACCCTCTTAACATGAAAAAAAATCTCAACAAATTTAAAGCACTCCCCATTATAACCTTCCACAGTAGTCAGTCTGGAAATGGACATCAAACTCAAGCAAATAATTTGGAATTTATCTTTATGAATTTGCACCCTTTAGTGGGTAATTACTGCAATTCAAGGATAATTGAATGAGAATCACAGACCTATAGACTTACTGAATATTTCATGAACAAATTGAAAAGAGTTTGCTATTTTGCTATAAAATTACCCAAATCTTTGTAATATATTAAAAAGAGTCTCTAAAGTTTTAAAAAAAGCAGCAAGAAGATTGTTTGGAGTCAACACAAGTAAAACAACTGTGATCATTGGCTATAATATTGTATTACAGTTTCAATTAAAAAAAACAAATACAAAGCAATTTTTGGCTAGCCATATGGTTATTTAATTACCAGTGTCACTCATGTATTATGACTTATTTATTTTCATTAAATAGGTTTCTAACATTCTTCCTCATAGCAGGATTCTGCAGAGTTTTGTCCCAAATTAGATAATTTTCTTTTTCTAATATCCTACAATTAAGAAATATGAAAAAGAATTAAAGTTTTCTATGATTGTATGTCCAATTTGATCAAGAACTGAGTTTGGTGGCTGTATTATTTTGGTTTGAGGCTTTTTAGTCTTATTTGGCAGATAGGCATATCAATTGAATAGACCCATCTGTTGTCCCACCAATTAGTTGGCTAGCATCTAGATGAACCAGGCACATTTCCAAAGTGAGAAGAGTCTTCTGTGGGAGGTCTTGATTATGAAAATAAGATTTGGCTTCCAAGTGAAATGCCAACTGAATCTAAGCCATAAGCCTGTGCATTCATTCATGGCATTTGGGGTTTTTTCTGAAACATACACCATTTATTCAAAGTATTAATTGAAAAAAAGTTTATTTGTCAGAATAAAATTGCCTTTGGCTTTGCTTTGAGTTATTTGTGGTGTTTTAAAACACCTAAATCACGGACAATAAAGTGAGTATTATTATTAGATTTACTTAAGAGATCTGCTAAAATTCACCTTGTTATTATTTAACTGTTTATACAAGCATTTCAGCAGAATATTTTCATTAGGTTTAAAAAAAATTGGTGAATCTTAAGATCAGAATTAAAAACCAGAATTGAAAACCTAAGATCAGAATTGAAAACCAGAATTAAAAACTGGTTTTCAATTTCTCCTGTTGTAGATGGATAGGTGGTCACCATCTATCTACAACAGGAGAAATATCAATTTCTTTACACACACAAAAGTCTCTGTTAATTCATTAGGATACTGAAAGATTTTCCTTTTACTTTTTAATGCTAAAGATATAAATATCAATATGACTGTTCATTATTAGACAGTATTTTAAACTTGTATACATTTTATATATTTCAGAAAGTTAATTCATTCATTCATAGAAGTACTTACTAAGAACTAACTTTTCACTAACATAAAGACTATTACCTATATACCTTATCATTTTTGCTCAGCTGAGAATACCTGATTAGCCATTTTATGTATTTCTTCACAAATCACCTTAATATCAATATTCTCATTCTCTCTCCCATTCCACTGCCCCCATATTATTTTTCTTACCTAAAATGTTTTAGTAATGTTTTAATTCAAATATAAATTTTCTCATTCCTACATCTATTCAAGTGCAGATTTTGGGGGAAAAATTACATAAACTCATGGATTGAATTTATTTTAAACTCCTATCAAATAGACTCAATACTACTACTCAACTTGTAGGGATTTCATCAAATGTTTACATTTATTTCATTTAAAAATAATGTTTTCCACATATTCTTATGTTTCTTGATTTTTTCCTCTCTGAAATGACTGACTAGATATGTACTTATCTCTCTAAAAAAGTTCTCCCTAAAAGACTCATTTATTCCTATGATTAAAAATACCAATTAAATGCTAGACATTTCCAACTAATTTTTCTTTAATCTAGACCTCTCCCTTACTACTTAATTAGTATAATCAATTGCCTACTTAACTTCATTTAGTTATTTCATATGAAGGTCAAAATGAACTCAGAACACCATTTAGTGTTTTGAACACAACCTGAAATCTTTTTTTTTTCTTCATGGAAGCATTATGCGTTCACATTGTCAAGCCATCTAAAATTCATCACTGACTTTTCTGTTTTCTTTTACCTATAACTTTCTATTTTTTTTCTCTCCCAAGTGTGTATTTGGCATATATATGGCAAGTTTTTGTTAGAAACACAAACGTGAGGTGTGTGTGTGTGTGTGTGTGTGTGTGTGTGTGTGTGTGTGTGTTTGAGTGTTGGAATGTAAGTTTAAAACACAGTAATGTGGAGCAAATTTTTTTTTTTAGAATATTCAATTTTGTGCTCTGAATTTGCAAGACTTATTAATATTTTAGAATGCAATGCTTTATTTTTTTATCATATAGATTGTATTTATTTCTCTTAAAACAAAGTATACAACGTTATTTGGCCACTTCAGAGTGATGTGTTTATGGATTCACTTGATTGAATACATCTAAGTACAACATATATAACAGTGGCTTTATCTGTATATTCATAACATCTTTATGAAAAATTGTAAAAAAATAAGATATCAAAATATAACAAGATTCTTACTCTAACCAACGAACATAGTGTGCCAGAACTGAATAATTCAATAAACTAATTCTGCTTACATAAAAGCATTTTTAAAAAGGAGAAAATAATATATTTGGAGTAAAATTGGAACCAGACTATATTCAAATCAAAAGTTCTTAAGAAAGACAAATCTACCTGCTAATATCTAATGAAATAATGTGCCTAGTTTTCCCTTTTAACACAATTATAATAGTCCTCTTTGCCTTTATAAAATAAGTATTTCAAGTCACAACAAGGTTCACTAAAACTATGAAGTCATGAAAGACATTAGTATCAAAGCACATGTTCTGCAAATGCCACCAACAGAGAAATCACTAGATGACTGAAAAAAGGAGAAGTGCACACATAGAGCTCTTCTAATAACCTATGTGAATTTTCTCCAAGAAAGTAGACTAGAAGATACGTCTATGTACACAAACTCCTGAAATGTGCATGTATAGTAAAAGCATTGAATTACAAGATTCAAATAAAAATAAAAACTATTTTATTGGATATAAACGTATTCAGTGATTAAAATTAATTTAGAAAAACTATTACTAAATACAATACCTGTTATTATATTCCTTTATAATAATATATCCTGTGTCTGATATAATCAAAATGAAATATACTAACAAATGAACACCTGTCATAATAGTTTATTCTTGACATAAATTTAATTCTTTATACGCCAACCTTAAATTAAGTGATTTTTTTTGCCTCTAATCATCCATTTCTTGGTGCTTCTGGCAAAGATAAAACTTTGACATAAGCATCATTTAATGAGCATTTTATAAAAATCTTTCCTATTAATAATGCAAACTATTTTCCCCCCCCATAGTATACCTAATATTATCAGATTTAAAATCCTAGACTCCAAATCCTCCAAATTTCAGCTCTCTATACTGTTGCTTTTTTCCTTTCTATAATAATCATTCATTAGTTCAACAAATATATCTAGGCTTTTTAAACAGACACCAACATACACACACTCACACTTATACACTCTTTGAAAGAAATGACTCAAAATATTTACAGTGTCTCTATTGTTTAAAATGAGGAGTGATGAATGATTTTGTTTATATTTTCATTATGTGTATAACTTTGTTATCAGATCATGTATGGTTTCATCATAAGAAAAATGTTAATAGTTGATATTTCATTTTCAACTCTTTCAGGAAAAAGTACTTGGTTATTAGTATGTAACAAACATTTAATCAATTAAAACAGTAATTTGCAAATATTTTGCATGGTGGAACACCTCCAGAATGATGTTTTGAGAAAACACCAGGTAAACATGGCTTTTTAAGACCAAGAGCATTCACCCAGTGAGCTGGTGTCTCAAACCTTGGCACATTGGTAACTTGTACATCAGTTTGTTGTACTTTGGTAGGAAAGTTTGGCATGGTTTAATACATATTATACATTATACATATTATATAATTATATATTATATAATTATAATTATTCTTAGGACCATTACAACTATATTTTTGAGGACACTGATTTTCTTTTTTGCTGGTTTGATTAGGTTTTCAACATTAACTTAAAAAGGAAGAAATAACTGTTGAGAATTTATATTTACAAATGTTGAATATAATACCATATCCCTTAGTGGTGTCTTTTAACTTTTCCTTTTTTATGTGAATATATTTTTTCATCAACAAATATCGTTTCTCATTTAATGCTAAAGATTATTATACAAATATATTCTTATCTCTTGGCTTGTTCTAAAGTTCAAATCTTATTCTATGTCAAATAATTACCTTTCAAATACATTAATTTATTTTATATTGTGCTTGTTTGCAAAGAAGTGTTTGCATACAATTCAAGAATAACCCATAAATATAGGATTCTAAGTCATCATTATGCATTATGTGTGGTTAAACATAAATATTTGAAAATTTTAACATTAGCTTATACTAAATGAATAAGTAATATATTATGAATTCTTAATAGTTGGTACATAATTCAAATAATAAATGAACCTATTCCTTAAAATAAGTTAATCACATTAAACTAAACTAGAACTGAATTAGAGAATCAATTTTCTACATTGTAATAACTCTACTCTGTAAGGTTATGTTTTTGAATGGCCTTACTTTATCTCTACCTCCTATTCAAGCTACCATTTATTTAACTTTTTTTTTTTAAGAAAGAGTGTGAGGGAGAGAGAGAGAATTTTTTAATATTTATTTTTTAGTTTTTGGCTGACACAACATCTTTGTATGTGGTGCTGAGGATCAAACCCGGGCTGCATGCATGCCAGGCGAGCGCACTACCACTTGAGCCACATCCCCAGCCCTATTTAACTTTCTTTATGCTAAAAACTAAAGAAAAAACACTTTTTAAACTTCATGGTCATGAATTTATTCTTCAATGCTGTAATAATGATTTCTCTTTGCAACTCTGAAGGAGGTTAGGGATAATGCTAAGTTAATGATTGATTCAGTCTGTTTTCTTAGCTTCCACCAAAAAACTAATTTACTATTTTTTTTTTCACTTAATGCTGTGTTTTCTACAGGCTTCTTTTTCAGTATATCTCTGGAGTCTTTGGACTTCTTATGCGAAAGACTCTCAAACCTATAGCTCTCAGTAAGGTCTCTATGTGTGTACTTCCTTTTTCTGCCACCAAACTCTAAACCAGTATATGGCTATTCTTGAACCTACAATATATTTCAATGATAGTAGGCATAAAACTTAGTTAATTACTTTTTATCAGCATTTCAATTTGTTTGTTGAGAAATTTATGCTATCTTTGCTCCACTTCTATTATCTCTCACACCCAGTGAGTCACCAACTCTCCAAAATTCTACTTTCAAAATAGTGTCTAAATCCATTCTTTATCTTTCATCCTTCCCAATCCCACCACCATTATTATGGTGATTAAGACACTTATCATCTGTTTTCAAGAATTTTATAGGTCTCCTGAATAGATATTTAGAGTTACAGTATTATCATCTGCATTTTTGCCAAAGTTTTTGCTGAGATACAGTTCTAATAAGAATATTTTGCTTAAGACACAGTTATGAATTCTTATTGCCTACAAATGAAAGTTTAAGCTGTGTGTGATGGCATACAAGTTTGAACTCAATACTCAATCAATTTATCATTTAAGACTAGATCTGCTTTCTCCTAGTAATGGCCATTTTGTAGTTATCTTGCTACACAGAGCACCAAATGGGTCTCAGAAATTCCTTTCTTTCATCCACAGATGTCTGTGATCCACAATTTTCCAATAAAGTGATACAGTCAGGCTCTAAAAATTAAAATAGTTACGCACAATCACAGAAGAGTTGAAAATAGTGCAATGATAATGCAGGAGTCCAGTTACATTGGCTGTATGGAGTTATAAAGACACCCCAGGGAGCATCCTCACTAGCTTGTTTTCCTGGTGCCCATAATCCCTTGTTTCTGCCTTGCTTTATAAAACTAATTCTTCAACCATTTAATTGATTCTGTGAAATATTAGGTTAAAGCCAGGGAAATTATTTTTCTTTCTTTTTGCTATTGGAATTAAGGATTGAACCTGTGGGCATTTGACTACTGAGCTATATCTCCAAGTCTTTTTATTTTATTTTTTATTTTAAGACAGGATATTGCTAAATTGCTTAGGGTCTCACTAAGTTGCTGAAAGTGGCTTTGAACTTGTGATTCTCATACCTTCGCCTCTCAAATTGCTGGGATTACAGGCATGTGCCACTGTTCCTGGCTGGAATTTATCTTTATTTAAGTTAACAAAATCTGAGAAGACCTTCTGCTTTCCAGCATTGTGGAGCAGAAGGAACATTTGAAGGACTCCCCTGCTACTGACAAATCACTCAAATCCCCACTAGAACCTGTATGTGAAGCATTCCCAGTACCCTCCAGCCAACTCAGCATCAGCTACTTCTGCGACTGGGTCCAGATTAAGTTCCTCCCAAGACAGATTTCATTGGATCCACTCTCAAGAGAACTCTGCCAGGTTTTCCTCCCCTTCTACAGCACTGTACAGTGCCAAGGCCTTAAGATTTCCATAAACTGCCAGAGAGAGTGCCAGCAAAGCAGAATAAGCCACAAACTCTGTGTGGTGCCTCTATCAGCTGATAATGCACACACACAAAAAAAAATAAATAACTATTTGATACTAGAGCCCTTTTTTTTGCAAAGGTAGGATTTGAAGAAGCTGTTCTAAGATCTGTTCTGCTGGTAAGTGACTGATAACATCTGGATCAGTCCCTGAGTTCAGACACTCAGCTGCAACTGAGTGAAAAACAGACAATGACATCTAGAAGAATTGCACTGAGGTGAAAGCCACATTGAACCCTCTGAAGTGAACGCTAGTTGAACTAAGAAATTGCTAAACCAAACCTGTAATGGGACGGGCTATTTGGGCATCTCTGTCATTTTGCCTCTTGCTGTTACTTTAATTCTGTGTTGTCTTTCAAAGTCCAGATACTTTTCTTTTTTTTAATTTATTTTTCTTTTTTGTATTTTTTTAAATATATGACAGCAGTGGGAAGAATTACAATTCTTATTACACATACAGGGAACAATTTTTCATATCTCTGTATATAAAGTATGTTCATGCCAATTTATACCTTTATACATGTACTTTGTTGTTTTATTTTTTGCATTACAATTCTTAATACACATATATGCCACAATTTTTCATATCTCTGTTTGTATATAAAGTATGTTGACACCCAATTAAAGACTTCATACATGTACTTTGTCTAATGATGTCCATCACATTCCACCATCCTGCTAATCCCCTGCCCCCTCCCTTACCCTCCCACTCTTCTTCCCTATCTATAATTAATCTCTTCCTCCCATGCTCTCCCTCCCTACCCTACTATGAGTCAACCTTCTTATATCAGAGAAAACATTTGGCATTTGTTTTTTGGGGATTGGTTGCCTTCACTTAGCATTATCTTCTCCAACATCATCCATTTACCTGTAAATGCCATGATTTTGTTCTTTTTTATTGCTGAGTAAAATTCCATTGTATATATGCCACATTTTTTTATCCATTCATCCACTGAAGGACATCTAGGTTGGCTCCACAGTTTAGCTATTGTAAATTGTGCTGCTATAAACATTGATGTGGCTGTGTCCCTATAGGACCTAGGAATTAAACCAGAGACTCTGCGTCTAATAGAAGAAAAAATAGGCCCTAATCTTCATCATGTGGGATTAGGCTTCAACTTCCTTAATAAGACTCCTATAGTGCAAGAATTAAAACCAAGAACCAATAAATGGGGTGGACTCAAACTAAAAAGTTTCTTCTCCGCAAAAGAAACAAACTTTGATGTGAACAAAGAACCTACATCTTGGGAGCAAATTTTTAGCCCTCCCACATCAGATAGAGCACTAATATTTAGGGAATATAAAACTCAAAAAGCTAAACACTGAAAAAACAAAAAACTCAGTCAACAAATGAGCTAAGGACCTGAAAAACACTTCTCAGAAGAGGATATACAATCAATCAACAAATATATGAATAAATGCTCATCATCTCTAGCAGTCAGAGAAATGCAAATCAAAACTATTCTAAGATATCATCTCAATCCAGTCAGAATGGCAGCTATTATGAAGACAAACAACAATAATTGTTGGTAAGGGTGTGGGGAAAAAGGCACACTCATACATTGCTGGTGAGACTGCTAATTGGTGCAGCCAATTTGGAAAGCAGTATAGTGATTCCTTGGAAATCTGGGAATGGAACCACCATTTGACCCAGCTATTCCTCTCTTGTACTATACCCAAAGGACTTAAAAACAACTTACTACAGGGACACAGCCAGCTACTTTTCAATAATTCACATTTCCCTTATTTGGAACAGCAGTGGTTCCCTAGTTTAGAAATAGGCCTTTGGTTGTACCAAATTGAACTTGTTGAAAATGATTGCTACCAAATATTCTTAGATCACATTAACAGAGCTGATTATTGCCCAGAATGCTATCCTCTTAATCCTGCTAATAGAAGCCTTGTTCTTTCTTGGTTCTTCCCACTTGAGTGGGCTCCCCAATATCTCACCAGGTGGACCTTTAAAAAAATGTACCAGCCATTTCTTCTGGGTCCTCCACTGATTAGAAAAAGGACACATGGCTCCAGAGTAGCTGGTTAACCCCACATTACAGTTAATCTTGACTAGAACAGAATAAACATTAAGCAAAAAACTTGACTGAAATAAATAACTTCTATAATAGAAGAATCATGCAGACTCTAGAGGGTTTTGTTCTAGTAGCCCAAGGAACATGGAAATGCAATTCATTTCTTTTTGTGTGTGATGCTAGGGAACACACCTGGGGTCTCACCCATGCTAGGCAAGCACTACACCACTGAGCTACATCCCCAGCCTCCTTTCTAAATCTGACCCAGATTGTCACTACTTTGGGGAACTGCTTAGATTATTGGGTCTGCTTCTGGGTATAAGCATATTTTGTTTAGCCTGTCATTTGTATTCTAACTGTCTGGTTCATCTAGGACCAGAGTAATCCATATAAACAATGTTCTGAAACTAGTTTGCCCCTCCTAAAAAGTTATATATTGTAATTTTTATTGGCATACAATAAGGTATTCCTGGAGGGGAGGCCCCATACTATGTGCTCCATAATTGTATCTTTAACAATAACTGTGGGAAAGCATTCTCTTTATAGCTGGATTCTAGATTTTCCCAGTAAATTTTAATAAGAAACTATATTGTTCTCAATTGCCCCTCTTCTATATTTACCAGTGATACATTCCAGATATGTATGAGTATGTGCATAAATGTGTGTGTGTGTATATGTGTGTGTGTGTATATATATATATATATATATATATATATATATATATATATATAATTTATTCATATGTAAGTACTTATTCCTCTTACTCCGTTTGTCCCATCCTCAGTGTGGCTTCATAATGTTAATAAGTGCTCACTGTCAAAGAAATTACATGCTTTACATGTCTATATAATATCTATGTATGCATACTTATCTGTGGCTTTCATTTTTCCTGTTTTTGTTTTTTGAACTATACAATTTTATGGAAAAAACTATATGTCATATGTGTGTGTATGTGTGTGTGTGTGTGTGAGAGAGAGAGAGAGAGAGAGAGAGAGAGAGAGAGAGAGAAACCATATGCTATGGTAGCTATTTGAATGAAGGCATTGTCATGGTAGCTATTTGAATTACATAATAAAATATTTTATACATGTTCAATAAATACATTAGATGACAAAATATATTAAGAAATTTCTCAAATACAATCTTTTGAAAAATCTATATAAGTAGGAAATCATTAAATGTGGCCTGTCAGGATATACAATAAAAACAGTGAAAAAAGGCAACATATTTAGTCAGTGTTACACATTCTACTTCCCTAAAAATTTACAGTGAAAATAGTGGGATGTTTACAAATTTAAGAAAACTGTTTTATGAAATCTGAATTAATGTTTTATTTACAAAGGAAGGAAGCATCAACATCCATTTATCCCCTACTTCTTCCTTCCATTCAATATCTATTTGGTAGATATTAAACATAAAATAATGTAGAACTAACCACAATTATCATATCAGAATCCCTTAACTTCCCTTGTACAACTGGTCTTTTGACCACGTTATAATGTTTTGCTTTTATTGTTGTTAAATCTTTTCTTTCACAAAATATATTGCAAACTTTTGTTTACTTAACTATTTTCTAAATCAAACTCAATGCAAATATTGATATGTATATATAGAAATGTGTATTTGAAATTAATGTATATAACTGATATAAAGCAGATGACTGACATATTTTATCTTTCAAAAAGTAAATGAATATTCATCTGTTATAGCACAATTTATCTTTGCCAATTTTCCTGGATCCCAATTATCATTCTTCAGAGTCTTCTTAATTATATGCTTTACACATTTTTTTGTAAAAATGAAAAATTAAAACAAATACCTTGGAGTGGAAACTGTGGTTAAACAGTGAATAGGTATACAATCTATAGGTTAACAGATCTAAGGCTTACTTGTTTTTTAGCAACCCATTATATTCATTGTTTCATTATTCAATATCTTTATTTATACATTCATTATTCAACATATGCTAGTGGAGAAAAAGTAATATCAACTTGAAATCATTTAGACAAACTGAAGAAGGCATTGCCAATTCTCTACCTTGTTAATGTTATTTTTCTAATACTAACAACCACATGTAGATATCAGCAAAGAGAATACAAAGAACTTTGATTGAATGTGCTTATCAATAAAATGTTCATAATTTACTAATGTATAAACTGTTGTAGAATCTTGATTTTAAAATAATTTTTTATTTCCAGTTATATTCTAAACCCTCTTTTTGAATATATAGCTATTTAAAAACTTGGGAAATATAATGTGGCAACTAACTAATTTTGGAAAAAGTCATAACAGCAAATTTTAAATATATAAACACACTCATGAAAAATACTATTGGAGAACAAAGCAATGTGCCACCATATCTGCTAATTCATGAAGATGATGTGATAATGAGTGAAGATTTAGTTTTAAATTTCTCATCTATTTCATTCCACTTTTTGTGTGGTAATAACTTTTCATCATTCAAAAACTTTTGATTGCTTTGTTTTATTTTTATTGTTTACAAATTCAAGCTAAAACATAAAAAGGTGAGCAATAAGATATTTGTCTTTTCTAAACCTATTCCTTCTTATTGTGCCATGATATCTGAGATAATACTAGTCGACACTACAGCGTCAAATGCCCTCAGTCAACTCCTGGGCTAGAACCTTTTTCTGTGAAGCAAGTTGCTTAGCCTTGGTTGGTAGGAGCTTTTGATTGATAGTTGCTTTTGACTCCCACTACATAGTTCACACTGCACATGTCTTGTCACAAGGAAACACTAAATATTTTCATAGGGAGAGGTCCCTTTAGAAAGATTCTTTATTTCTGGGTGCAAGTGTATCCCTAGTGTCAACATTACAAATTTATCCCTTTACCTGAAATAGGAGGAAGGGCTATTCTGAAGAAGCAAATGAGGTTAGGCACTGCCTTTCAATGAGAGCAGGAGCCACTCTCTGAAACTTTTCTGAGACTCAACCCAATCAAATATGGACTGTTGGGGTGACATTTTTTTTCCTATTTAATCTAAAACTCACCAATACCATCATATTCAAAATTATGTATAATCTCTCCAATAATATATTTTCTACAGGATCAGATCAAGGTCCCCCTAAGTTCAAAACCTCTTAACTGTAAATTATTTTATTCCTCTCAGAATAAAAGCAAAGCCCTTCCCTGTTCTATAAGACCCTCCAAGACATCACATGTGGTAACAACTCTGACTATATCACTATAATTCTCACTTGAACACTCTGCCTCACCACATTTTCTGATTTCTTCCTATTTCTTTAAAACACTAGGGCCCACTCCAAGTCATGGATTTTTCTCAGCTGCCATCTCTTATGTAGAATGAGTTCTCTCCCAGGTATTCACAGGCCTGTCTTTCCCAGTTTGTCCCACTCATGGAAGTCTTATTTTTTCAACAAAGCATATTCCAATCATCTTATTTACAAAAAATAATGTGCCACTTGGCAAGGCACATGCCTGTACCTGTGCTTTGTAACCTCTGTATCTTTTTTTATTTTACCCATAGCAATCATAACCTTTTTAACTACCATAAAATGTACTTTTTGATTGTATAATTTGTCCTTTTTTGTCAATCTAATACTAAAATTTAATTTCCAGAAGATCAGAAAAAATGTTTACCTTATCCACTAATATATCAAATCATTAAGAATAGTTTGTGAAACACAGGAGACAATGAGTAAAAATTTGTTGAGCAAATCAAATCCTTGTCTTATTTTGTATTTTTCAAAACATGATCATCTCAGTTTACTATTTTTACTACAAATTAAACATTGCCTGTTTCTTTCATGTCATAGTCAAGGGCAGTGTCTATGTTTTTCCTCTAAGAATACATAGATAAATTCAGTTTAATACAGGGCTTATTGTGATTAAAGCACATTCACCTGCCAATTTTTCCTCTTTGGATAATCTAATTTCTGTGGGGAAACTTCTCTTTCTTCTCTCTCAGTCCCATAAGTGGTGGAGTCAGGATTCATTCCCAGTTAATCAGGAGTGTGTGCATATGCTCAGGGCCTGAGTTAATCGAAGTCACGGTGCATAGTTCAGGAAAAAGCAAGTGACCCAATTCATGCCAAAGTAACTGAGGCTGAAAAAGAACTAATGAAAAATATGAAATCTAATATACTCGAGTTTCATCAACTCTGGAATTTAAATTCAAACTTCATTGTCTGATTTTATGGTCATTTATCCTCAAATATCTGCTATCTTTTGTATGAATTTTTAAATTTACAATAAAAAGGAATCATCCATTGCTGTCTCTCTCTCTCTCTCTCTCTCTCTCTCTCTCTCTCTCTCTCTCTCTCTCACTTAGAGCCTGTGCTTTTGCCAATACTGTCAACACTGCACCATTGCTGCCTTATTATGACACAAAGCATGAACATACCATAACATCAAGATTCTGTATCAATTAAATTCGGTCCTTTCACTGAAAATATGCAACTATTTGTTCATTCCACTTCTGGACTGGTGTTTCTGAAAATACTTTATTTCTCTTCTGAAATGGGCCTTATTTTTTACTTCTGGTCTTTCATTTTCTTTATCAACTACTTTTATCTTTTAAATGCAGACATTTCTAGTAAGTTCCCCTCTATTTAAATTGATACTCTAGTCATACCAACAGACTTCTTAGTCTACTGCTTCATGAAGAAAATATGAACTTCTTAATTTCTGAAATACAGTAAATAACTTTAAAAAGTCTGCATCCAAATTTTTCTTTCCGTGTCCTATCCTAATGATACCTCTGTCCTTGCTCAAGGCTAAAATCCCAACTTCAGGATGAACATACCATGAATCCCATTCCTAACTTCTTCATTACAAAGTTCTTCATTATAAATCCCAATAATCAGTAGTTTTCTATCCTTTTTAAATATTTAATTAAAAGTGAATGTTCACCAAAGTTATTGAATTTCTTCTTCTAAGGACTAAAAAAATGAGACTAAACAAAGTTGTGGCTGTGAAACATGTAACCTGATTTTATGAGTAATATACTATTTGATATAGTAATATACTAAACAACTTAAAATGGGACATTTCTATGCTTCTTTTATATGAAAGAAACTTAGTTTATCAGATAGTTTAATTAACAGTTTAATAAAATAGGAATTAAGAGAGGGTTCCCTGCACAAATGGTTCTTTCTCTGATAACAGGCTAATAGGCATTTTTGAAATGATATTTGGCAAACTGCATTTATAAGCAAAAAGAAAGTTTGAAGACCATGAAACAATGTACAAAGAAATTTAATTTACTTAAAAAAACATAAAGTAAAATAAAACAAATTCAGAATGACTAGAATTTTCAAAAAGGGAGAGATTTTTGGTGTTGAAGTTGGGGATGTAGATACAAAACAATTAAATGCCGGATTATATGTATCTTAAATATATGTATTTAATTGGAATCAGTCTAGTTATTTCAGTTACAAAAAGAATTAACATATTAAATTAGGAGCTTACAAAATTCTGGATCAATGCAGAAGCATTAGTTACAGATACTGTCACCTGTCTATACAGCTCCCTTTCAAGAACGACAATTTTTGAAGACCAGAAGATCATAGCTTCCTCAGACATAAGAGCCACTGCTTCAACTATAATAGACATTTAGATAAGAAATTCTAACTCTGGTTCCACAAATACCATCTCTCAAACATGTTTGACAATATTATAGCATTATGTTGTGTTAGGGTATTTTACTTCAAGTTTTTCTCCCACATTAATAGAAACACCTCTTAAAGGGAGGATGTAATTCATATCTTAAGAAGCTCATGTATGCAGAAAACGTACTGTTCAAATCCATTCATTTCAATTCAGAAAGTGTATGGAGGTAGATAAGACTAGTTTCTGAGTACAGTAATAAACTCTATACTATATAAAATATGTTGGTTTTTTAATTCTAAAGTCATGTAATCTGATAGCTTTAATATATGATCAGATTTACATTCCTTAAAAAGAGACAGAATGAATGCTGGAAATAATCCTTTGGAAGCTACCACAGTGTTAATCAAGCTGAGAAATGATAGAAAGCTATACTTATAATACAAAAGAAAGTATAGAAATTTTAAGCATTGAGTCAATAAAATTTTTAAGACTTGTGAACTTCTTAGTCTTTTTTTCTGAAGTATGCTCTTAAGATCTAAATGCAAGTACTTTTCAGATGTTACTCAAGGAAGGACTGGCTGATATGGTAGGAAGTGTGATGAGAATATAAAAAAGTTTAAGTTCAGATGTGATATTAGAATGTTTTCCACTGTGGATCCCTGAATGTCATTTCTACTGAGGGTTTTTGGGAGATTGCATAGAAAATTTCTCATTAAAATGCAGAGGAATTAATCTATAAAACTTCACCAATCAAACTTTTTTTATACCTATATTTTATTTATTTTTATACTGTGCTAAGGGTTAAACCCAGTACCTCACGCATGCTGGGTGAGCATTCTACTGCTGAGGCACAACTCCAGCCTCTAAAAAGATACTTTTAAATTATTCAGTTCCAAGGCTGGGGCTGATGCTTAAAACAATTATTCCATTCCTAAACTTCTAATGTGCCATGTTGTCAGCTGAGTCAGCTAGGGAAAGTCCTTAATTGAACAGGTTCCAGAAATGTCAATAAGTACATCAGGTCATAAACTAAAATTATAAGAACTGTGGGGATATAGACAGGTAAGTAGAATAGCATCTGCTATAGTAATGGATTGGACAAAGCTGTTATGTCAGAATGAGGTAGCAAAATAGCTTCAAAATTTGAACAACTGGATAGATGTAGTTTTGTTGTTGTTGTTGTTTCTGTGTTTTATTTACAAGAACAGCAATAGAAGAACATTTGTCAAGAGAAAATGAGAGCACAATATTCCAAATAATGGGTTTGAGGTATTAATTGATGTATCTATAAAGAGATGTCAGGTACCTCAGAAAATAATTTTTTGGCTCAGAAAATAGGTAAGATAGTGTCATAAACCTTTTGTAGATATCTAACTATAAATGCCCTGGCCTCATTATGGTTCATGACATCATCTTGCTCAGATTCCCTTAACTAGAACTATGTACCTCTTTATCAATTAATTTTTTTAAAGAGAGAGGAGAGAGAGAGAGAGAGAGAGAGAGAGAGAGAGAGAGAGAGAGAGAGAGAGAGAGAGGGGGACTATTTTTAATATTTATTTTTTTTGGCAGACACAACATCTTTGTTTGTATGTGGTGCTGAGGATCGAACCCGGGCCGCACGCATGCCAGGCAAGCACGCTACATCCCCAGCCCCTATCAATTAATTTTTAAGAGTTGGCAGCTAAGAGCTCACAGTTCTGCTCGTTGCCTGAACTGGCAACCACTAGATTCACGACAAACCATGGGATTTATACAGCACCACAAAGATAGGCTGCACAATTTCTATGCCAATATAATCCTATTTGTCTAGTCCAGACCATATTTCACTTAAAACAGATGACATCCAAACAGTCTTTTCTTAATCATTTACCTTCTTTCTCCTTCCACAAATAATTATGTCAAACTTCATGATTAAACCCCCCTTTTCTCTTTGTATATTTAGATATAAGACACACATACCTAGATGGTGAGTTTTATTGTTATATAAATATAATCATACCAAACTATCTTCTGTCTGGCATATTTTTCTCAATACTTTATTGAAATTCTTCCTTTCCATGACTACATAGTGCTCCATTTTAACAATTGCCAGAATATCAGAATTTATCCAATATATAGATAGATAATTATTTTTATTTTATTTTTCTCATTACTATGATTAAGTCTACTTTATACATTTTTCTTGTCATGTGTGGGACCATATTGTTCATGGAGGAATAGTGAAAGCAGAATTGTTTGGTTATGAGGTGTTCACTTAGTAAACTGTTGCAGATAATAACAAATATTTGCTAAATATAAACCATATAGTTTAAACTATGTAAGTTATAGTTCTACTAGGATTGTGTGATGATACTAATTTTTTATAGAGCTTTCAAGACATCATATAATTCTTAAGTGTACTTTTTGCTTCTTTCTTATTGTTCATTTTTTGGGGTCCTTTTCAAATTACAAGTATTAATCACATATTTACAAGTATGGAATGTCTATTCTATGTTTTGTCCATTTTGTATCAAACTTTTTTTCTTTATTCATTTACTTGTGGTTTCTCTATTCTAGATACAATTCCTTTCCCAATTATCATGGTTAAATACAACAATTTCCATTTTGTGCCTTGCATGCTCACTTTCATAATGGTGATTTGTGATAAACAGAAGTTTCTAATTTTGTGTTCTGAAGTATATCCTGTTAAATGATATTTTTGTGTCTTATTTAGTATTTTTATTCCACTTAAAAATCATAAAGAAATTCTATAATATATTGTGTGCATTTTTGTTGCTCTAACAATGACCTGAGACTGAGTGATTTATGAAGGAAATAGAATAACAAAGATCATGGTTTTAAGTACTAAAAGGTCCAAGCTTGGGCTATTATATCTAGCAAGGACTTCATGCTGTGTCATATCATGGCAGATGGCGTCAACAGGCAGGAGTGCCTGTGAGACATGAAAGTAGCACGTGTATAAGAGACCAAACATATAGGTTGATGTAGCTTTATTAAAATACACTTTTGTGGTAACTAATCCAAAACCTTGAGATCTAACTCACATCTGTATAACAAGCATTGTACTCTCATTGTACCTTCATTGTAACCCACTAGGACCCATCACTTAAGGATTGCAACACTTCTCAATATAATTACATTGGGCACCAACTTTTGAACTTTGAATCACAAACTGCATCTAAACTGTGAGAAATGGTTATTATGAAACTTAAGAGTTTTGTCTTTTGAAATCAAATCTCCAATTCAGATGAAATAAGATTATGAATTATGATATGACATGAAGGTCAAATGATCATATTTAATATGCCTATCAAGATATTTCATCATAATTTGTTTGAAATACTATCTTTTCCACATTATTCTCTATTGTAATTCATATTAATTTACAATAGCTACATGTTTATATAAATATAAATATACCTATATAAAATTATGTGCATAAATATATACTCACAAAAATGAGTGTGTGTATATATATATATTCATATACCAACACAAAAATACATACTTGTACATGTATGTAAGAATTAACATTTTACCTGCAAGGTAACTGTGAAGAAAGTATTCTATACATTATTACAGCAAATTTAACTTATAAACTCAATTGCACTTTAAAAAATATGTGTTAAAAATTGCTCTACTTTCCTAAAATGTATGAAATTTAAACTTTCTAATTGAAGCACATTCCTACTTGAGCAAGGACTTTGGTGAATCATTTTTGTCGATACTATAGCCTGCAGTAACTATTCTTGGGGATTTTATAAGATAGGCATTTATCTTCCATTTTCCTATTTGTTGCTGGATTTATTTGTTCACTCTGAGAGGCCCTAAAAAATACTAATTGTATCTTTATAATTCTTGAAGGTTCACAATAATTTATTTGCTTCATATATACAATCAGAATTATAAATTTTCTTTTCTAAATACTTCCCAACTTAATTTTAATGACTCATAAACACTAAAAAGGTAGAATCTAAATTATTATTCTCAGGGCTGGGGATGTGGCTCAAGCGGTAGCACGCTCACCTGGGATGCGTGCGGCCCAGGTTCGATCCTCAGCACCACATACCAACAAAGATGTTGTGTCCGCCGAGAACTAAAAAATAAATATTAAAAATTCTCTCTCTCTCTCTCTCTCTCTCTCCTCTCTCACTCTTTCTTTAAAAAATAAATAAATAAATAAATAAATAATTATTCTCTTGTTCTACTCTTGATTTTCATTCATGTAAAAATTACATTAAGTAAATATTAATGGTAGATAAATAATGATAATTCACCACTTGTTTTCAAATAGAACAGCACAGAATCATTGAATTTTCTGGTTTTGACTTGCATTATCTAATTGCTTAGAGTATATTGATTCTTAAAATGCAAAGTTACAATTTTATAAACTTTGACTAGTCTTTATGTATAAGTTGAAAAAAATCTGAATATCAAGAAATAAATTAAATTTAGCACAATAATGCTCTATAAAACAAGGTATGTAATAACCACTTCCTAGAATAAAGGTATCTCCTGTTAATTTCCTGAACACACAGAGTGTGCACACACATACATTCAAAAATCCACACCCCACTCAAAATGTGTGTGTGTGTGTGTGTTTGTGTGTGTGTGTGTGTGTGTTCAGGAGAATGTAAAATTAAAAATCCAAAACTTCAAGGCAACATAATAACTGTGGGGAAATTTACTGCAGATAAAAAGGTAATGTTCTTAAACTTAAAAGCTTTAGTTGACTCCTGATCTACTTTAAGGAATGCATTAAGTTATAAATAGATTTAGACTAGTCTTTAAAATATCACCTTTCTAATAAGATTAACTGGGTGTGGGGATGAAGCTCAATGATGCAACATTTGCCTGCTCAGTGCCCTTATTGGATTTCCCAGGATTGTCAAAAAATAAACAAACAAAAAAGCCTTTGACCCTTGACAGTCCAATAATTTTAACTGATAAATTAAGCCTATTTAATTTCCTGTAGAATAATGTTATAAAATGCAAACATAAGAAATGCAAATCACTTGGCCTGTTTAAATTTTGTTATATCTTTGTTTATTCAGTGTTATTTTATTGAATTAGACTTTTAATTTTGACTTTATTTGAAATTCTATTATGTACTATATTAGTTCATTTGTCTTTGTGTATGTTTTCGTTGGTGCGTTCTGCTTTATAATGCAAAGACATAGAGCAGAGATTTAATTTACTGAACGAGATGCACAGTGTGTGTTTAAGCATTGAATTTGAGAATACCAGCAGTTGTTTAAATGAGTTTTAAAATTATTTCTTAACAGAAAAATGGAATGCTCATTTAATTTGCCAGGAAGCAAAAGAGAATAGAGATTTTACCATTCATATCTACTTTTTATACTTTGTTTATTTAGTAAATATTGCACCTAAACAATATTAATTATCTATAAATGTATTTATACTTGCTATAATTTAAGGTAAATTTTGTAATTGAGTACAAATTCCTATGAGAAAAAATACCGTGGATATAAGATCTGAAATAAGATTTAATTTCCTACAGAATAATGTTATAAAGCGCACACATAAGAACACTCCATGTTCAAGACAACATAGACCTGTCCAGAATTATACCAAAAAATAGAAATAACATAAATTTGGTTTAATAAATATTTATTAGTAATATAACTATGTTCAAAATATCACCATATAAATTCATGAATAATGTATGTGTGTGTGCCTACATGCAGACACACAAAAAGACACACAAACATATATATGTATATTTCTCCACTTCTTCAAATAAATACAATCTTCATGGAATTGGGCTTTGTATTAAGGAAGCAAAGAGTAGAATTTAAAAATTTCCATAAGAGATATAAACATTCAGAGCTATTGTTAATAATAACTGGGTTGTAATTTGAGAGATCATTTCTGGTCAGAGTTGTAGAAAAAACATAAGGTGATAGAAAGAAATATTAGCATGTCTTTTGAAAAACTGGGAATTTGAACCAGTAGAGATGTGACAAAGATAATATTTATTCAGCAAAAGAAACAATGAGTTTACTTATGGTAGCATGTACATGAAAAAAAGATCTTATGATGCAAAACTGAAGTCACTGAATGTCCAATTAAATCATTTATAAGTTGACATTAGGCATGTTTTTAATCCCAGTTATGTAATCAGCAGTTCTGGTGTAGATTTCCTTACTTAACTGAAGTGTATAACATAATGAATAATATACAACTGTAATAATAAAAAAAAATTATGAAGGAAGTATAATTTTTACACTCTAAAACACGGGCATATAAAGTTTATATAACAAATTGGTTTACAAAGATGAATCCCCATTTTACCTGTCTTAGTGAAAACATAATTGATTGTAAGCAAAAGCCTGCAGGAAGATGTTTGCCCATGTGATTATTTCTAATTTAGCAAGTTCAAGCTTTACCTAAGTTTGGGACTCTTGACTCCTATATTAATGTACTGAAGATGATGCCTGTGCTGGATTTTGGCGGACTTCTGATTTTATGGCTCCATCTGTACCTGTGCCTATAATGTTAGTAGTATTTCCATTAAATGCCTTCTATTCATTCCTTTAAGATTGCTTCAATACTCATAATGTGCTCTAAATGTCTCAGGTGATAACAGGGCCCTGAAGAGGTAGTTCTTGAAGTACTGTGTAAATAGAGGCCTAAAGACCTTTGTTCTCTTTTCTTATCTCTAATTTATATCTTCCTTGTCACTGAAATGCCTGCCCAGAATAAGCCTAGAAATGGGAGCCAGGAGCCACACTATAACATTAGAAAATCAAAACAAAAATATTAACAATGATATTACAAATAATAGAAAAGATTGTTTCTGTTGTTTCTTCTTTGCTTTTAAATTTGGAGATTTGAGATATGGTATTTCTTCTAGGGAAATTTTTTTAAAGTAAAATATTTCAAAATAAAAGTGATCAAACAGAAGAGGTTTTAGATATAAATTTCTGTTGTTTCCTCCTCCAGGCCTTGGAAACATAAAAAAAAAATACTTAAAATATGTGTAGTATAACTGCACCTCACAGAGTGAGAGAGGAGTCTAAGGATATATAATGTCTTTTATATTAAGTATTCTTCAGCTAAATGACTTTGGCTCGCTGTAATTATTAGGGGTATTAACCATGTTGTTAAGATTAAGAGTGGGGTGGATAGTGAGTCTGAAAAGAAGGTGGTCAGTGAAAAGATTAGGTCATTATCATCTGCTTGATTTAGTATTAATAATACAATTAAGCTAATTATTAAACTATGCATTGAATGGTTAATTCAGATTATTGAGTTTTGGGAGAATCATGTGAGAGGGGCAAGTAAAATTGTAGGTAGAATAATTTTTAGCACTGGAGGTTATTGAGATTTTGACCATAGTCTAGTCCATATGTATTTGGTACTATTACTAATAAAGCTAGCCACACTGCTGTTTCATATGCTGCAAATACTAATAGTACAAAGGGGATTATAAATGATAATGAGAAGTGAATATTAAAAATTACAAGGGTATATAAGATATATATAGATAATATTATTGCTTCTAGGCATAGTAGTGATGCTATTAGATGGGATCAGTAGATGAATATACCTAGTAAACATGTTATATAAGCTAAGAAGATGTTAAGGTAAAGATGTTAAGGAAAAGATAGAAATTTTGATAATTATGATAACTCATTCTAGTGACTTGAAATCACTTATTTTGTCTTAAACTCATTACCATATTCAACTCATTCTATGCCCTTTTGGAATCATTCGTAAACTAGGTCTAGAGTTAAAATAAGAACCAAATGAAAGGCCAGGGTTATTATAAATTTAAGATTATTAGTCTGGGATTCTCAAGTTAGGTGTAGGAGAAGAGTAATTTCTAAATCAAATAGGAGAAATGTAATGGAGACAAGAAAGCATTTTATTGAGAATGGTAAATGGGCAGATCCTATTGGGTCAAATCCACATTCACCCATATGTAAATGTTTAGTTGGGGTAGTCAAAATCCTACTAAAATTAAGAGTAGTGCAATAATAATATAAATGATAAGAGTAGTTAAAAGGTTAATTATTCTCTTTTAGATTTTACTAGGACTATTTGATTGACAGCCAATTGTACTGGCTTGATACTAAGAAAGTAAGAGACTCTTCAATAAAAGAATATGTCCAGGAATAGTCATACTACATCTAGGAAGTGTCAGTATCATGTGACAGCTTCAAATCCAAAGTGATTATTGGATGTAAAGTGAACGTTTATTTGACGAATTAGTCATATTAAAAGGAAAGTGGATCCAATGATGACATGAAGTCCATGAAAGCCTGTAGCTATCAAGAATGTTTCCTTCCTTCTGGGAAAACCTTGAGATCTTTCTCAGTTCAAGTATTAGGTTAAAAGGGTAAAGTGAAAGATCCATGTTCATCTGCAGTTTATAACAACTGAAAAATATGGGGATTACATTTTTGTTTGAGAGCAAAATATTTGGGGATCACCTCCTCTAAAAATACATTATAGAAAATTCTTTCTGCTACGTAGTTGGTTGAGACCTTTCTGGTCTGATTGTAAGTATCTTCTTTTTAAATTAAATTTAAAATTAATTTAATTTAAAATTAAAGTTTGCTATTAGAAATATATATATATATATATATATATATATATATATATATATATATATATATAGAGAGAGAGAGAGAGAGAGAGAGAGAGAGAGAGAGAATGCTAGCTTTTATTGCCTGAAGTGCCTACTCTTCTAAAAGGGAACAAAAATTTTATAATTATTATTTTAAGTATTTTTATTTTTTAAAATCCAATCATATTGCCATATTGAGCTAAGATTTAAAAAGAATGGAATTCAATCACCTTAATTTTATTGCATATGAATTTTCTGATAAAAATTAAGTTTTATAACAACTGTGTATTTGAGATATAGAATATTTTCATTAACTAGAAAAGATCTCTTATGTCAATTATACACTGAAAAATGATATCAAGGGAATCATTAATCTGCCTTTTGACACTATAGTCCTACTATTTCTTTATATTGTTTATATTGTGCTATATGTTTCATGTCTGGTTTCCTTTGTAAAGAATGGTGTTTTTGATGTTGATCCATATTGTTAAACTTACCAGCAGATGATTTTATTTAATGAATAATATTTGATTATACCAAAATGTGTTAACCTGTTAATCTCTTGATGGTTATACATACATTGCTTCCAGATTTGACATGAGTAGAACTGCTATATATATTCATATGTAAATTTGCCTGTCCTTACATTCATATTTCTCTTAAATAAATTCTAAGAAGCATAATTTCTGGAATACATGGTAGATATATGCTTAATCTCTTTAAAAAAAACTCCCAAAATCTTCTCCAAAAAAATTGTTGATATAATACATTCCTTTTGCATTTATCTTATTCAGGCTTTTATTTTTTATAAACTTTTTTGTCACATCAATTGTGATAATTATATTATTTCTTATTGACACTATTATCATGTTGAACTTTTTCAAATGTTTTCTCCACCTATTAAATGATCATCAGCTAATTTTTTGACTATTATAGAAATGTCCAGGACACCCATGGCAAATTTGAACAAACAGCTATTAAATCTAATATGTACGTCCCATCTAATTGTCATTTTTCAATTTTTTTTTTACTTTGGATTACAAAATAATGTAACATAGAAGTTTATTCCTTTCTGACTGAACATTATTTATTGGATTTTAGGGTTCAGCTCTCTTTTCATTTCTTTCTGACTGACTGTACAATCTCCTCTGACAAAGATTTCTTTTCCCCAAGTGTTATGGTTTGGATGTGAGATGTCCCCCAAAAGCTCATGTGTGAGACAATGCAAAAATGTTCAGAGGAGAAATTATTGAGCCGTGAGAGTCTTAACCTAATCAGTGAATTAATCCCTGATGGGATTAACCAAATGTTGAGTGGTGACTGGAGGAAGGTACATTGTGGCTTGAGGGAGTAGTTAAGTGGGGACGTGGCTATGGGTATATATTTTTTTCTGGAGAGTGGAATCTCTCTCTTTGCTTCCTGTTTGTCATGTGAACTGCTTCTCTCTGCCACACTCTTCTGCCTTGATGTTGTGCCTTACCTCCAATCCTGAGGAATGGAGCCTGACCTCTAGGAACTAAGACCTCTGAAACTGTGAGCCCTCATATAAATCTTTTCTCTTTTATAGTTGTCCTATCAGGGTCCTTGAGTCACAGCAGTGAAAAAACTGACTAAAATACCAGATGTGTTAGAATCTTAGGTGACCCAGAACTTTATGCTTAGATTCATTTCCCTGGCCTGTATTCAGTTTCATAATCATAAAAATACATTTAGCTCTTAATTTCAAGATTCAAATTCCTGGCTCAGATTTCCTTTGAGTCTTTATTATTATATATTTAACATCCTAATCAAGAATGCTACCTGATATTTTAGTAGGCAAATCAAACATAACATATTCATAAATTAAATTCTTATGTTTCCTTTAAAACCATCTCTAGCTGTTGCCTTTTAAATTTTAGTTAGTTGGAAGTTCATCTTTTTGTTTCTTTGGAATCACAAAAGCAAATGTAAAATGACAGCATCAAGAATAGCAACAAAAGTTTGGAGTCAACTTCAACCTACTTAGTTTTGAATTTCTAAAGCCATTCCAATCTTCTTAAGTTTACCTTCAAAATATGCTCTGAACATGTCTCATAAACAGCACCATCTGTCATGTAGAATATTGGAATTGCTTTAAAGATTCTGTATCTAGCTTTCTATCTTGTCCTTACTTTGTATCTTGTCCTTACTGAAGTTCACTTTCAACAAGACATATTTTAATATAAAGATTCAATTATTCAGGATAAGTAAAAAAATAAATAAATTCTGGAGAACACACACAGAGCATGGTGACCACAGTTAATGATACTGGATTGTATACTTAAAATTTTGCTAAAAGGGTAGACGTTAAATGTTGATAACAAAAATAAATAACTGTGTGAGTCATGGGCATGTAAATCAGCTTACTCGTGTGTGTGTGTGTGTGTGTGTGTGTGTGTGTGTGTGTGCATAAATACTATGTGATACAACTTAAATGAATACAATTTCTTTATCAATTAAACCTCAGTACACTGGGAAGAAAATTAAAAAATTAATATGTCATATTCATGTATTCTCTGTGTAAGTGCACATTGTTCTTTTATTTTATTCAGAACAAAAGTCAAAGATTTTATAACCACCAACAAACCCTGCATAATCTATGCCTATTTTCATTCAACACAGATCTTGATCGTTTCTCCTGTTCACTCATTCCACTCCGCTGCATTGGCCTTTTGCTCATTCTATGATACTGCCTATGTCAAGGCCTTGAACTTGCAATTTTATTCTAATTTAATTGGTTCTTCACATGTTGTCTCAAATATAAATTTTTTCTGAACACCATCTTAGTTAAAATAAAATAGAGTCTTTTCCTCAAATCACAATATTATACTCCCCTTACCTATATTATCTTCCTAATAGTAATCTCAAAGTATCAATAATTAGATAAGGCTAGAGGGCAGGCTATTGTCAAAAATTTAAATACATGTAATGATAGTGAACAGTAACATGCACATAAAAATCTGTCAAAAAGTTAAGGGAATTCTATTGGTATATGAACTACCTGCCTAAATTAAATTCTCTGTGACCCTTTGAGAAGTAAAATGATGTATAGATATCCAGGATTTTAGTGCAAAACTTATGATCATTAACATACATATACTTTATGTTAGAGATATTTCTAAAGTCTATTTCAAATGATACCAAACAGAAAATGACAGCAACTCAGATCAGAACCTCAAGTGATATCATGCAACATACGAGGAGGCACCTCCATGTGCACAATCAGTGCCAAAGAATATTCCCACTAAAGCATAGAGGGCCTAAATAATTGGTAAGAATTTTCAATTAGATTGATCAATTTTTATATATTTTCTATTCCTTCTTTCTTTCTTTTTCCTTCATTTCTTTCTTTTTTTTTCAGTGCTAAGGATTGAATCTAGGGCTTCATACATAGCATGTGTGCTATGTAGGTGCTCTACCACTGAGTTATATCCCCAAATCCCTTACCTTTGTTGATGATGTTGTTATTGCAATTATCTTATCTTAGCTCATTTGTGGATATTGGCTGTTCATTACTGATAACTCATATTTTAATTCCATAGAACTTTGAATCAAGAAAACCACTATTAGGATGGATAAAGTTGTGCAATATCACTAGTTCAAGATAAATACAGAGAAGAATACAAACATGATTGATCAATAGACCATGATCTACAGATTCAAGGTTCAGTCCTTAAATTGAGAGGATTTAAGTTTTTATCTTGGAGAAACTTTTTTCATTTTCTACCAGAAAAGAGACTGAATTAAATATTTTATTACTAGACTAATAAGTTACAGTAGTTATCATAAATAATAAAATTTGATTCTATTCTCACAGAAAAAGTAAGATTTTACTTTGAGGTCCCCTTAGACATGCTTGCATAGGTCAATGACGTATAAGCTGAGTTTATGTATGTCACTTTTGGGTGTTAGCTTTAATAGCCAAACAGAATTCTCAACGTTATCTTCTCATTGACTCTGTAATTACTGAAGCAGATATTAAGATGACTCCATAATGGATTACCCAAATGGTTAGTACAAGCATTTTTCTCTGAAGAGCCAGGGTGAGTGTAGAGCTATGACTAGAAATAAACTTACTTTGCATTAAGCCACTGTCATTTGGAGGATGGTTGTGGGCATTAACATAACCTGTCCTATTCTGAGCCACTAAATTATTACATTTACTCATTTAGTTTGTTTATTTTCTGTCTAAGCCTAAGAATATATGCTCCATGAAGTCGTAGATCTTTGTCTGTAAGTTCATTTCATATTTTTAGTATTAGCAAATAAGACATCTATAAATATTTGATAAATGAATGAACAAATGAAAATAAGGTCAGGTAGTATTTCATTATAATAGCAGTGAAGACAAATTAGAAGGCAATAATTTCAGAGATGCTTATAGATTTGGGAGACATACATTAAATTATTTCTGTTTTCTCAGTAAAATAAAAATGTGTTTACTAAATAAGGAGTACAATTAAGCTTATTTATTGCATAATTAGGTGAATAAAACTTAGAAATAATAATATTATTGATATTAAAAAAATATTTAGCAGTTAGTTATATGCAGGTGAGAGTATAAAAATATTTGATAATGATAAAGGCAATGTAAATATATTATTTGAACTTAAATTGCCCATTTTTATTTTAAAATACCATTAAAGTTTATGTTTGAGTTATCACTTAAAATATTAAAATATAATCTGAAGGTTTTTAAAACAATGATTTAGTAACATATATGCATTCACTTCATCCATTTCTTAAAGCTTATAAACATCATTCATTCTCTCTGAAGGGACAGAGAGATTTTCATTAATGGAACAACATCTGTTCTTTCAGAAGTAAATTACTTCCGTGTAGGACAATTAATAAAAAAATATTGCTACTAAACACAGCTGGTAAATTGTTAATAAAAATGTAACAAATTAAAGTGGAAATAACTGGAATTAATAAATATAAGAGAATACACTATGTAAAGAAGTCTTTTTTTCATAAAGTCAATTAAATCACAGTTTTTAATTCTTAACTTAGATGTAATGTACCTGTCAGTAATAGCAGTATATTGGAAAATATAAATACTCATAAGTATCATTTTATACTTTTAAAACATAAATTTTTAGATTTAATAAAGTAAATATAAAACCTGTTAAACTGAAATGTTGTTTTTTCTGCGGTATTGGGAGCAAAAAAAAATGGCTAATCAAACAAACAAATCCACTGTTTTATTTATTGCTAACTTCCAATTTATCAACACAAATGATATAAACATTGGTATAGAAAAAGAAGTTGCCTGGATTAGGTTTGAAAGGCTTGGACTATTCAGCTAATAATTAGAATTAATTCATTAAGTCTACTACAGTCACTGAAGACTTTGAAAAAGAATTTAAAGCAATTAAGACAGTGGAGGGAGAAAATATTTGAACACTATGCAGAAAGAATTTGACGAAGCAGAAGCACAGGAAAAAACAAACAAACAAACAAACAAACAACAACAACAAAAAACTGAGACTAGCTGCTTAACCAAATTTGAAATTTTACTTCTTCAGTGTTATTAAAGTAACTTCAGAAAAGTGATTCTAACTTTTAACACTTTTAGTATTTGGATCATAGAACTATTTGTGGTGTAAGAAGGCATCTCTATACCTTAGCTACTCCATGGAAGTGCTGGATGAGAGACTTGAGTGCACTTTGCTCCAAGTTTGAGCTACTGTTTTATAGTAAAGAATCTTCCTCTTTTTTTTTTTAGTTGTAGATGGACACAATACCTTTATTTTTTTTTATTTTATTTATGTAGTGCTGAGGATCAAACCCAGTGCTTCACACATGCTAGGCAAGCACTCTACAACTGAAGCACAACCCCAGCCCAAATAATTATTTGATATCTGTACTTATCAGTTTCAAAACTCCAATTTTTAAGGGCATATATTTAAGGAGGAAATTTCACCTTTCAACTTGTGTTTTTCGTTTGCGGTATATCTTAACTGTTGCTGCTCTTTCTCAGAAGCTGCATGATATTTTCACACTGGAGTACATTTCTCCTCTTGTGTTTCAAAGTTAAACTTCAGCAATTTTTTCTCTACCATTGAGTAACATCCTCAGTCCTTTTTATTTTTTCAGACAGGACGTCACTAGTTGCCAGAGGCTGGCCTCAAACTTGGAATCCTTCTGCCTCAGCCTTCCAAGTTTCTGGGATTCAGGCAGGTGACAAGCTCCTGCATGTTTCTTTAGACTCTCAAACTTCAGTGTGCTTTCAAACCATCTAGAGGTACTTGAAAAAATGAACCTCCCTGGGCTCCACCTTCAGAGATTCAGTAAGACTGAGGAAAGACCCCATGATATGTGTTTTGACCTACAAAAGCCAGGTGTCCTAGTGGTCTGCCGACCAGTCATTAAGAAGATATTAAAAAAGCAGTAGATTCACCATCAGAAAACCTTAATTAGAATTCTAGTGCAGTCACTTAGCAGTACTAGGCCTGTGGCTAATATATGAGAATTTGGGTACAAAGATGACAACACCTGACTACTCATATTAACATTTATTTAGCAATTAATATGTTCTAGGCATTGCTCTAAGTGCTCTTCCTGACATACCTTGTTTAATGTTCTCAATAAACCTGAAGGTTTTTGAAGAAATTGAGGCACAAAATGGACAGCACATAGAATTATACATAGCTAGAACATAAATTACATAAATAATAGAACATAGTAAAGCTGTGATTCAGATACACTTAGCCTGCTCTCTTTACCTCTAAGTGCATCATACTTCAAATTGTCTGGATCAGTTCATTTACTCAATAGTTCTGTCAACTCTGTAACCTTATTGGGTCCCTACTTCATCATAACTAACTATTGCATTTACAAATTCAATTTATTATATTTTTAATTTTTTGTTAGAAATTCATAATTATTTTAGAAGCAACTGATGCAAAGGAGTTCATGAATTATGAAATACCTATGTCAGAATTAGTTTTCTAAACTGCTCCTTGAATCTACTTTTGAAATAATATCCTTAATAGCTTCTAGGATGGAGTATGTTTAGAAGCTGTGGAAACTGTATTCACACAATCATATGGCATCTTTTGTTGTTGTTGTTTGTGATAATAAGTGGGAGACACATGGTAATAGCAGAATGTAGGGTGGTGCCAGCTCACAAAATGACTGTTTATGGTATTATGGTTATTCTTTTTTTCTATTCAGTTTCAGCCTCCACCAACCCACTACACCCCCCCCCACACACACACACATATACACATTCATGTTCACATTTGCATATGCTTCTGCTACCTGGCCAGAAGCTGGCCACCTGATCCATTCTGGACCAATCACAGTGCTTCTCCAACATGCTGGAAGGAAGTTTTTCTTTCCTGTGTTCTTAAAGTTGTTGGAATGTGAATCTAGAGTTGTTGGCAATAGGATCTATGTCATAGAAGGAAAAAAAGCCTGCAAACGGTAGGAGGGAATGAAGCAGTGATCACCATAGTGGCAGAGATGAGAAGATCCTCTTGGTGTTTGCATCTCTAGATATGTTGTCCATAAAGCCAGATACCATTCCTGACTTCCCTGAAATTTGGTTATGAAAACCAAAGCTGTCCTCTTGTCTTTCTTTTTTTCTGTATTGTGGATTGAATCCAGGGATACTTTACCACTGAGCCACATCCCAAGCCCTTTTAAAATATTTAATTTAGAGATGGGGTATCATTGAGTTGCTAAGTGCCTTGCAAAATTGCTGAGACTGGCTTTGAACTCTTGATCCTCCTACCTCAGCCTCCTGAGTGGCTGGGATTACAGGTGTGCACCATCACACAGGCTGTTTCTCATGAATGTTTGAGAAAACATTCTCATGAATGTTCCTGCCATTTGCAACCAGATGCTTACACTGGGCATGGAAAACAGATTTCCCAAAAAGATCAGCTGGTGAAAGTTAAGACTGATCAGGAAAATTCATTATATTTGAGCATCCCACAACATTTGGAGAAATTTGGAAAAAATCATTTTGCTCAAAGACTTACTCTCAAAGATTGAGGCTAAGCATGGTTGCGTATGTCTGTAATTCCAGCGGTTCAGGAGACTGAGGCAGGAGGATTGCAAATTCAAAGGCAGCCTTAGCAACTTAGCAAGGCTCTAAGCAACCTCATGAGACCCTCTCAAAAAAAAAAAAAAGGCGGGGGGAGGCGCTGGGGATGTGCTCCATAATTAAACACCCTAGGTTCAATCTCCAATACCCGCCCCCCCCCCCCATTAAATTATTGACCTGTGCCTGCTGGTACATGCCTGTAATTATAACTCCGGAGGATGACAAGTTTGGGGTCTGCCTGGGCAAATTAGCAAGTCTCTATCTCAAATTTTTAATAAAGGGCTGGGGATTTAGCTCCTCTGGGTTCAATCAATACCAAAAATAACCCCCCCAAAAAAAGGTAAATATTTGAAAAAAGTGAGGAGGGGGAGGAAAGGAAAGGGGACTGAATTGGAGTGGGTCACATTCCATGCATGCATGATTTTTTGGGATGAACACAGCTACCATGTGTAACTAGAATGCTCTACTAAAAATAATAAAAAAAAGAAAGTGACCTGAAATCTACAACAAAGAAATTAATTTAAAAATTATGATAATTGTACTAGTTTGCCACACCTGCTGAAACAAAGTATCATAAATTGGGTGGCTTACACAACAAGAACCTCAGTTCTGGAGGCAGAAGTTCAAAATCAACATGTCAGCAGGGTAGATTTCTTCTGATGTCTGTGAACAAAGGATCTGATCAGGCCTCTTTCCATGGTTGGTAGAATGCTATCTTCACATCATCTTAATGCTCTATATATCTTGTGTCCAAATTTCTCCTTCCACAGGTATACCAGTCACAGTGAGTTAGGGCCTACTGTGTGACCTCATTTTAACTTTATTACCTCTGTAAACAATGTTTCTAAAAAAGGTCATATCATGAGGTACTCTGGGTTAGGACTTCATATAAATTTTAGGGGAGACACATTTCAACTCACAAGCCAGTTCTATTCCTGGATGTATGTGTGGTTTTGTTTTAAATAAACTAATACTTAACTGTCCTCCAAAAGAAGTTCAACTTCTTTCTCAGGTAGTTCTTTCTATACTTCTGTTCGTCCCTCCTAAAACTATGTCTAATTTAGGAATATGATTGTATATGCTTAATGTCTTCTATTCAAAACTTATGGGTGTGGAAATGACTATGGTCGTATTAATTTACCTCCAGCAAACAGGTCTTTGGTTCGTATTACAGTGTGATTTTAATTTGCTTACCTCTCCACTTATATTGTAAGTTCCAAGAATGAAAGATCCATGTTGAAATTTTTTTTCCCATTTTATGTACCCCCAGAGTTTGAACAAAGATGGGGCTCAATTGATACTGAGGAAAAAATTTCTAATTTTACTCTCAATGCCATAGGCTCCAGGGAACAGAAGAGATGAGTAGAAGATCAAATCCTCCTTTTTATTGGGTGAGGCAGTGGCATACAACTATAATCCCAGTTACTTTGAAGCTGAGGCAGGAAGATCACAAGTACAAGGCCAATCTGGGCAATTTAGCAAGACTCTGTCTCTAAATTTTAAAAGGGGACTTGTGGACGTAGCTCAGTGGTAGAATGCTTGCCTTGAATGGCAGAGCCCTGGGTTCAAGATCCAATACACAGAACCTTTTTTCAACCCCATCAGATTTCTCCTTATCACAGTAATGTGTCCTTGGGTCATTCTGTGGGTAAGAATGTAAATTAGTAGCACCACTAGGGAAATTAGCATGAGGTCCCTCCAAAAAAGAAGAATGAAATCACCATATGAAGCTATACCACTCTTTGGTAACTATATAAAAAAAAAATTAAGGTCAGTATATAGATACATGCATACCTATGTTTATAGCAGCACAATTCACAACAACCAAGTCATAGAACCAGCTTAGGTATCCTCAACAGATGAATGGATAAGGAAATTTTGAGCTGTATACACACACACACACACACACACACACACACACACACACACACACACACAAACAGTGGAGTTTTATTCAGCCATAAAGATGAAATTATGCCAATTCCAACAAAAGTGAATGAAGCTGGGAAACATCCTGTTAAGTGAAGTTCAACTCAGAAGTCAAGGTCATGTATATTTTCTCTCATGTGGAAGCTAGAGAGGAAAAGGTGGAGGGAATCTCATGAAATTAGAAAGGAGCTGGACATGGTGGTGCATGCTGTAATCTCAGCTATTCTGGAAGCTGAGAAAGCTTCTGTACAGGAAACAATTAAGGACGTGAAGAGCACCTGGGATATTAAATTAATCAAATTGTTATGTGCATATTATGAACATGTCACAATGAAACACACTATTCTGTATAATTATAATAAAACAATAAATTAAAATAATAAGATTGAAGAAATGAGCATTCTTAATACTAATAAAAAACAATAAACAAGCTGGGTGCAGTGGTGCACACCTGTAATTCCAGTGACTCTGAGAAGCTAAGAGGAGGATCAAAAGTTCAGTCAGCCTTAGCAACATCGACTCAGTCACACCCTGTCTCAGGCACTCATCGACTCAGTCACACCCTGTCTCTAATATTTTTTTAAAGGGCTGAGAATGTGATTGAGTGCCCCTGGGTTTAATCTCCAGTACCAAATCAAACCAAACCAAAACCCACAACAACAACAACAAAACAACAGTAAATAATTTTGAATTTTTATATAAAGATTTTATACATGAAATGTTCTGGATGCTTTATTTGTAAAAGCAAAACAATTAGAAACAACCCAAATGTCTACCAACATGTGAGTGGATAAGCAAATTACAATACATCCATATGATGGAATATTATTCAGTAATAGAAAGGAATGAATTCCCCCATCCCCCGCCCCTTAGTAGGAATCGAACTGAGGGATGCTTTACACTGAGCTATATCCTCAGCCTGTTTTTAATTTTGAGACAGGGTCTCCCTAAGTTGCTCAGGTTGGCTTTAAATTTATGATCCTCCTGCGACAGCCTTTGGAGCTTCTGGGGTTACTGGCATGTGCCATAGCCCCTGACTCATCTCAACGTTTTAAAGAACATTAACTCAAGTAGATATACAGTGTAGACGATCCTGATAACATCCCAAAATGGAGTATACACAACTCCTTGGATTTCCTTCCCCAGGGATTCTCCTTCTCTGATGAATGTACCTTCTACTTAACCAGTTGTTTGGATCAGAGAGGGTAACTGACCCAATGCCAGCTAATAAATCAATTTTCCTGGAAAATACGGAATTGTATCTAAGAATCTAACAATAATCTGACTTCTCCCTTACACAAAAATAAACTTATACATTGTCTACCATGTGGACTAGGAAACAGAAATACAGTTGGAAGACTGAGAAAGAGGTAAGCAAGAGAAAAGCATAATTTCCTGGTTTTTCCCCAGTGTTGCAGTCTGGTTCCAGTCTGTTCTAGAAAAATGACCTTGGGTGTCATGATCCCTTACCACATGACTTTTCTAATAAAATTCACCCTTTGTGAACTTAGATGAATTTCTACCACTTCCAATAAAATATTGTTAAAACATATTTTATCGTTAAAAGAAAACACTGGGTCACTTCATATTGGAAAAGTAATTATTTATTATGACAAAAATAAAACTGTTGACTGAAAACAAATGAATGTTACACTATATTGCACCATGATTGTAAATGACCCAAAACCTGTTTAAAAGATGAACATTCCAGAGCAAATAGCATCCTTTTACTTAGATAAGTAGGCATGCAAGCAACTCATTATGACGTAATTGTAGAAATAATCATGAGAACCAGCCACCTGAACTTAACATATAAAATGCATTTCACAATAGTAATAAAGTATTAAAATGTCAAAAACATGTCTTTTAAACAACCCACCATCAGAAGAACATGCTTTGAACCATTTGCAGGAAGTGATGATGTGAATCATTAATTACCTTTGCAATTTTCTTGGTTAATGCTTATAATCTTGAACCAATGGCATACATTTCAGTTGCTTGGTTAGGGTTCAGAGCAATTTGTGGTGTGAAGGATATTTTTTCTTTCCTCAGAACTACTGCAGGGGGCCCACAGAGAGATCTGACTCAAAATTTTGACCTTATAATGCCATTTGTATTTGTTCAGGCTGATTAACTAAGATATACTGTTTATTGCAAAAAGCTTGAATCTTTATGGATACAATTTAAATTTTAAGAAATGAACATAAATATAAATACACACATTTTAATGTAGTTGTACATTCTGAGGCAAGAAGTATATTGAATATGGGACCTAATGCTTCCTCTTTAATGGTCTAAAGCACCAATTTATGTTAAGATGGCAATGTGTGATTATAATCATTATACTCTGATTAGAATAAGTGCAAGAGCAAGGCTGTAACTGCTTTTAGTTTTTTTTTTTAAATTATGCTCTGTGGACTAGATGAACATGATAAAGTTTATAACAATCCAATAACTGAAAAAAATAACAACAACCATCATTTCACACTTTCAATGAAACAGTAGCTCAACTTTTTAAAAACCAAAATTAAAAAATTTCATAACCCACACTGAAAGTTTACTCCAAGAGAATAAAAGAGGGGTTTCAAGTCCCTGAATTTCCTGAGGGAAAATGTAAGATTAAAATGATTATAGTCTTTTAGGGGATAAAACATGCAAAGAAACTGAGATCAAATGATAGTCATTTGCTATTTTAACCAATATTGACGGAAATATATTCACAGAATACTACAACCACTCAAAGGATTTTCCTTTCCCTTATTCTATTTAACTAATTAAATATTGAATGAGTATTGGCTCATTTGCTTTAATGAAAACTGTATGTGAATCTGATGCATCATGTTAGCCCTGCTGGTAATAAACAATTAAGAATAAAACAAAAATCTCTTAAGGAATGCGATTCCTTAGTTGTGAATTTTGCATATTTCAAACACAGTTTGGGTGAATGGGGTATTATGGGATGGTGTAACATCCCACAAACTTGAGCAAAGCACCTTGTGGACTGAAAAATGAGGTAACTTTTTAATTAAAAATTTACAAGTTGGTGCAAGAAAACATTTCCACTCTTTCAGAACGTTGTTTTCCTTTTTTTTTCTTTCTTCTTCCTTTTCTTTGGGGGGGGGTGAGTACTGGGGACTGAACCCAGGGGCACTGTACCATTAGTGACATCCCCAGCACCTTTTTGTTTTTTTATTCTGAGATGGTCTTAGGGTCACTTAGGGCTGGTCTTGAATTTATGAACCTCCTGACTCAGCCTCTCTCATGCTGGGATTGTAGGCATGTGCCACTGACCCTAGCCAGGACTTTGTTTTCTATTCCAAAAGCCACGCAGAGCACATTATATTATCTCTTCATTTTCAGGAGAACATTTAGATAGATTACTGGTTAAGGGGCGGGGGTGGGGGATAGGTGGCAAGGAAAAGATGCCTGTATGTGACTATAGTTCCAAAATCTGAAAACGTAACCAGTCTTCAATTTTTTGGTGACATTAAAAATAATACAGGTCAACTAGTTCTACAGTAAACTATTATATACTTTCTAGTAATTACAAGTGCCTTAAGTAGGAGGGGGAGAAATTCATTCTTCCATTCACATTTTCTTATCTAATATCCTTTTAAAGATTTTATATCTATCTTTAATTTCAAATATTCAGAATTTGTTTCTAATAGCATTCAAATTAACACTATCCAAACATTTCATCAAAGCACATATATTTAAAGCTGACTCTAGGCCAACTGAATACATTTCCCCCCGCTAAATTTAAAATGTAGAAGTTGAACATATTTTTCACATTGACCTTTTCTAAAATAGCTTTGGTTACCAAAAATTCTTAAACTATACATTTTTTGAGGAGGAGCCTAGCTTTTGGGTTGTCTTCACAGTTAAAATCAATGAATAATGATGAGACACTATTGGAAAATTTAACCTTCAATATAAAAAAGTTTCAAATTTATGCAGACATTTATAAAACAAGAACAGTCTGTCTACAGTATATTTTCAATACTAAAAAGTTAAACAGAATTGTAGTTTGGGGTAGCATTTATAGGCAATAAACTGAACTTCCATCCAATTAGTAAAGCCAGGAAAATGAGCGAGATAAATCTTCCAGAAGAAGGTATTTCCAATATACACCAATGTTTTTTAAGCAGTATATTATTTTCTATGCAATATGGCTTGTTTTCTCTTTTGTATTATCATTAGCCTTTAATTCAATTTAAGTTGAATAGTAGTTATTAAATTTCCTACTTGTTTGAATAATAAATGAGTGATAAGGGGGTAGGAATCAAATAATAAATGAGTATGATTTCAAAGTTTTTTGGTTCAAAGCCATAAATTAAGAATTTAAGAGAAATGCCAATAAAACTTATACATATATATGTACAGGACTGGTACACTTTCCTAAAGTACATTTATGGATTAAGTGAGTGCTATTCAGAAACAATTTCATCTATAATTTGTCCTACAACACTAGACCAAAAAGAAAAAAAAAGCTTCTATTGTTTTCTTCAAAATTTTCTTTGCTTTGAACATTCCATGGCTCTTCAGAGGCTACTGTAAATGGCATTGCATATATTACTGCTTCCATAAGAAAATAATTATTTTCTCTTTATTTTATAGATAATAAAAGTTCAATTATGCTTAATCAAAGTGATTATGGCTATAGGGGTGGTGACATTTAGAAATTTTCAGCACTGAAATTTGTATTATCTTTCCTCTAATGAATACAGAATAAAATATACCTTTAAGCATACTAACACAAGAACTTAAAAGCAAAAATTACATTTTATGTGTGTGTGTGTGTGTATATATATAATATTTCAGGTTTTAAGAAATTAAGTTACATTAACAATATCAAGTATATTCCCTTATTAAAAAAGGACAGTTAATTCTAAAAGAGTTCTCAAGTGAGTTTCAAACAGCAAAATCTCAGAATTAAGAAAGATACCATATTTGAACTTGCAAAAGCAAGTACATTTTAATTTTAACACAATGAAAATATTTTCCTTAAAATTTAAATTCTTTGGGGTTAGGGTAGAGTGCTTGCCTAGCACCTGTGAAGCACTGGGTTCTATCCTCAGCATCACATAAATAAATAAAAAATAAAGGTACTGTATCTATCTTCAACTAAAAAACAAAACAAATAAACAACAAAAAACCCACAAAACTTTAAATTCTTTATCCTCCAATTAAAAATAAAATGTATAATAATCTCCTGAAGGTAATGTGTTTTGGGTTTCTTATTTCCCACTTATTAGAAACTTTGCTAGGCAATATGTGGAGTGATCAGAGAGGGTAAAAGCTCAAATTATTCCCTTGTTGAACTAATTAGCTGCTGACTTCTAAAGAACAGGTATAATACAAAATTAAGAACTTATCTCAAATATGAATAAAGGCACTAATCACAAATTTACATTTTTCAAATAATATATGTTGGCTGTTTATAATGAATAAAATCAATGCTTCAGTATTAGATACTTGCTTAAGTAAAGACATTCTCTTGGAGTAAAGGATGATCAGTTTTTATACTATGTAACAGGAAAGATCTAACAAAAACCTTTTAAAAAGTTTTCTATGAACTTCCTAATTGAACTTTTCCCAATCGTTGGCACAAAGTCTACTTGAATGATGACTTCCTCCTCAACAAACAGCTAACACAGATCACTTCTAATCCAAAAATAACAAAACGGTTTAAAAAAATTACTTAGAAAATTAAATAGTGAATCTTAGACTCTACTAGTATAGCTGTTTGACAAAATACAATCAACTATTAAAAAACACTTTCAATATAATGCTGATGTGGTAATATAAAAAATAAACATGTAATTTGATAGAAGAGAACTGAACCAGCCAATCTTATTGGATACATGAAGGCAGATAATTATTTCATAAGAATACTGGAGTACTAAATATACTTTTTCTCTCAGGATAGGTTCGAGAATTTTCCTTAGTACTTATGGTAAACAACAAAACCAAGTAGAAATTCAGGCAAAGTGTGCTTTAGGCAAATGGTATTTTCTTAATTCCCATCTCCCTCCACCACCATCACTCACAACACACACACACACACACAACATACACACACCCCACAAAGCATCTGTATTGATTTATATCTGCTTTTCTCACTTGTTCTTGATTATGGGTTATATTAAAACTAAACTAAACTAAGCCACTACTTGGTATAGAATAATTAATTAAAAGGTTCAAAATAAAGTTAGTTATTTTCCAAAGTCCAGAAAGCTTTCTCTTGGCCATTTTTCTATTCGAGGGCATGCTACCACTAAACAACTCAGAAAAGCGTTATCAAGTTTATCTCAATTAATTAATCTCAATATAGTAAACAAAATATACCTGAAAACAGCAAAATTTAAATTCATTTACAAATAAAATATTAAAATTAAAATACCACTTTTGAACAGATATTTTGATACTCTTATGAACACTGAATCTTATTTTTGATCCAAAAGAAAAAAATACTGCAAGAATGGAATAATATTCTCTAAATATATGTTCTATACCTTCTTTAGAGCAAAATCACACATTTGAAATAAAAGAATTCAAATTCCTGTCCTCCCTCTTAATTGAAAATATGCAATGCTTACATATTCATACTAGACAACTGCCTCAAAACCTTTTTAATGCTATCCAATAAATAAACTTTTGATTATGACGTTTCCTGCACTTTGATTTCTGAATTTATGTGGTGTTAAGAATACTAACTTTGAGTATTATAGTAATATTATAAAAGCTAGAATTAAATTTAGCAGCTTCCTATAAGATTTTAGAACATGAAGTATACATAACTCAAAGATGGCAACTGTTTCAAGGCTACTCCATACAACATTCTCAAAAATATTTAAAGAAAGCCCCATGGTTTTTTAATATTCTGCTGGTGGCAAAAATGCTATTACAGACACTAAATTTTAAGGAAAATACAAGGACTATTCATACTTCTGCTTTAGTTACTGTCCAAAGCAGATGTGATGTTTTCTTCAAACAATAGCTGAAATTTTGTGGATAACAGAGTTTTGCAAATTGATAGTAAAATAGATTCAGATGTCATATTTTAATTTTAGTGCTGGTGTGGTTTAATAATTTGTGATTATTACCAGATTAATCCAACAGTATTTACCATCCATGCCAGGCTTTCAAATAAATATTTTACCTGGATTAGTTTTTACCAAATGTTGTAAGCACAAAAGTGAACTCAATTTCTTTACATAAATTAATAGTCCACTTAATTTCCATGCTAATAGCAACTTACAATTCTTCCATGAAATGCAATATGTGAGGGAATTAAAGGCAAATATTCATGATGGATAATCTTTCTTATATGTATCTTCTAGGCAGATTTATTTCTTTAGAATAAAGTCTGTCAAAAAGATAAATGATTCATAAAAAGAACAAATATTTAGTGCTGGAAAAATTTGGAAGTAGTACCTGATAATTTCCACTAAAATTCTGTCAAAACTGGAAGGAGGGAGTGGTGATCATGAATGGAAAGAAATTGGTCATAAAGGTTATAACAATACTTTTGAAAACATTAAACATATGACAAACATTTTTTACAAGGCAGTCACTGAATAATTAGAATACAGAATAAGCAGTCAGAAGAGTTCTGTTGCTGAAAACAGTTATGCATTATGTTCATCCAACTGAAGATTAGTGCATTTAAAAAAAGTTAAGAAAAAATCTTTTATGTTCCAGTTCAGCTGCACTTGATTCAAGTGTTGCTCATAGAGGTTTGTGTTGTTATAAATTAAACATGCTGCTGCCTCAGCAGCCAAAGGTACTAGGAAAAATGTTCATGTCATAGAATAAATAGAGCAGTCTCTTTCAAGCTAAAAAGTTATCTTACGCCAATCCGGGAGGTCATCCACTCTAGACCTTGGCATAACCTACACAAAGAAAGAAGTATTTTTAAAATTAATAAAAGATTCACTTAAAATGATTTTAAATCATTATGAGTCATTGTGGGAAACTGCTTTACTTTCATCTTGAAGATACAGCTTTGGCAGTTTTGACATGAAGACTACAAATGCCCCTCCCCTTTAACTGAAACCACTTGGAAAAAAAAAGGGCAAGAACTTCACCTTACCCTCTTAAACTCTCAAGAATGAAATACCTACAGACAACCTTAAAATCATGGGTCAAAGCATTTCTATAACACATCTATTATACTGCAAGCATTTCTAAGGAGAAAACTAAGAAGTTAGGTTGATATGAAGAAAAACAAGTTCCTAGATATAAACTATATAATCTATGTATAACACACCTTGGCTTAATATCCACTTTCAAATTCTTAGAAAAGAACACACCACAATGGCATTTATCTCAAATGTTTCTTGTCTAGAAAAATTTCTTGTCTCCCAAAAAGGCTTCTGATAATAAAGGAGATGTATACTTGTGAAAAACTGGAAGCTTGAGTTTAAGTCCTTGCATAAAATATATAATTTCTTTAAACATTCTGTTCCTTTATAGTTCAGGTGATATAATAGTTTTCTCTCACTCAAAAAAATTATAAAAATTAACAAATGAATAAAAATTTTGGACTGTGAAAATTTAATTCAAAACTTATTATTGCTAGACATGGTGAACCACACCTGTAATCCTGGTGACTCAATAGGTTGAGGCAAGAGGATTCAAGTTTGCTGGGTCAGCCTGTGTAACTTAGCTAGATATAAATAGATAAAATAAAAATTATTGCTTTTTTCTAGCTAAATATTACATTTACATTAAAAATTATAAAAAAGTTATAATTTTGTTTACTAAAATAATGCAACCCTCTAAGTCTGAGATACAGTATAAAAACCACCTTAATAACAGTAAAAGAAACAAAGATCCAAGAAGGAAACAGGTTTGCCTAAAAAAGTTGAAAGGACCCATATCTCCCCTCAGGTTGATTAACACTTACCCTTCCTCCTGTTAAAGCACAGCAAGACTGAATGTGCCATGGATGATCCTTAATTGAACTAAGGGTGAGGTATTTAGAGATTTCAGCTGCCCTCATACACCCTTTCATATCCTGTTTATTTGCAAAGATAAGGACTGCAGCTTTCCTTAAATCCTGCAATCAATAAAAAATCTCTATTATGTGAGATATTATTAGTCAAACTAAAATAATGAAGTAAAAGTGTAAAATATACTCAGCAGACAGTTATAATGGAATGTCCCTACTTTAAAATGATCAGGCACTAATAATTAATTTTAAAATTTTGTTGAAATAAAAATAATCTCCATCACAATTTAATGGCTCAGTCTAACAAAGACAGATTAACATAAATCAGATAGTTAAAAGTTTTATCTTTATATTTGGGCAAACAGAGTTAAATTAAAAAGAAAATATACAGATAGTCTTGGTGGTACACAACCATAATTCCAGCTTCTCAGGAGGCTGGGGCAGGAGGATTGAGTTCAAAGGACCTTCAGTAACTTAGGGAGGCACTATGCAACTCAGTGAGACCCTGTCTCTATTTAAATATGAAAAAGGGCTAGAGATGTGGCTAAGTGGTTAAGTGCCTCTAGGTTCAATCCCTGGTGGTGGGGGGGGGGGGTGGGATATACCAGAATCTGAAATATAGACATATGGCTAAATTTCAATGTTGTGAAAATAACTGAAATAAAAAAATACACATAATAAGTATAAGAGGTTTAAAGAAGAGGTACAGTAAAACACAGTAAAAGTATAAAAATAAGCAAAGAAATAACAATCACTACTTTTAGGATACTGGACAACCTCTGAGAGAAAAATCACATCAAAAGGTTTCATAAGAACATTTGTTAGAGGGGAGTTACGGGAGGCAAGGGAGTATGGGGGTAGGAAGGACAGTAAAATGAATCAGATATTATTACCCTATGTACATATATAACTACACGACCGATGTGATTCTACATCACCTACAACCAGAAGAATGAGAAGTTATCCTCCATTTATGTATGATGTGTCAAAACGCACTCTACTGTCATGTGTAACTAATTAAAGGAGAACGTTACAATGATCTCATTATTCATTAAATAATTTAATAATTATAATACTTGGGGAAAGACTAAAGGTTTTCTTTTTTCATATCTCACTTATCACACTTTATTCTAAGGCATGCATAAGAAATTTCAATGTGGAAAAAAACACTGCAGAAAGAGTAGTAGCCTATAAATTAATGTCAGGCTTTTTTATGTTTGCAAAAGTAATCAAATTTTGATGTCAAGATTTTCAATATGTACTCATGATTTTCTAATATATTGGAGTACCGATTTTCAAAGTAGCTTCTAATTATCAATTGTATTTCAAGCAATGTCTGTGGTGTTATTTCCTTTTCCACATCGGGAATTTTAGTAGTTTGAATATTCTCTCTTTTTCTTCATTAGCTTGGCTAAGATTTATCAATATTATTTATTTTTTCAAAGAACCAACATTTTATTTCATTGATTTTTTTGAATATATACTCAAATAAAATAGAAAATCATGAAGACATCAACAAATTTCTAGACACATGATCTTCCTAAATTGAATCAAGAGGATACAGAAAATTCAACACATAAATTTCAAGCCATCAAAAGCCTACCAGCAAAGAAAAGTCCAAGTCTAGATGGCTTCTCAGCCAAGTTCTACAAGACCTTCAAAGAACTTAAACAAATACGAACCCTTCCAAACTCACTCTATGAAGCTACTATCACCCTGATACCAAAACCAGACAAAGACACATCAAGGAAAGAAAACTTCAGACCCTATAAATATCCTTGATGCACATAGATAAAAAAAATCTTAAAATAATGGCAAATAGCATACAAAACATATTTAAAAGATACTGAACCATGATCGGGTAGGATTCATTTCAAGGATGCACGGTTGGTTCCACATACAGAACCAAATAAAAATAATATATTACATCAACAGACTGAAAGACAAGATCACATGATTATCTCAATAGATGCAGAAAAAGCATTTGATGAAATTCAGTATTCATTCATGTTCAAAACAGTAGAAAAACTAGGAACATATATCAACATTATAAAAGTACCTGTGCTACACCCACGGCCAATATCATGCCAGATGGAGAAAACTTGAAAGTATTCCCTCTAAACTCTGGAACAAGACAGGAATCCCCTCTTTCACCACTCCTATTCGATATAGTCATCGAAACCCCAGCAGGGCAATTAGATAGAATAAATTAAAGGAATATGAATAGGAAAAGAAGAGCTCAAACTATCCCTATTTGTCAATGACATGATTCTATATACAGAAAACTCAAAAACCTCCAGCAGAAAGCTTCTAAAACCCATAAATTATTTCAGCAAAGTAGCAGGGTATGCAATCAACACCTATAAATCAATTGCATTCCAATACACTAATGATGAATCAGCTGGAAAAGATCTCTACAATGAAAACTACAAAACACTAAAGAAAGAAATTGAAGGAGACCTCAGAAAAATGGAAAGATCTCCCATGTTCTTGGATACGCAGAATTAATATTGTCAAAAAGGCAATACTACCAAAAGCGCTATACAGATTTAATGCAATTCCTATTAAAATTCCAATTATGTTGTTCCTAGAAACAGAAAAAGCAGTCATGAAATTCATTTGGAAAAATAAGAAGCCCAGAATAGCCAAAACAATCCTCAGTAAGAAAAGTGATGCAGGAGGTATCACAATACTAGACCTCGAATTATACTATAGAGTTATCATAACAAAGATGGCATGGTATTGGCACAAAAACAGACATGAAGATCAAAGGAATCATACGTACAGTTTCCTCATACTTGACAAAGATGCCATAAACATACATTAGAGAAAAGAGCCTCTTCAACAAATGGTGCTGGGAAAACTGGAAATCCATATGTAGCAAAATGAAATTAAACTCCTGTCTCTTGCCCTGTGTAAAATTCAACTCAAAGTGGATCAAGGACCTAGGAATGAGACCACAGACTCTGAATCTACTAGGAGAAAATGTAGGCCCAGCTCTCTATCATGTCGGCTTAGGAACTGACTTCCTCAATAAGACCCCCAAAACGCAAGAAGTAAAATGAAGAATTAATAAATGTGATGGTATTAAACTAAAAAAGGAAACAATCAAGAACACGAACAGAGAGCCTACAAAATGGGAGAACATTTTTACCACCTGCACCTCAGATAGAGCATTAATCTCCAGATAAAAACTCAAAAAACTTAACATCAAAAAGCCAAATAACCCAATAAATAAAGGGGCAAAGGAACTGAACAAGCACTTCACAGAGTAAGAAATACAAATGGTCAAAAAAATATGAAAAAATGTTCAACATCTCTAGCAATTAGAGAAATGCAAATTAAAACTACACTGGGATTCCATCTCACTCCAGTCAAAATGGCAAGTATCAAGAATACAAGTAACAAACAATGTTGGCAAGGATGTGGAGAAACAGATACACTCAAACATTGCAGGTGGGACTGCAAATTGGTGTAACCACTCTGGAAAGCAGTATGGAGAGTCCTTAGAAAACTTGGAATGGAACTACCATTCAATTCAGTTATCCTACTTCTCTGTCTATAACCCAAAGGATTTAAAATCAGCACACTACAGTGACAGTCACTACAATGCTTACAGCAGCTCAATTCATAATAGCCAAGCTATGGAAACAACCTATGTGTCCTTCAAGAGATGAATGGATAAAGAAAATGTGGTATATATACACAACGGAATATCACTCAGCCATAAAGAACAAAATGATAACATTTGCCAGTAAATGGATGGAACTGGAGTATATATGCCTAAATGAAATAACCTAGTCCCCAAAAATCAAAGGCTGAAATTCTCTCTGACATATGGATGCCAACCCACAAGAGAGAGTGGGAGAGGAAGAATAGAAGTCCACTGGATTAGAGAAAGGAAGGGAATGAAGGAAAGGTAGGGGGAATGAGAAGGACAGTACAAATTAATCAGACATCACTTTCCTAGCTTTGTATTTGAATATATGACCAAGGTAACTCTGCATCATGTACTATCACAAGAATAGGATTCTAATCAAAGTAAGTTATAATCCATGAATGTTTAATATGCCAAAAGACACTCTATTAGTCATATATATCTAAAAAGAACAAATAAATTTTTCAATATGTAAAGTTTTACTAATGATGAAATAACCAATACCACTGTATACTAATCATTATAAAAAAGCAAAACCAATATACAGAGACCTGACACCATTATTTTTTGAAGATATGTTTTCAAAACTTACCTCATGAGCCAACATTCTGTATAATTCTTCTTTCGTAATAGCTAGTCGTTCCCTGTCAATACTATCAACAACGAGAATGATGAACTAGAAGACAATTAAAAAAAAAGAAAGTAAGTAAGTTGAATGTGATGGTGAAAAATTTTCTAATTTACTCAAGTGATATTAGTAGCTTCTTCACATAGCATCGTCATTCCTATAAAATAGATAGTGCTATTTTTAGTCACCAAGAGCTTACAGAGTACAAAATGTTAATAATAAGATGATAATTGATAATTTTAATAAACAAAAACTGTAACCAAGTTTATTTGTTAAAGTGCTTTTTGAATATATACTATGTAATAATATTTGCTTTTAAATGTGAATAAAATTGATTTATAAAAAGAAACAGTAATTTAAAGAATACTTTCACTAAAACATTACTCTATTATTCATTTACTAATAATCAGCTATATATTTATGAGACAGTCTCCCACTTATTGGAAAGAAAAAGTTAAAACACATTAAGAATAATACTAATGTATTGGGAAGGTTTGCATTTCTGTAATCACAGCTACTCCAGAGGCTGAGGCAAGAGGATCTCAAGTTCAAACTTAGCAAGATCCCATCTCAAAAAAAAAAAGTTTTAAAGGGGCTGTGGATGTAGGTCATGCATCATTTGCGTAGTATATATGAGGCCCTGCATTCTATTCAGTACCACATACAAAGAAAGTGCTAAACTATGTTAAATTATATGTATTGGTGTTAATATGCTAAAGGATCATGAAGGTGAGATGAGAGAAAGGCAAGAGAGCCAGAACAACTGGAGTAATCCATTGGTGAAGGTGTACACGAAAAAAAATTTGGTCTTGCAAACAAAAATACAAGGAACTTCAAACTAAAATAAAAACAAAGAATGAAAGTAACTTTGCTAGGTAAAAAAAAAGATAGTAAGAAAAGGCATCTAGCTCAAACACCTTATACAGAAGATAAATTTTAAAAATGAGATTATATGGTGCTAAAGATTATGTAAAGTAGGGTGGTAATCTAAGATAAGATAGAAAAGATGGAGTTAAGTTATAGAAATGACCTTAAAACTAGAGAGAGACAACTAGAGCAATCTAAATGTAAACTGAGAAGGGTTTAAGACAAAAGCAAAGAGAAAGAAATACAGCAAAGGAAGAATGGACAGAATACCAAGAATTACATGTGAGTTAATGAGAGGAAGATGTCAGGAATTAACTCCTTAGATTATAATGTACCTTTTGGATGTCAGTCACTTCAATGCAAAGAATTTTTAAAAGCAAGGGGCTGGGATTGTGGCTCAGCAGTAGAGCGCTTGCCTAGCACATGCAAGGCCCTGGGTTTGATCTTCAGCACCACATAAAAATAAATAAATAAAATAAAGATATCGTGTCCAATTACAACTAAAAATATTAAAAAAAAAAGCAAGATGACAAGAGTGAACAAAAAGATTAGTGAAATACCACACAGATCAGATCCCTGTCTGGAATCTAAGAGTGCAAATGCTAGGTGTCATGCTGGTGTTGCAACAAAGGCCTTTATTTTTCATAGTAATTTTGCTATTCTTACAGAAATAGTTTATTGAAAGAACATTTCATGCATATGGTATCAGTAATAAAATCTTTTTATGAACTAAGGGCAAGTCGCCTAGAGTTTCATCAATTTCAAAAACTACCCTTCTGAAGTGTTTTAAGTACACTTGAAACATCTAGAATTAACTTTGACCTATTTCTCAAAGGTGAACTGCTCTTTCACAGCTGAATTTAACTGAGCTTTGGAAAAAGTATTTATGCTGTTGACAAATGTATATTAATCTAACCTATAACAAAAATATTTGCTTATCTACTCTTCTGCCTCTCCTCACCCCCAACCTAAATAAAATAAGTACTACCACAAGTGCTGAATATTTGAAATAACTCATCCTGGTTTACTACTTACACACTGCATTAGAATACACGCACACATACAGTTATGGTATTACAATATACATCTTTTTCTTAAAAAGGCAACTTTGCACACCAAAAATTATTTCCATTTCACTTTCTCCCAAATCCAGTTTTTAAAAGGCTTCATTTTAGAAAATAATTCCTGAGGAGTACCTCTTTGCAAAGAAAAATTACATGGATTCTATTTACACTAGCATTCTCAAGATAAACCTCTCATCATCACTGTATGACTTTAAAGCAACAACAATAAAAACTTGGCCTCTAAGAAAAAATAAAGCAGAAACTGTAGATAGTCCAGATTTGTTCCACAGGCTATCTCTGAAGTAATAAGATAATTACATAAGTGATAAAGAACTCTGAGGGATGCTGCAAACTCATCTTTTTTTTTTTGGTTTTTAAACATTACAATACAGTCTCACCAAAATTTTAAATATTCATTTGATGCTATTTGAAAATCTTATGTTAATTCATACTTAAAAATATTTTACTCCTTCTTTAATCATGTCTTTTTATTTTTGCAAGATTTTGGGAAAAGTTGTATAATTTCTCCTAATGTTAAATTTCTCCAATACTTAGAGATATTACAATATTGCTAAAAGAATAAACTGTGAGTGCCTACTCAACAGTAAGAACTCAATAAATAATCACTCCCAATACTCTTTTCCTTGCCTTTTCTATTTAAAAAATCTGAATTCTGTATAAAAAAACCAATCTTATTAAAAGATAACTGTCAATAATCCTAATTTACATTCTATTTTCTGTTTCTTTTTCTTGTTAAAATTCAGAAGTATTCTTGGCATACCTCTGTGTTTGAGTAATATGTGTTCCAAGATGACCGTAGGGACTCTTGACCACCGATATCCCACATAAGAAAATGAGTATTCTTTACAACTATTTCTTCAACATTGCTTCCTATAGTTGGAGAAGTATGGACCACTTCATTCATTAAGCTGTTGAAAAAGACAAACACTATAAAAACTCTCTTGTACATTTTGAGAAGAAAAGTAAATTTTATCCCTATATTTTAAGAATGAATCAACCTTTCTCAAAATAAAAACCATAAGCATACAAAATAAATACTTGGAGAACATTTGTGCCAATAAAGATCTAGACAAATGGGGGCTGGGATTCTGGCTCAGCAGTTGAGCGCTCGCCTCACACGTACGAGACCCTGGGTTCAATCCTCAGAACCACATAAAAATATATAAGTAAAACAAAGGTACTGTGTCCAACTACAACTAAAAAGTAAATATAAAAAAAAAGATCTGAAAAAGAACAAGTACTGAAGACTTTTTTGTTGTTGTTTTTTGGTATTGGGGATTAAGCCCAGAGGCACTTAATTGCAGAGCTATATCCATAGCCCTTTTTCTTTTTTTGATTTTAAGATGAAGGCTTATTAAGTTTCTCAGGACCTCGCTAAGTTGTTGAGGCTGGCCTCAAATTTGTGATCCTCCCACCTCAGCCTCTGGAGTTGCTGAAGACTTTTGTTTTTTTAATAGAATGAGATGTAAACTTGATTTGGATAGAAGGGAACACTGTAGTGTGAGTCTGCATTTCTGTGGGAAAAAAATTCATATACCACCAATTTTTTATTATTTAGGTCAGAACCAATGCCTCATCCTCAACCAAGTTTCTAGGTGACTGACCACCAGTATCTGCAATGGCAACCATTGGAGAGTAGGCTATCCATACACATGGTGGTACACACCTGTAATTCCAGTTACTCAGAGGCTGAGGTAGGAGAATTAAAAATTCCAGGCCAGCCTGGGAAACCTAGCAAAACTTTGTATCAAAATAAAAAAATTAAAGGAGCTGGCGATGTAGTTCCATGGCAGAAAACTCCTGGGTTTGATTCCCAGTAACACACACATACGCACAAACATGCACATCAAAGGCTATGTGAGAAATGTAAGACCTAGGTCAGTCAAAAAATTAGTGCAGTTGGGTACAGTGGCACACACATCTAATTCCAGCAGTTTGGGAGGCTGAGGCACGAGGATTGCAAGTTCAAAGCCAGCCTCAGCAAAACAGAGGTGCTAAGCAACACAGTGAGACCCTGTCTCTAAATAAAATACAAAAATGGGCTGGGGATGTGGCTTAGTGGTTGAGTTCCCCTGAGTTCAATCCCTGATAACCCCCCTCCCCCAATCAGTGTAGTACAACCCAAATTACAGACTTAAAAAGACCATGGGCAAATAAAAATCTTACATAAAATGAACTGTATATTTATACTTCCTTAATCATTAAGTTACATTAATTATTTAATTCAACATGTGTTTGCTGACAATATGACAAAGTACTGTGTTGGAAGAGGCTTCCAGTTTTCTCCTGAGTTTTATATATATATTTGAGGCTACATGAAATTATAATAAAGATGAGAAATTTCTTAAATATCTACATTTGTTGTTTAAAGACTTTTAAAATATTAAAATACACAATGGATAATGAATGAAAATGTGTTAAAAGAAGCAGTTACTGAACTCTGAAACAAACCACAGGTAGTAAGTTTTTAGCAAAGTAACTGAAAAATAACATGTATTGCTTAAGTAAATATTTCTGGTGAGCCACAGACTGATGCACATTTGTCTTTTTATTTATTTATTTTTTTTTGTGAGGCTGGGTTTTGAACCCAGGGCCTCCTGCATACTAGACAGGAGCTGTGCTGAGCTATACTTCCAGCCCTAGATTCATATACTTTTAACACAAGATGTGGAGGGAAGAGGTGAGAGCTATGCAATCCTGTAAAGTACTTTATTATTATTTGTAAAAATGCTTCAGATCCTGATCCATTTTTGTAAGTTAACATCTCATTGGCACTGAAAGGATCACTGCATTAACACCGACAGAATAATAAGAGTTACTTGGATGAGTGAATTAAACTCTTAATTAAATTTCTTAAAGCATTAATATATTACTCTTAAAGTTTCAAGTTTCTCCCTTTTGTGAGCTAATAAAGCAATACTTTGATCATCAGTACTTCAGACAAGTCTGGTTATGCTAACTAATTCCAAAGCTATTAGTCAGGAGAGTAGTAAGTTCCCAGAAATATCAAGCTGGTATGAGAAGAACTAAGTGAAATCCACTTTATCCACTTAATATTGGTTCTTTCTTTTAAGGACAGAAAACAAAGTTCTTGTAGAAATATATATTTATCAAAACATGACAGCTTATTTACTTGCTTTTTTGGTAAAATGCTGAAAAAACATATATAAGTCTTCCTATTATATTGAAAAAGTGAATAAAAATGGCATCTCATTTTTGTTAATTACAAAATGTTTCAATAACTAAAATACTAAAAACTATTAAATATCCATACTTACAATTGATAAAGAATGGTGGTTTTCCCCGCATTATCCAATCCCACTATAATTACTTTGTGTTCTACAGAAAGAAAGCAAACCATAAACATTTAATACTGTTGCATACTACAACTACATGTATTCATACAATTACACATTTTCAACAATGATTATTACTTAGCCTGTTAATGAAAATTATTTACTGGATTTCTACTTCTGAACTACTAAAATAAATTTAGAAGCACCCGTCACTTTGGGTATAAACATTAATGTAGACAAAACATATGACTCTGCTTTACACAGCTACTTAAAGTCTCTGCTAATCAAGTTAGCTTTTTGTCAAGTTGTGTTTAGTTGTGATTTTCCACCTACATGTACCAGGATACTTTTCTTCTATTCACTTAAAAATCATTACCCTAAGTACATATATGAAGACCTGAATGGTGTGAATATACTTTGTACACAACCAGAGATATGAAAAATTCTATATGTGTAATATGAATTGTAATGCATTTTGCTGTCATATATAAATTAGAATAAAAAATTTAAAAAAACCCTCTTTTACCTGAAAACTGCAATAATTTCTGTTACCAAGACACACATATTCTTAACTAGTTTTTCACTGCTTGTACTAATTTAGAGAAATATAAGCAGTCACTCAGTCTAGTGCTTTTTTTCAATCTGAATTCAACAATTTTCCTGTGCAGATATTGTTTTTTGTACAACAAAAGTCATTTCAGTGCTTTTCTCCTTCTGGTGCCATGCACTAACTAGTCACTTCTTTATAAGCAGTTATTAAAGCCTGTCTAATTATTCTGGTAAGTGGTAGATAATCTAAGATCTTCTTTGAATGAAAAAGAGAAAACCTCTGGATACCACACAGAATATATTAAAGATTTCATTAATCCAGGGCAGAATGCTTAGAAAGCAGGATATGTATGGAAGCTGTCACAAGAACCAGAATACAAATTATTTTGAAGCCAACAATTTAGCATTTTGTATCCTGTTTCTCTTGATAACCTCTGATGAGTGTCAAAATTCTGATAATACATTTACCTGAATTCAGGTCATATTCCTATTCTAAAGCCTTAATACTGTATCAGTCAAAAAAAAAAAAAAAAAGAAGCTGCTTTGTAAAACAAAACTAAACCAAATGAAACTAGTTTACTTATTGTAAGTCACTATAATTCTTTTTCCATTCTTTTGGTTCATATCCCCTAATTTCTAATGGAGGCACTCTTGACGTGTTGTGCTGTTTGTTCTTGTTTATAATATAAGAATAAGAGCACTCTTAGCACAGGCATTTTAAATTTTGATAGCAGCTGAAAACTTTACTTCCTCAGCATCTGGAGACCAGTTAGAAGAAAGTCACTAATCAAAGGGTAAGCAAAACTTACAAGTATTTATGTATTTCTCTGAAAGTTTCAAGTCTTCTCTTTTGCAAGCTACCAAAGCAGTATTCTGACAATCATGACTTTAGATGATGCCATGCTACTCAGGAGTATCAGGGGAAGAGAATGGACAGACACTACCAAAATGAAGTGAATACCTGGAGCCATTTTCTTTCCATTTTTTTTTTTTTTTTTTTTTGCAGGGTTGGGACAGGAGGAACCTGGGATTGAACTCAGGGACACTCAACTACGGAGCCACATCCCCAGCCTTATTTTGTATTTTATTTAGAAACAGGGTTTCACTGAGTTGCTTGGTGCCTTGCTATTGCTGACACTGGCTTTGAATTTGCGATCCTCCAGAGCTGCTGGGATCACAGGCCTGCACCACCGTGCCCCACCCTGGAGCCATTTTCAAACAATTCTGCTTCACATTTTGATGATCATGACAACTAGAGTACTAAAAGGCCTAACAGTAAAAATCATGCATCATTTTGAAAGTTGGTCTCCCAAAGGTTGGTCTCCAAAGTGAATTAAGGAGAGACAAACTCTGAAGGTGGATAGCATATAGATTTCATTCAAGTTGTATAAAACTGCTTCTAGCCCACACTGACAAGGAATTCTGGCAATTAAAACACACAATTTCAACTCTTATGATGAAGGTATACACAATTATCCTTCAAATAAACTGAATTCTATCTTCTGATCTTAAAATTACCATCAACAATCTGAGTCTATCTATAAGAGAACATCAACTATAAAGGAATGCCTATGTGTTTTTAAAAAGCACAGAATAATAAGGTTTTAGATCTTTGTTCTGAAAAATATATTTATCATCATCTGTACAGTAAGAATAAAAGCAGTTCAAAAGTCATTGATTAAAAACCAATTAAAAATGCACTCTGTTGCATAAGAGTTGAAAATGTGTTTTAGGAAGCTACTAAATAATTGCTAATTGAGTATGCTGATGGTCATATGCTGGTTAGTAAAGTTTTTACCCATTCAAGGAAAAATCAATTTGCTGTCACAGAATAAAAGGTACCCATGCTCAGGGCAGGAATATTTGTGTTGGGGATAGAAATGTGAGTAAAAATAATTTTAGGTTAAGACATTACCATAACTATCAGAGTTACAGTAAATTAGAATGTTTTCTTTAAAAAAATGTGTCTGCATACCATGAGATCATTACCAAGGACATCATTTCACTGGAAATAACTTCCGGGAGAATCTCAAGTTCAAAGCCAGCCTCAGCAACTTAGCAAGGTCCTAAAGCAACTCAATGAGATCTGTCTCCAAATAAAATGTAAAAAAAGAGCTGGGGATGTAGCTCACTGGTTAAGTACTACTGGTTTCAGTCCCAGAAAAAAAAGAAAAAGAAATACCTTCCTGGAAACCAAATTGTGCTTCTTTCTCCAACAAGAAGCTGGGAGAGATTCTTCCAATGTTATTTATCTATGCATCTCCAGACCCCAACATAATGTATGCTTATTTGTACTAAATGAAGGAAAGCTTCAATAGCAAAGTTTTAATTTTGATGAACGTTTTTGTATTCTTGGCTATGGTGTTAGTTCTTTTGGATTTCTTTAAAAATCAGTCCACGTTTTTATTTTGTAAGTTGTACAGGGACACAGACTTACACAATGAGGATCCAAAAGAAATAAGTAAGAGCCCTTGCTTGTACACAGGAGCAGGTTAAAAAACAATGGCTAATAAAAATGAAAAAAGAAACTTCAAAGAAAAAAAGTGGGAGAAAATAAAATCAAAGAAAGAAAAATTTTCTCTTCGATTTTTAAATTTTACTCAGTGGAAAAAGAATTTATAGTTTTAGTATAGAATACCAATTGATGCCCAATAGACTAGCATCATGGGTACTAAACAGTAGTGGTATTAAAAAATAAATTGTAAAATGTGTCAAAATTTATTTTATCACATTAAAATTAATATTGTTAAAATATGATCAAATGTCCAACTTCTCATTTTAATGTGTAAGAAAGATATCATGAAATAGGGACTGCTACATTCTAGTAGAGCACATTTATCCCAATGCTATCATGTAACTAGAGCAAGTACTATAAATATAGTTTGTAAACAACCATAAAACCAAACAAAGGAAAAAAGAATAAAATTTAGTGATTTAGAAAATTTGGGATACTATATTTATAAAATATATGTTTGAATTATTGCAAAGGTGTAGACAGAAAAAAGTTAGACAGTAAAAAAGAGGAAAAAGCCTACATAGCAATGATGGCTGAATCTTGAAAATAAATATGCTCTCAAACCTTCTTTATCCCTGCTATATTAATTATAGAGTCATAAGATGTTATAGTTTAGAACAGACTGTAGAATCTGAGAAATATTTCTCTCTCACATACCTCATCTCCAAATGTACCTCTCCAAATGTACCTCTAATGAACCACCCCCCCAAAAAAAAATCACAAAATTACTGACATAAGAAAAGCTAGAACTTGTTTCTCTGTTAGGTTACACTATATTCACTTCCCTCTCCTTTCCTTTAACCACCAACAATAACCACATTTCTGGATGATTCAATGTTTTCAAACCAACAATATAGATATGATGATTCAACAATTCAACATTTATTGAGTTCACTAAATGCTTTGACTATGGGATATTCATGATTAAAATGAACAGCAAAAGACTTTAACCTCAAGAATCTTAAAAGTAGGGTAAACAAGCACTTAAAAAATAGCACCATTAATACGAAGTAATAGAGGTATAACATGGTAATATTCTTAAAGGTAAGAAAAAGCTAGCGTTCAACTTTCAGATAAGGAACAAAATGTCAAGAATAAAAAGAGATACTGAAGATTGTAATGTCAATAATAAAAAGAGATACTGAAGATTGTCATTAAGTATTTCGCATACATTATCTAGACCAATCTTTGTAATTATCCCAGAAGAAAGTGATATTATTTCTCATTTTACTGACAGGAAACTCGAGTCTTAGGCTGAATAACTTTCCCAAGGGCATACTGCTGCAAAGTAAACAGAACCTCATCCAGCCAGGTATTTGGTTCCAGAGAAGCAATTTTAACTAGTAAGGCAATATATTGCCTTCATGATCATATTTTAACATTATTAGCAAACTACATATACATAAATAAAATGCTTAAAAAGATCTTACTTTTAATTCCTCATATACACTATTTTTAAAGTTTAAAAACATTTAAATATATCTTCATGGGTATTTAAAACATAGTTTTATTTCAAGAAGTATAGAGCATATAGAAAAAGATAACCATGTTCCATATCTTTACTACTTCTCAATTTTTTTTAACAGGGATTAAATTTAGGGGCACACGACCACTAAGCCACATCCCCAGCCCCATTTTGTATTTTATTTAGAGACAGGATCTCATTGAGTCGCTTAATGCCTCGCTCTTGCTGAGGCTGCATTTGAACTCTCAATTCTCCGGCCTCAGCCCCAAGAGCCACTGGGATTACAGGCATTCACCACCGTGTCAAGCTTCTTCTCAATTTTTAAGTAACATTTTACTACTAAAATAGTAAATACAAGGGTATTCATTACTTATCATTTACTCCTTACTACTTAACTTATTAACACTTATTACTAAAATAGTAAATGTAAATAAAATAACAGGAAAAAATTTAAATAGTAGTAAATATAAGAAAACATTTTAGTAAAATGTGTTAATTTTTTCAAGTTTGGCTAATGGTTTCCCAATGTGATACTTACCCACTTTTGTGACAAAATTGAGTTTTATAGTGTTCTAAAAGTTAAAAAGAATCCAAAGATGTACTTCCCCAACTCACTGAATAATGATGAGAAGACTTTAACAAGAACATACTGAAAGAGAGCTGGTGGAACACACCTGCAATCCCAGGAACTATGGAGGCTGAAGCAGAGTCCATAAATTTAAGGCCAATCTCAGCAATTTAGGGAGATATGTCAAAATTTAAAAAGGTTTGGGGATGTAGTTTGGTTGCAGAGCATCCCTGGATTCAATCCCTGGTACCAAACAACAACAACAACACAAAACAAAATACTCTTATTGATCTAACATATTTAGTTATCTAGAAAGTTTAAATGCTGTCCACAGGAATGTAATGATTTGAAAGACAAATGTTAAGGGGCAAAGACAATCTAGTCCACAGCCTTTAAGCTTCTATGACCATGTTCAAAGTTGAAAAAATGTAAATCGTACAAAGAGTAAAAGAGATCACAGATGGGTCACTAAAAAAAATCTCAATAAATTTGAAATAAAATTGAAATCTTATAGAGTATATTTCTAACCACAAGAGATTACATTAGGATCTAAGATTAACCTATCTAAAAATCAACAAATATTTGCTTAACAAAACAACATACTCATAAGTAATCCATAGGTCAGAGAAGAAATCACCAAAAAAAATGGTAAAAAATATTTCAAACTGAATACTGAAATACAACACTAAAATTTATGGAATAAAGTTAAAGCAGTAGTACACAAGAGAGACATTTATAGCTTTGAAACACTTGCATTTAAAGAGAGAAAATCAGTACTACTATGTTTAATCCTTAAGAAGCGAAGTAGCAAAAAAGAGTAAAAATAAGGAAGTGGCAGGAATTAGTAAAATATACAACAAACAAACAATACTAAAATTTTCTATTTTAAAAGATTAACAAACAAAGTTGGAGAACTCTAGAGTACAAATTTCTAATTTTACCACAAAGCTGGGCATGGTGGCATATGTGATGTAACCACAGTAACTAGGGACACTGAGACAGGAGGACAGCAAATTCCAGGCCAGCCTCAGCAACTTAGCAAGGCTCTAAGCGACTTAGTGAGAACTAGTCTCAAAAATAAAAAAAATAAAAAGAGCTGGGGTCTAGCTCAGTAGTAAAGCATCCTTGGGTTCAATCCCTAGTACAAAAAAAAAAAAACCACACACAAAAATTACCCTAAAGTTATAGTATTTGAGATAGTGTAATATGGCTTAGGAGTAGACATAGACCAATGGAAAGGAAGACATATATGATCATTTGAATTTGGACAAAGGCTCCAAAGTAATCCATCTGTGGGAAAAAGTCTCAGAAAATTATGCTAGAACAGACAGATAGCCATGTGAAAAAATAATGAAACCCAATTCCTAGTCATATCATAACCCAAAAATAATCTGAGGTGGTTCACTAGCTTAATCTTCCAGATGAAAGAAGCAGGTAACTTAAAGATAAAAGTTATTGAGCTTTTGTTTGTTTAAGAAACAAAACTTCACCAAAATTAACAATTTCTTCTCAGGACAATTCCCATTAAGAAAATGAACAGAGGTGGAACAGGAGTGCACTTCAGTGGTAAAGCATTTGCCTGGCATGCTTATGGCCAGGGATTTGATCCCTTGCATTGCAGTGGGATGGGGAGGATAAAGTCACAGATTGGGGAAAAATATTCACGAAACATAAATCTGACAAAGAACCCATTTCAGAATATAGTAATAATTTCTAAAATTACAACAAACAGATATATATTGTTTTTAAATAAATAATGGATTTGAACTGTCTTCAAAGATATATATATATATATATACACACACACACACATATATATATATATAAATAAAATGGTAAGAACAAGGAAATTAGCATGCCCACCAGAAAAATGTAGCTTAAGGCTATAATGAGATACATTACACATCCAACAGAACAACTAAAATTAAAAAGACTGACAATGGCAAATGTTGGTAAGGATGTGGAACAAGCACAACTCTCAAACATTGCTGATAAAAGTATAAAGATAATATAAAACAAAAGATGAAGCAGTTTCTTAAGAGAAATAAAAATACCTACAAAAGTTTTAGGGGTAGTCATAGCATAGCCCATCAAAATGCAAATCTATAAAACAGTAGTTGTATTCATGCAAAGGAGAGAGCTATAGGTCAAGTTTCCATTGTGAAAGCTTAATTAAAAAATATAAACATAATATTAGAGAACAGAAAAAAAACCTCAAAGAAACTAAAGAGGGAAAAGACAATATTCATTGAACAGTGGCACAAAAACAGTAAGAAAATATTTAGCAAGTTAGAAAAATTTCTTTTATATATACAAAATATAGTAGCTGAACCAAAATATTCCATGGGGAGATTGGAAGACAAAGGAAATAACCCAGAAAATATAGGTAGGAAAAAAGGCAATATGGAAAGGAATCTTTGAAAACCAATCTAGCAATAATATAATCAATAATATTTCTAGGGAAAAAACCCTAAGAGAAAATTTTTAAAAATTTCCAACAGATGATGGGGTTCGGATTGTGGCTCAGTGGAAGAGCACTCGCCTAGCATGGGCAAGACCCGGGTTTGATCCTCAGCACCACATAAAAAAATAAAAAAATAAAAAAAATAAAGGCATTGTGTTGTCCATCTACCAAAAAAAAAAAAAAGGATATTCTCTCTCTCTCTCTCCTGTTAAAAAAAAAAAAAAAAAAAACTTTCCAACAGAGCTGTTTTTTTTGGGGGGGTGGGGTGGGGGGGGTAATGGGTATTGAACCCAGAGGTATTTTAACACTGAGCCACATTCCCCATCCTCTTTATCTTTTATTTTAAGATAGGGTTTCACTAAAATGTTTAGGGCCTCACCAAATTGCTGAGGCTAGCCTGGAACTTTGAATTCTCCTGCCTCACTTCCCTAGAAGTTGGGATTATAGACACACACCACCACCGCATCCAGCAAAAGAGCTACATCTTTATCTTTAAACTGAAAATGTCATGCCTATAATCTGAGCTACTCTAGGGGCTGAGGCAGGAGGATTACTAATTTGAGGAGAGCTGTGGCAATTTAGTGAGACCCTGTCTCCAAAAAGAAAAAACTAAAACAGCTTGAGATGTAGTAACTTGGTTTAAGGAAACAAACAAAAAACTGTACAATAATGGCAAAGACAAGTTCAAACCAGCAGAGAGGTAAATGTTGGATTTGGAGCAGGAACCTCTTAGCCAAACATGCAAAGAAAACTAAAACAATTTTGTAATTATTTACACTGGGGTAAAAATATTAAAGGAAAAACAGAAACAATTATAAGCACGCTATGGCCCAGGGGTAACAAGACTTTAGTCTTCATAAAAAGAGATTAAATTATACCAAAAACCTATATTATGATGATGAAGGAATCGAACAGGCATAATAGTATTCTCTTCTACCATAAGTTAGCAAATGATAATGTTTAAAATTTCCATACAGGCATAGTATTCAGAAATATGGAAGTATGTTACATTAGAAGAAAAGTTTATAGAGACATGACTGACATACTTATCAGTTTAAGACTAGAATTATTCGATTTTTTAAAAAAACAATTTATATGCTACTTTGATATAAAACTTCATGTTTGCATAAAATAAAGCAAAAAAATTGACAAAAATTAGCACCACCTATTTGCCAGTCACTGTAAATATAAGAGTGAATAAGACCAAGTTAATTCCACAAGTTTATTTCCATTGAAAGAAATAGAACAAGTAAGTAAATAAACATAATATGATTGTGGGTATAGAAAAATATTATTCAGAAAAACAGTAAAGACATAGAGAGTGTTAAGACAGGAAGAGTGCTGTTTTTAATAAAATGACAAAGAAAGTCTTCTAGGTAATGGGGTGATCAGAAATCTGAACAAATTAATGGACTGAACCTTGCTAAGGTATGGATAAACAATGTTCTAGAAGATTCTAGAAGACAGGAAGCAGACAGATAAGTTTGGTATATATGAAACCAGCAAAAAGTCCAGAATTACGAGCAGAATAAGCAAAGGGGGAAAATGTAAGAAACAAGATTTAAGAGGTTAGAAATGTACAGTAACACTCATAAAAAGATGGATATCAAGCTGGATATGGTGGCACATACTGTAATCCCAGCAACCCAGGAGGCTGAGAAGGGGGATCACAAGCTTGAGGCCAGCCTCAACAACTATGCGAGGCTTTCAGCAACTTAGTGAGAAGGGGAAAAAAAAGAATTGAAGATGTAGTATCAGTGGTAAAGTGTGTCTGGGTTCAATCCCCAGTATCCAGAAAAAAAAAAAAAAGAAAAAGAAAGCTAGATACTAATGCTCAAAATGATAACATGAAAATCACCAATGAAAAAGAAATGATTAATGAAATTAATGTTATTGTTATTTGATTATGAAAATGAACAACAAAAAACTTATTTCATTTGTCTTTCTAGATTACACTAGGAAAAAACTGATGAACAGTGTGTGCAATTGTAACAGAAAAAAAGGACCAGGCCTATAAAAGTTAAATGATATGTCAAACTTTAGACGTAAGTTTAAAGATAGCCCCCACAAGTATGTTTTATGAAAATACACATATACAAACACATAAATATATAAAATAATGTTTGCAAAGGCAATCGGATTTTGAAATTATTTCAATGATAATTCTGTCAAAGTATTAACCTTCTAGCTTAAAATTAAAATAATACAAATTTGCAAGGATTAATTATGTTTAAATTGCTTTACTTAGACAATACATACATGTTTTAGTATACTTATTCCCAAAAAGATATTTTGTTTATAAGAAGATGCTTGGGGCTCTAAAATGCTGCGAAACCAAAGAGGAAATATGGAAACAGAGTTAAGGGAAAGGAGTACATAAAATCAGTAGTTCTTAGCACTGCTTTGTATTAGAATTATCTTGGCACCGATGCCCAGGACACCCTCCCTCATTCTGATTTAACTGGTCTAACATGTGATCGTGGGCATTATTCTAATATACAACCCAAATTGAATACTTCCGGATCAGGTGTGTATTGTGATGAAAATGGAAGATACTTCGATTGGTAGTTTTGCTGATATAGTAAAAACAAAAAAACAACCCCACACTGGACTAAGATATAAGTCTCATCATATCATTCTGTTTTAAACAATTATCCAAAGACCAAACTCTTCAATGGCTCTCACTGCTTGCTCTACATATTGAGGCCCTACGTGATTTGGTTCCTGCTGTTAACTCTTCACTCTCATCTCTTCTAATTAAGCAACAAGCAAATCAATATATTATACGACCAAATAAAACTATTCAGCTTCCTTAAATGTACCAAAGTATTTCATTTTTCCCCTTTTGTATTAATTAGCTCTTCTCCAGAGAAGAGTATGCCCATTTTACCCAGCGTATCTAGCACGCTTCCTAACCTACTACTCATCTTTAAGTCCAAGTATACCTTATTCTGCAAAGTATTCCAGGAACCACCTAAGAAAAATTGATCACTTCATTCTTGATGCCACCTACATTTTTAGGAATATCTGGGAAGCAATTTACCATATTGCTTGTTCTATGTCTGTCTACTAATCTTTGAGTGCTCTAAGAGCATGTGAGGTTTGTATTTTTTTTTTTTTTTTGGTTTGTTTTTAATTTTTCTATCTCCTATGCCTAATTCCCAAGACTGGTTTATGGAATATGAGTAAATTTTGCAGAATGAGAATAAAATTAAATAACCATTAATTCTAAATTTTCAACAAGTAAGTTAAATAAAAATTCTAGGTAGAAATGGTGATTTAAGAGGCATAAGCAGTTCTGTGACTATGAAATATAGCCCATGAATGTCTTTTATTTTCTATACTTTATATTTTTTACTACTTTCCAGTTTCAGCCAGAAAGCCTCATACATGATAAATGACAGTAATACAAGAGAAAAGGGAGAAAAGAAAATGGAATAGGGTGCACAAGGAATCAACTACTTCAGTAATTTCTATTTGTTAAGCTAAGGGGAATGATAAACAGAAGTGATTATTAATCTTTATGCTTTCAATTATGTATTCCTTAACATAGTCATTTCTTAGAACAAGATTCAGAACATTTTAGCTGTCAAAATAATAAGTATTAAATTTGTAAATAATATCCACAGGTAGTTAAAATTCTGATCACTTTGAAATCACTTGAAGAGTGATACTTACATATATATGGGTACACATGTTGCATATATGTTATTTTATCTATATTTATAATCTGGAAAGATTAGTGTTCTTACCAGTTTAAAGAACAAGTGAAGCATCACACATTCTAGTTCATGACTTCTTAAATCCAGAAAAAGGATTTGTACATTAACTAACAAATTGCTACTAGCATAATAAAACCAAAATGCTTTAAAAATTATGCCTGGCAAAATGAAACTTGATGAATTTAAAAGTGGTTTCAATTACTAAGAAATCATTCTGCTAAAATAATCCTTAAAACTTTACTGTTGCCCCCCCCCTTTTTTGGTCTGGGTATTTGTTCTCTTCACAAGAAACCACATCTCATTCTGACTCAGAACAGGTTTTACAACTTCTTGCCCCTTTGGACTTGAAACTTCTACTTGTCTCATAACCTGTTCTCGACTAATTACGGACACGTAACATGTTACACAAAACCGAAAACACTGAGGGTTTTTTTGTTTTTTGTTTTTTTTTTTTAAAGCCTAAATAAGGTGGAGAGGTTAGCATGATTTCCGGAAACCGGTATAAAAGAACTCATTCCCTAGCGAAATCGGAGAACAAGTAGGTGCAAAGGCTTACACAGTAGGATGGAAAACAAAACACCGAGTTTCGAAGAAGAAAAAAAAAAAAAAAAAAGGAAAGATAAAGAAGTTTTAGGTTCCTGGGGGAACACTTATCCTGGGGCAAAATACAGACTCAAGGATGCCTAATTGAAATTGAATAGGCCCTCAAATATGCCTCTAGGCATCCTTAAGTGTTTTCCGCTTTGCTCCACTAAAATCCAAAAATACTGTCTGAATTCTGGGAGACCAGATGCCTTCTCTTCTGAGTCCCTCTTTCTCCCCACATGCCAGGTCTCTCCTGCACATTCTCCAGGTCTAAAATACCGAGTTTCTGCCCACCCCCTGGACTAAGTCACTTCTCTGCGTCTAAGAATGTTTCGGTCCACCAAAAGCACTGCCTCCACTGTCCCCTTTCACGGGTCGGACCCCGCTGGCTTGGATTCCAGCCGCTGCGCAGCTCTATCGCTCTCACCTCGGTTACAGAAGAGGCTCCACAGTTTAGCGAAGATCAGCCCCATCATGAGCACCTGGGCGGGCCGCGGGGTCCCTCAGCAGCAGGTGCCGCTGCGCGGGGTCCCCCAACGCGGCGCTGGCTGTATGGAAGCGAGGAGAAACCGGCTGAGACCGCGCCGCGAGGGCACTGGATGACCCAGAAGCCTCGACCCGCCGCTCAGACACTAACCAGAAGGTGCCTAGTCGAAACCCTACCGGATAGTCCTTTGTTTCGAGTCCGCTGAGCCCAACGCCGACCCGTAGTCCCCTCAGTCTGAACCCACCTACCCACCAAAGGCTCGACCAGCCCCAAGCCCCGCCTCCGCTCCGCCTCTCCCCCCTATCCCAGGACCACCCATCGCCGGAAGAACGACGCATGACGTCAGCGCGCTTACGTCAACCCACGCGTTCGACGTGGCGTTTCCTCCAGTTTCACTTCCGGTAGGCGGAACCCAAAGCGGTTAGAAAGTGGGAGATTATTGATTGAGAGTTGGGGATTTCTCTGGGTGCTCGCGTGTTTTCTCGTCACCGTTTGGAAAGTTGATGGGGCTCACTTTACTGCGTGGTCTAGAGTTTTGTCTGGAAACGAGGAAAGTCCTAAGTTTCCCTGATTTAGCAGCTACTGTTTTGCTATTCTTTGTTGCGCTGAAGTGAAAAGTTTTGTCTGTTGACTCTTCCCGTCACTTGGGCAGGCAGTGTTGGGGTTCTGCCACGATTCTTAATTCTAAATAGGATTGATTGGGAGACGAACTATGGAATACCAGCAATCACGGAGTTCAGTTGGTGGCTCCCTCCCCCAACAGTTTTGCCAAGCATCAGGTAGGTTCCTGGAGCCTAAATCGAAATCCGTGCCTAAAACAATTCAAAAGGAGAGCCTCAGCTAGAGGTGTAATTCAAAGGTAACCCCCTTGCTTACCATGCTCAGGGTCTTGGGGGGGGAGGAAGCCTGGAATGAGAGAAAACTGATTTTGAAACCATTTGACCAAGCAAGCTTTGCATAAGAGACTTTGAACTTTAGTCAGGAGGTAGGGTGGCCTTTTAACATGCTAAAATATTTGGTCACCTGTACTAGAAGAAGTGTGCCGTCTTCCCAATGCTAGGGTTTTAAGATCCTTTTAAAACTTCCATGCAGCTGGGCATGGTGGTGTGTTCCTGTAATCTCAGTGGCTCAAGGCTGAGGCAGAAGGATCAAAGTTCAAAACCAGCCTCTGCAATTTAGCAAGGTCCCATCGAAATATAAAAAGGGCTGGGAATGTGGCTCAGTGCGTAAGCACCCCTGGGTTCAATCCTTGGTACCCCCCCCAAAAAAAAGTAGTAATTCTTCAACTTTATGATATTAAAGGCAAGCTTCAACTTATATAGGAAAAAAGGGATGTGCTGAATCTTTGCAAATTAATTTTAATGACCATCCTTTTGACTATATAAACTATCGTGTGTTTGTAAACAGGCTTAATCCGTTCTATCCCTGAGTCCTTTATAAAGGACACTTATAAAATTTTAATTGAACAGCAATAATGTTTTCAGTTTTTATGAGTGTCATGTGGGACACCAGGACATAATGCAATGCGCTAAAGAGATATTTCTAGTCCTAGTTTCTTTGTTGAAACTATAACAGCTTCTTTAGTTGTTAGACAAGAAGATAAACCACATTTTACATATTTTCCCCCCTGGATTTCAGATTTCTAAAAAACAGTTACCTTTTTAAAAAGAACTATTTTTATATAAAGGGAGATCTTTCAAGCAAAACTTTATAAATTTTATTTTGTAAAAATTTTCATGATAGCCTAATGATATTTTAGAGACAGTAATATGAATTGTTCTTTTGTTTTTAATAAAATGGGATTAATAATTTGAGCAGTGCTGTTGTCATTTTTATTCATTTTAATTCTTTAAAATATTGGAAAATTTAGGCTCAGCGTGGTGGAACATGTCTGTAATCCTAGCAATTTGTGATAGGATAGCAAGTTCCAGGCCAGCCTCAGCAATTTAGCAAGGCCTTTATCAACTTACAGACCCTATCTCAAATTAAAAAATAAGGTTGGGGTACATATGTAGCTTGGTGGTAAATAACCCTTGGTTTCAATCCGGGTGGGGTGGGTGGGTTGGGGAAACAAAGTAAACTATTTGAAAATTTTGTTAAAAACTTTGTCGTCGTCTTCTTCTTCTTGGTGGGTGGGTTGGGGAAACAAAGTAAACTATTTGAAAATTTTACCACTGAATCAGCTCCCCACACCTTTTTAGTATTTTATTTTAGAGACAGGGTCTTGCTGAGTGGCTCAGAATCTCTCTTAAGTGCTGAGGCTGGTTTTGAATTCGTGATGCTTCTGCCTCAGCTTCCTGAGCTGCTGGGATTACAAGCCTATGCCACCAGGCCTGGCTATGTTCTGTGCTTTTAAAAACAGTTTTTGCAAAAAGTTTTTAAAATAGAATCTGAAAAAATAAACTTTAGACAAATTCACTTTAGCATAACTTTATTTTTTGATTTACTTGACAGATGTTTACTGAGCACTTATTATATGCAAGATGCTATTGTGGATGTTGATGATACAGTAGAAAAGTTTCACTAAACCACGCCCTTATTTCCTGGGGTTTCTAGTCTAATTGGAGAAGGAAATAAGTTTAATATATTATAAGACAGTAATGCTATGGCATTATGGAGCAAACTAAGGAAAGTAAGATGGGAGAGAAATGCTAGATTGTAATATTTTGGATTTTATGTGGGGTGGTCAAGAAGAGCTTTGCTGACAAGATGACATGTAAACAAATATAAGATTGTAAAGGTGTGAGCAATCTGAGAATTAGGAGAGCTTTCCTATGTGGTGCAGAGATCCTGCAGTGGAAGTCGCCCTTGCATGTTCCAGGAACAGCAGGAGGCCACCGTTTCTGAAGCAGAGTGAACAAGGGTGAGAAGTGTACCTAGGGGGCATCAGAAAGACAACAAGAGACTTGTTGTCTGTATAGGGTCTTGAAGGCCTCCTTCAATTTGACTTTGATTCTTAAGTGATAATGGAGGACATTGGAAAGATTTAGGCTGCAAGGTGACAAGTTTAGAAGGCTGTGATAATGAGAATAGATGGTAGGAGAGCAGGGAAGGAAGCAGGTAGTTGAATTAGGAGACTATAACTGTGATGCAAGCAAGAGATAAAGAAGGTTGGGCCAGAATGACAGCAGGGGAAGTATCGAAGTGGCCAAATTATTGATATTTTAAAAGTAGTACCAGTAGGGTTTGCTGATGGATGATGAACATGATAGAGGATAATCTATTCTATAAAGGATAATCTAAGGTTTCTAGTAGGTTTCAAAGGGTAGATAACAGTTCATTTCAGGACATGTCAGGTTTGATAGTAGCAATTCCAAGGAGGCAGATGAATATATGAGTACAAAATGCAGGAAGAAATTCTGGCCTAAAAATGTCAATTTGTGCAATTTGGGAGTGTTTAACCTATAATTGGTATCTAAAGACATGAAAGTCAGAGTGTTGGTCCATATAGGGTATGGGAGCTCCAAAGTAATGCATCTAGCCTTGAATAAAAGTATTTCATGCTTAATAATATGCCATAGAGAACATAATTTTAATTCTCCCCAATACTTGAAAAATATTGTACCTTAAGGCTATATAATCTTTTCAACTATTTCTGTGGCTTGGTGGTATGTCTGGTCTGACCATAGATTTCTTTAGGCAGTTCAGTTGTTGAAGCCAGGGGGTGTGCTAGTTTATAGCACATGCACTATAACATTGGCAGAAAATGAAGAACAAGTTGCCTGGGCCCTCAAAATGTTTCCTTGCCTTCAGCTTCAATCCCAGGTAAGAGTAATTTCATTTTATCCTCTCTGTAATCTCATGAATCACAGAAAATGAAGTGCAGTGTGTCATATGAGGAAACATGTCAAGTAAAACTTCTGACTCAGATATCATCATAAACAAGAATGTCTCTATTTAGGTCCATTTTAGATACCCCATAAGGAAATTCCTTATTCTGATGACAGTTCTTCCCTGGCTTTTTACTTTGTCATGTCTTAAAATGGCACAGAGTTTGGGTGTAATTTTTGTTACATGTTTATTCTACTTATAGGTGTTGTTCTATTTTACTTGGCACTTTGTTTCCAAAAAGGCTTCCTTCCCCTTTCCAGTCCTATATTTTTGTTATGAAATTCATTAAGAGCATTTTTCTCATGTCAAATCATAGCCCATACTGACTTTACTGAGGGGTATCAAAAGAGCAACCAAGAGAGAAAAAAAAAGTCATTCAGTATTATTGCTTCTTTATAATTTATTATATGAAAAATGTTAATTTTTAAATGTTCAGAGGTTTAGAGATCATAAAGCTGATTTTTATCTATTGCTTTATTGATAATAGTATTCCATTTATTGAGTGGTCACTTTATGCAAGACACAATGCTACCTCTATGAAGTTTCAGAACTAAGTAAATGGGACAGAGCTGCATGCAGTTTTATGGTTCTGTGAAGTTTAGACTTTTTGTAATTTCATGGTAATTGATAAGCATGTAGGACATGTTGGGTACTCTTGCATCAGATGACTATGTGTTATTACTTTCCCACATACTATATACAGAAAACAAAATTTACGTTTCATAAAAGTGAAAGGCATTTATTCACTTTTCTGTTCTTGGAAGATGTGGTAGGTACAACTTGATTTATCTTCTACCTTAAATTGTATCAGTCCTGCTTACTAATTACAGGGCATTTGTCCATATTTATTTGCTCCCAACAGGAACCACAGATTGGAGGAGAAGGAATGGTGGGAGCTGGCCTATCACTTGAACAATTGAAACAGCTGCAGCGATTTGATCCATCTGTTGTGCCATTATCGGATACGGACATTGATTCTCTCAGAGATGCCAGAATAGAAGACATGATTTGGCTGGCAAATAAGGATTGTATAGGATTTTTTATTGCAAAATTTCAAAAGTGCAAAAGCACATTGGAAAAGGAACCACCGAAATGAAAATTCCAAACATTTGCTGCTGTTGGGTATTTTTTTTCCCCCTTACATTGTTGTCAAGCCAACTGAATGATGTCCTGGTAGCTATGGTAACAGACAAAGCTGCCAGCAGTTTAACCAGAGATCTGAGAAAGAAAAAGTATGTGTGTTGGGGGAGGGGAGGCTGAAATTATATTATTGAGTTTATGAAATAATTTTTTCTCTGTATATTCAGTAGAATATAAATAAAAGGAGCTATGGATATCTGGAACATTTTCATGTAGGGTCTTAATTTATAAAGAATACTAGTTATATTTAGTATGAAAAAAGTGGATCAAACCAGTGGAATAAAATTAGCGATATTTAATGTGGTTATTTAAAAAGTTGTTTTCTGTTCCCAGGATCCTAACTAGTTGTTTCCTTAAGAATTCAGGGCCTGGGACATACAACATTTACCGTGTGCCAAGAACCAAGGGAAGTATTTTATCTTACTTTTTCTGCTTATTATTTGGTAAATCCTCTTTTAAATGAAGTTTGGCCTTTTCTAAATGATAGTTTTTAAACAAAAAAGTAAAATGAGTGTTTTCTTTGTGGGTAAAATAAATGAGAACATTTCACATTCTGGGTACCTTTATCATCTGTTGGACCACATTGTACAAGTTTTTAGAAAGTGCTTGGTAAGAATGAGAAAACCAGCTTCTGACAACTGGTTGTCACAGCTGGATCTTGTTCTACTGAACATAACCAGTTTCACAGGAAACAGTCTCAGACAACTATATTTCTGACTGATCAAGACAAAAAAAGACCACTTCCTATAAAACTTGAATTCATGCAAAAAACAAGATCACCATTCAAACTGCATAAATGACCAAACATAGTTCTGTGGTGGCCAGTGCATCTACTTCTTAAAAAAAAAAAAGGCTTGCTTCATTCTACCCAGGTGTTTCTGTGTGTGTTTTGGGGGATAGGGTGCTGGGGATTGAACCCAGGGCCTGGTGCATGCAGGGCAAGCACTAAACTCTAAAAATACTCAAGACCCAACCAGAGTTTTAAGGTTGTCTTATGTGTTAAATACATCAGACTATTTTGTTAGCTTTCATTCAAATCACTCAAATGTTACTGGGCCTTGGGTATAAGAAAGGAACTACTGGAAACAATTCCCTAATATTTGATTCTTTTTTTCCCCTCATCAGTTCCTTTAGGAATTTCTCAAAACTACTTATTGTATCCATAATGATTGCAAGGTCTCTTGGATCAGGTAGGTAAGGTCTCTCCCTTGAACAAATCTTTCTTGGTCACACTCTTCTGAGTTCTTTGTGTATACCTCTGGTACCCATATCTTTTGCTCTCAAGGCACCTAATACTTTTGTTTACCGCCATGTCCTGAGCCCCACTCCCATGCTTAGGAAACATGTTGGAAATGGAGACCCTTTTATATTTTTAATTGAGTCATAGCTTCAGAGTAGATGGTTAATAGATGTTTACTGAGAAACAACTTATTTCAAGCTTTACAGGATTCAAATATGTGACCCCTGCACACTCCTCATTTGGCCTTCTGTCTAGTAAATGTTATTTGAAAAAACATTATTACTTGTGGTACTTCTGTAACAGGACTCCACGTGCTCCCTCACATTTTAAATATTTCCTTTCATGCTGTCTGAAAAGCCTCAGCTGGGATGGATATGGTAGAAGAGCAGTGTAGCAAACTTGTATGAACTTTGGATCAATACCAGTAACTATCAAAATATAACTAATACCAGTGAAATAGAATTGGTATTTGCATATTTAAAGCAGTGAGAACAAATAATATTTTGAAAGTTTTCCTTTAACCTCGGTGGTTTTCAGTGGGTGTTTTTTCATCAAATAATTGCAAATTGGAAAATATAACTGTTCAATTTTAAGGAACACAAAAATGTAAGGAAAATCAGAAATGTATCTTTTAATATATTTTTTAAAATACTTGAATTCAACAGTATATTACTTTAAATCCTATCATTTTACTTTAAATCACAAAATGAAGTACAAATAGTTAAAAATAAACTTTGGCAGAAATTAAAGTGTTTTCTCTAGCAATGCGACTCCTGTTTTAATAAGAGCAGAGCATCTAAGACTAGTAGCAATACATCACTGAGCAAAAGAAAAAGGATGATAAATGAAATACATCATGAAGATGGATCTTCTTCTTAAAACGTAATCCCCAAATCATTGCACATATTAAGGCAGGAAGAAGATCACTCTGCTATAGCTCATACCTTAACAAATCCTTTACGTACTTTTATTATTATTATTATTTTAATCCAGGATAAAGGAACATCAAGTAGTTAGCAGTGCTCCTAAGGAAGATGCTCCACAATGGGAATTGTTGTTGAATATGTAACAAGTTCTTAACTACAAAGATCATTCCTAAAATTGGCAATTAATACTACTACTAATTAACAGTGCAGAAGCCAGCTCTTTATTTGTTTTATATGAACGACTTTAAACCAGGTTTTTTGAACAGTTCAGTGTAGCTGACAGTGCATGTTTAACAGGAATGCATAGCAGACCATGTTAAAATGTGGCATTGTCCCAAAGTACAGTATGACTAAGACATCCTACATTTAGCAGCACCTTTTTGTAACAGTAACTTAAATAAGCAGTAGAGAAAAGCATAGGAAAAAATTGAAATGGGTATGACAAAAACCAGTAAAGAACATTTCCAGCATTTTCTAGGTTGACTACAAAAATCATGATTGTATAAATGTATAGGTTAAGATTAAGCCTCTGCTGTGTGAAGACTAATTTTACATTCCACAAGTCAGTAAATATCCCATTGTTCTTGTGATTATTTCTTCATTTATAGATGTACTACACACATTTATGCATATGCCCACTATACAGTTTTCACATAAATGCTGTATCAGATTCTTCAATATATTTATTTAAGGAATACTCTAATTTATACTAATGTGTTCCACGGTCAAGTGAGAAACTAAGAATCAGGGACAAAATTAAAAAGATGAAATCTATTAGCACTATTGATAGCAGCAGGAAAGGTAAATGCCAGTTATACTTCAAGAATTTAAGAATTCCAAAGTTGTTAATTGGGATGAACTAACATGTAAGAAAGGAATGGATTGGTAATTAATATCTTAGTGTGTGTTTTAAAAGAAATTTAAATTGGAATATATTTTTTTAATCATGTAAAGTTATGTCAAAACTAATGACTTTATATTCTGTAAGTTTTTATAAGCAGTACAGAAGACTAATTCTGAAATTTTTCACTTAGCTGATAAAACTCCAGTATTCTTGGGTGTAGGGGAAATAATGCCCAAGAATATTTGGCAAGAACTTGGAATAATTAGGAAAGCAAAATAAATTACTATAATTATTATTGTTAAATAAATTAATGTACAGATCTATAGATAGGCATTTTCCTGGGACAAGCTTCAAGTGCTAGGTATTTGCACACCTAATACTGTCTTAACACTTGAGAGACAGAATGTTTTAGCATTAGCAAAATAGCATTGGAAGCTCCTATAGCAGTATAATTGAGGCATGGAGATAGTGTCTTCTAGATTCCCCTTCAGAGTAGATGTATGAAAATATTAACATTTCATTCACTTCAAGTCACCCCATTTTGCCCTGATAACTTCTGAAGAGCAGAAACTTTGGTTGTAAGAAGCACTTCTGGGTTCTGACAGACAGTAAAACTATTCAAGTTGGTGGTGGGAGGAATGGTAGGTAACTAGGAGATAAACAAAAAGATTAAAAGGCAAGGTTAGAAAATGAAGTGGGAGAAGTTATAAAAAATTATTTTCCTATGAAATACTTCCACAAGCTATGTAAACGTTTCTTACTAAAACAAATACTCTAACACACAAAGATTGTATATTTCCAGTGAAACACTCACAGTAAAAGTTGCCTGTATTTTTACTCTCTAGGAGCAAAAATAAGGAGCCAGCAGATGAATGCTTTCCTAGTTACCTTTGGCAGCAAGCTTCCTCACCTTCCCTGACTTCTCAATGGATTATTAAAGCAACATATAGCACGATTAAGTACAAAGCCAGGTGAGAATTCTAGATAGCAGACTTTATAGTTTCTTCATTAGTCTTCAGCATCTCAAACATCTCAGTCACTCGTGCACATTCTTACGTACAGACACATGCACACAGCAGGTTCCGGCTCATATACTCCAGTGCCGTGACTAGCTCCTAAGTATGTGTTTGTCACAATCTGGGTGAACTGTATGGAGTAGAACAATCTCTGGAGTTTGGTTATATTTACCATAATTTATGATTAAAATTATAAACTTACAAGGATGGTAGAACATTCAGAAATCAAACCTTTTTAAGTCAAGCAATCACACATATTTACATTATATACAGACTTTTTTTTAGAATGGGGAGAGGTGTCTAGACAACATTATATATAATAAGGTGTTTGCAGAAATAACATTTACAAACTGTCTATACAGTACACAGTACTAGTACATAGAAAATAGAATCTAACTTTATGATCCCCTTTGTATAAGGCAAGACTGAATCTATCCCCAAATTTAGTCAGCCAGAGGTACAAGCAAGAAACAGTGGTCCATGAATGAATGAATATGCCCATCAGGTATCTGGGTGTTAAAAATCTGGAGAACCAAGAAATTCCACTTTTTAATCTGTGCTGAATCTGGCTTGCTGGATGTACATCAACTACATTTCTTAAAACACCAACGTTGTCTGGACGGCAAAAGATTTTGTTCATGTGGCAGCTACCTCAAACAGGTTTTGAAGAGTCTAGCATACAACCAGAGAACTGCTGTACCAGGCCAGTTTATATAGCACTTCCAAAATAAAATAATGGATATTAATACTCTATTTCATGCTATTGCTATTTAAGCAACAGCAATACAAAATATACAAGACAGATCACATGTGATTGCAATGTAGACCCCAAAGATTGTTTGAGGGGACTTGAGGGAGGGGGAGACAAAGGGCAAAAGTCATTGGCGGATGTAAACATCCCTATTCCACTCCCCGGCATCATTCCGCTTTTTGGATATTACTTCTCCATCCTTGTCACAGTAGCGATCCTTGGATTTATGATGGCTTCGTTGTTTGTTGCACTCATTGTGGTCCTGCTCTCGGTCTGTGTCCCTCGACCGGTGCCAAGACTCCCTATGTCTGTGGTCACTGCTCCCATGGGTCTCATCTCTGTGGTTATGGTCACGATGTGGGGCATAGTGGTCCACATGTTCATGGGAATAATCTTCCTTTGGCTCCACATAGGCAGAGTCTCGACTCTCCTGGGTTTCAGAGTCAAAAGTCTCTTGCCTGGAGAGCCCTTGACTCGTACCACTGCGATGATTATGGTGTGTGGCAGAGGAGGAGGAGTGATGCTGGGATTTCTTGACTGGTTCCAAACAAGGTTCTTCTTCAGCTTGGGAAGCAGAACGGGCAGGAGCTGAGCGATCAGTCCTCTGATCACCTTGAGAACCCTGGCAGTAAAGGGAACATGCAGACATTAACCAAGGTGAGTGTGTAAAGAACTAAGATGCAAGGCCATTCAGGTGTAGTTCTTTTTACGTATCTGAAATGTTTGACCTAGGTATTAATTCCTTTGATAATATAGTTACAAACCTTATTAGTGACACTAAGCTGGACTTTGTTGTGTGTGGAAAAGCACACATACTTTTTTTTATTTTAATGACTAAATGAAGGAGGGAGAAAGTTTTTATATATTGTAGTTCCAGTGCAGGTCTGAGGTTTTTCTATATGTGGGTATACACATAACTGCCTCTGTTGGAGTACATGTGAGTGGATTAATAAAAAATTATGAAGTGCTCAAATGGGACATGCCTGCACAAATTTCCGAGGGGGGGGGCAGGGAAGATATGTTCACTTGCCCTTATCATTCCAAGTCCACTGAGACAAGAGCAATTAAGGAACTTGCCCAGGGTTGTCCAGGTGGTCTTTTAGGATCATGCAGTTAGTTTTAAAGTCTATGGATGTTGTGTTCATAGTGCTTCTCTTCAGGTACACAACTTGGTGAACCTGAGTATCCAAGTGACTCACACTTCTTGTCTTAGTTAGGATAGCATTAGTATACCACGGCAGTGGTGTCACCTTGGGCATCCCACTTTCTTTATACAAGATAACTCCCCTTACCTGTGAGTTAGAGGCTAGGGTGGGGCTCAGAGTTGAAGTGGCTAAGGTACGGCTAAGGAGAGGGTTGGGGAGGTTGCTGCTGGGAGGATGAGTGGCCTTCCAATAGGCCTCCAGATAGTCAGCAAGGTGCTCACAAGCATCTTCAAGCTGGTTCTCATCCAGGATCACATCAAACAACTCCTGGGGAGGTAAATATTTAAATAACACACTAACTCAGGACTGAGTTCCCACCACCCTCCACCAACTAAGGAGGAAGAGACTGATAAACCTGTACCACTTGATTTGCTTATGTGTTCTTCTTTTATAAGCTAAGACAGCCAACAGAAATGTGGCATCTCAACTCCTTGTGTAGAACACTAAGTGAACAGGTGTCATAATATTTGGTAAGGGTATAATAGTAGGTTTATCATCAATAATGAAAAACAGTGAACTATGATAGGAGAGATGAGACACAATAAAAATCTGAACAGTATAGGAAGAAGCCTCTTCTTGATACAGTGACTGCAGAAAGGCTTAATTTAGAAGTTAATGAGGTAATATCAGGATGTGAAATTTGACAAAAGCTGCTGAAAGCACTCAAATTGGCATGATTCAAACTTCATAGTAGTTTGTTGTTAATTTTAACAGTGAGGCATGTATTTTCTACAAACATTTTTAAAAACCTTTAATATACTTCAATCAACTTGATAACTTTTATAGCAGCACTTAATGGGGCAGGTAGAAGGGACTAGAAGAACTTTAATAGTTCCAAGGCAAATTATCCACTTAATGGATTAATAATTTGAATCTCCAGCCCAAAGAAATTGTTGGCTCACCATGGACTAACCTTCTGAACCTCGAGCCAAAATAAACTTTACCTTCTTTAAGTTGCTATTTTTCAGGTATTTTGGTACTAAAAACTCCTTGGGCAGTTAAGAGTAGACAACTGGCTCCCTGTGATCAGAAGCGAATGATAAACCAACCCCAAAGAGACCCGTCTTACAAATCAACTATGAGGCTGTAGTCTTGTAGTTGATATTTAAGTGAGTATACCATAAAGATGCACATAGCATTTTGTAAGCCATGATCATTATCTGGCTTATTAATGTGTTCAAAATGTGATCCAGGCAGACAGTTTTTCTTTGGAGAGAATATCACTGTACACAATGAAGATTCTCTTCCCTGACAAGCATTTATTGCCTTTTCAATGAAATTCCAGGTCTGATCTCTTCAACTGGATTCTACCATATACAGACAAAACTTACTGGAGGGCACTGAGCCAGTTTATCTGCTGCTACCATCTGGACATTGAGGTGTTTAGCTTGGGATTTCCCTCGAGATTTTATTAACCTTTGTAAAACCTGTAAAAGAGACAAGTTTTCAACAGAGAAATCTCTTCACTCAGGTAAACTACAAGGTACGTTAGTGACTCCTTTATCTAGGGACCTTTTTATATATAACAAAGATGTTTATAAACAGACTGAGCTATAAAAGACAATCTCTACAAAGTCAGTATGCTAACATAAATCTCACTTGCATCTTTACATACTTGCATAGAGCTTACTGTGTCCTTTCTAGCCTAAGTTTTCAAACTGTTTGCTTCATGACCTCTTCAGGTTTAAAAAAATCAAAACCCCCCAAGAGCTTTTTTATGTGAAATGGAAATATTAATAAAACAGCTACAATTAAAAAATTTTTTGTAGTTGTAGATTGGCAGAGAGACTTTGTTCATTTATATGTGGTGCTAATGATCGAACCCAGTGCCTCACACATACCAGGCTCAGAAGTGCTCTGCCACAGCCCCTAAAACAGCTATAGTTTTTGTCATAGAATACAGTTATTCTGTATGCTTCTACAATGTATCATTTTTGTTGAAATAGGCAAGAAAAATTTAACCTGCTACACAATGTAAATGGAGGAATATTTTAGTTGCACCCTTTTAGATAGCATCAAAGAATATCACCTAAAATTCAACAAGTCGTCTTGCCTTAAAGACTAGTTGACATGTATTATCTGAAACCATATCAATGAACTTCTCTCTCATTAAGTTCCACTGGTATGTTTGTAACATTTACTCATCATTTGGAAAATAATAGTTCACTGAGTTGATCAGATCTATCCAAAACTGTTGACATTTATATTGAATTAAAACATGATACAAATGAGCATATAACACGTAACAAAGGCTGTTGTTCTCCTTAAAGTGATTGGCTTATTGTGCTCAAGAAAATATTGACTACATACAAATGGTATTCCATGGGGGGAAAAATGTAGCTAACTTTGCTTTCCAAATAGAACAGGCTATGCCAAACAGAAAACACGTTTTAGTAAAATCTGGTTATAGAAAATCTAGCAGCAGTGTCCTCATAAATACTTAATTTTATTAAATTGTGGGTCTAGAATCTGTGTAATGAAAATTAACTATAATAGCATGATGGTAATACAATGACTGTTGGTGCTGTTTTACCCATAGTTGCTTTTCATCATTTTTGCAAATATCTTTAAGGTTTACCTCAAGTATCCACTGAAAGTGTCTCAACCCACCAGGGATCTATGGACCACACTTTAAGAATTACTGCTTTAACCCATTACAGTAGTGGTGTTTTGCTTATATCAATCATAAAAATTCCTAATAATATATTTTTCAACCTCCACACCCATCATAAAGGCATAGTCTGTTCTAATTGGAAAGCAAACATAAAACACATTTTAGTAAAATCTGGTTATAGAGCTAAGCTAACAGCAGCAATTCTCCTTACCTTAGGAGACGAAATCTTTACATACACTATGATAGGGGCCAAAGATGTTTTACTGAGTTGAGCTGGATGATTAATAGTATCCGCATCAAGAACTACCAGTTGCAATGTTCTTGCAAGTTCAAAGATCCTTTCGATTTCACTCTGAACTTCCGCTGTAAAAGGGTAAGCAGAGTTCAGTTATTTAAAAATGTCATTTTAAATGGTATATTATTTCTTCAACAGAAAGGTCAGATCAGCCAGTTTGTGTTTATAGGCAGCACAATTTTGATCAGTTATTTTTTGAAAAGAGCTATTTCTTTATAATACCTTTAGAATTTCTAAAATTTGCTTCAGCATAATACTGAGAGCCAAATGTTTTTGCTCTCTGCTGACTCATTTTTCATTCTGTGGAATCATAAAATTATTATATCTTTATTTCTAACCACTTCACCCAAGCAGTCATTGCATGAGCTGATGTACATTTGTGTCCCCTACGATCATGCTGTTGAGATTTTATTAGCAAGCTGAACCACATGAAAGGTACCTATTACAAACTGTCCCCATAACAAGAAACGGTCCTGCAACATTCCTGGTTTATAAGGGCAGTTATCTATTAGAAGAAGCACTCAAAAATCTAAGCTATCACCAAACATCTAAAAATCTACTTGAGTAGCTGGGGATAAAGCTCAGTTGGTAGAGTGCTTGCCTTGCATGCATGAGGCCCTGGATTCGATCCCCAGCACCATAAAACAAACAAAAGACCTACTTGCACTCCAAGAAAATTGCATTCAGCTCATCTACTACTCTATGATCTTTCCAAAGATTCTAAAACCTGTGATGATGAAAATATCCATGCTGCCTAGTATGGTAGCCTAGCTGCAGGGCACTTAAAATATAGCTATTATGAATAAGCAACTGAATTTTTAAAAGTTTGATTTTAATAATTAGCCAGAAGCTGCTAGACTGCATAGGCCTATAAAGTATAACTTGTAGTTTTCACTGCAATTATTGGAAGATCAATTCTATAAGACTCCTTTAAGCCAGCAAACTTGGTTCTATGAATACCTTTGATTCCTCTTATGCATCTGCATTCATACCAGAAGATTCCTAGAAATAATTTTAACTGGCATATTATTCCAGAAAAGCAAGTCATTAATCATCTGGCCTCACAGTGTTATAAATAGAGACCTCTTATTTACCTGAACTTCTTTAAGGAACCAGGGCTCAACATAATAGCTTTAAAATAATATTTGGTGACATACTGCTCACAATAAGGTCTTGCTAAAAGAAAAAAAATACACATTGGACTTCCAAATTAAATAGTTTGTAAGAAACAGATGCATATAAATTATCTCAGTGTAATACAGTTAGGAAAATTTTTACTCTCAGTGCCTTACAGAATAAGTGACAAGGAAAAGATTTATGCAAACCTAAGAGATCTGTGAACTATGATGTATAGATTTAATTTGAATCCTGATTTAGTCAAGTAGTAATTATAATGCACAAATGAAGAAACTCAGCAAATTATGTTTGAGATTTGCTTCTAAATAATCTAGGGATGGTTGTTGATGGAAGAAGAGGCAGGACTATAAATGAAACAGGAATAATGTCTTTTGTTTTGCAGCTACTTGAGAAAAGTGTTCCTGGCATGCTAAATACCACATCCATCATTCTGCTAAAATGTCACTTCCTCAGTGAGGCCTTCACACTATAAAATTATACCTTCCTTCTCAGCTTAACTCTACTCCCTGGCCTGGTACTACTTCAGGACTCATTATCCATTGACTAATGAATGGTCTGTAGGTTTTTGGCCTTATCTCTCCCATGAGACAAAAATCCCTAAGACCAAGAACTTTGTATCCTTCTATGTCTCTGGCACTTAGAATAATGCCTATCACATGGTTGGTTCTCAAGTATTTATTAAATGAATGGACACAAATCTCTACATGGTTCCCTAATACCTTAAGCTCCAAGCTCCTTAATATTTTACCTTTACCTCTTTCTGGTGTCACCTTCCACCTGCCTCTTCTTTCAATGATACACTTCAGCCACAGTGAAACATGGTTTTTTTAAAAATTTTTTTTAGTTGTTGATGGACCTTTATTTCTTTATATGTGATGCTGAGAATTGAACCCAGTGTCTCACACATATTAGGCAAGCCCTCTACCACTGATGTACTTTTTTCTTGACTAAAGTACCATGCATGCTTCAAGTCTCAGCTCAGACCAGCTTCTTAGAAAACCTTCCCTTATGGTTTTTGTCCTCTACTCTATTGAGCTCTTATGTTTTTCTTATTGCCATTAAGCTCTTAGGAGGAAGGGCTTTATCTAATTCATCTTTTTATTTGACTCTTCAACATTGTATTGAGTTAGATACCATTTAAAAATAATGTGTACACAATAGTTTTAGAGAGCGATGACAATCTAAATGCATCTCATTAATTCAATAGTAAGTCTAATTAGTTAACTATCAGTTGAATCTATGAAATGATCATTTTATAACAATTCCTGTGAGCACTCAATATTGAGAGTAGTTGTCAGATAAGGACTCATCAGTGAAGAATTGTTTGGTAAGGGATAAAACAGTTTTATAAAGTACCATAACTAACCTTTGATTTCTAGTAGTTTTTCTACTTACATAATCTTACATCAGACTAAACTAAAAACTTCTCTGTTAAAAGCTAGCATCTCAAAGAATTTATTTAATATATAAATGAAAAAGAACTAAAGGTTAAGTATCACACAACCCTTGGAAAATTTACTTTATAAAAATATAAACCCAACAATCTAGTAAGTTAAATGTGTAACAGTGATTAAGCACATATTTCAAAGAGAAGAAATAGTTGGGAAAGGTCTGAATTTAATCAGTATAGGTTAATAAGCAATTTTCAGAACTACTCTGTGAACAAATTAACCAAGACCCTATACTATTTTCACAAATAAAACAGATATTGGTATCAATGGAGAATAGCCCTGAATTTACTTCCTCATTCTCATCATGTATACAAATTACATTATTCTGAATATGATTTCATTATTGATAATTCAAATTCTCAGCTCCTATTAGTGAAAACAAACCACAACCAAAACATCAGTACTGATAGCATGTGGAATTTTTAACTTGAAACTGTAACAAATCTTCCCACACAATAAAATGAAGATTGTACCACTAGCTACTGACAACACATGCCCCTTTGTTTGTGCAGTACGTGGAAGCATCATCTGGCTAGATCTCTTCATTGTCATTCTTAGGAGAGCAATGTCCACATAGCTTCAGCTCATCAGTATTGCAGACTTACCTAAGCTTGATCTTGTGTTGGATCTTTCTATTATTGCATGCTTACTGGGATTGTTTAATACTGAGCGTTTGGCAAGGGAGATGTCAGCAGTGACCCTTGTGATAGATATCCTGTTGGAGAAAAAAGTAACAAAAGACCCTAAGGTTGTTAATCTTATAAAAGGGAATTGAACTATATGCCCAAAATTCATCCCAAGAATGAAATATATATAATGACCATATTTTCCAACCACATGTTAGGATACTTCATTGTACTTTTTTGCTTATCCTGTACTTGCCTTACTTAGCATTTATTGGTTGTATACAAGTGCCATATATGTACTAAGCACTTTACATGAATTTTCTGATTAAATTATTCCAAAAACTTTTAGGAGAGAAGTTTAGTGGGTATTTACTAAATATACAGATTTAAACCCAGACTTCTGAGCCCTATATTCTTAGGCCCTGCAGAATATATAATCATGAAAAATAAGATCAAGGCAAATCTGATCTTCCTTCTAGTGGCAGAGATGAAGAATAAAGCAATGAAAGATTATGATGATTATTGTGAAGAGAATATATAAGGTATTGTTATATTGAGTGAATTGAGTGGGTTCATTTTAGATAGGGTAGAAATGAGCAAAAAGATCTGGAAGTGGAAATAGTAAAAGATATATTCCAAAAAAGTATTCAATGAGTGTTCAAGTTGGAAGGAGAAAAAACTATGAAACAAAATTGAATGCTGACAATATCTTTGAAGAGGATGGTGAAGTTAGGACTGATTTAAAAATCACTTTTGCACCACTAGCTACTGACAGGCCCAATTTAAAAATCTGCTTCAGAATTAGAGCTCGCCACAAAAAGTGGCCAGGTGAGAATTCTTTTCCTATCTTGTATGAGACCACAAATTATCTGTAGGCAGAAAGAGTGCCATTTATCAGTGAATTTTGGTAGCCAGGCTTATGTTTATATCCTCGAGGTGTAAGAAAGGAAGATTGGGGGAAACTGCCAAATAATTAAGGCATAAAGTTGTGAGCTGGGGTTATGGCTCAGAGGTAGAGCACTTGCCTAGCATGTGTGAGGTGCTGTGTTTGAGTCTCAGCACCGCATATAAATAAACAAATATTTAAAGGCCTGTTAAAAACTTTAAAAAAACATATATATAGGCATAAAGATAATGTATATTGGATATCTTCTATGTAAATTATCCATCAAGATTGTCCTATAGGTGAGCATAACATCGGCAAACTCCACTACCAGCACAGAACTTCCAATTAATTAATTTGAGCACAGCAGTGTTTACTAGGCATCTTAGGAAAACATTTTACATTAGGGGCCACAACAAATAGAAAGGTCATCCATTAATAAGGAATTATTATCTATGAAACTGGAATAAAGTTGTTTAAAAACAAAATAAGATGTTTTAGAAATTAAAAGTGACAGTAGGAAGCAAAATTTAAAAGAAAGATAAGGGGATCTTTAACAAAAAAGCCAAAGAGATAAATAGAAGAAAGTGAAGAAAATTAGAATTGCCCAGGAAGTTCAAATTCCACAGATTAGGAGTTAAGAGAGAATAGGTAAAAGAAAATAATTCCAGAATTAACAGTCTGATTTTTCAAATTGAAAGCATCTAGTGTAGTGATTAAAAGATATACACTAAAATTTATAAATTTCATAATATTTATGGGACAAAGAGAAAACTAAAAGTTTCCAGAAGAAAAACAGGACAGGAGTTGAAGTGCTTTGTATTTCTTAAGAACAACAATGGAAACCAGAAGTTAATGGAGCAAAGGCTTTCAAAATTCTGAAGGAAAGCTATTCTAGTCAGAAAGCCCTGACCATTTAAGTCAACAGTTAAATGGGAAGGTTGATTATATACATTTTTAGGGATGGGGTTGTGGCTCAGTGGTAGAGTGCTCTCTTCGTATGTGCGAAGTGCTAAGTTCAATACTCAGCACCACATAAAAATAAATAAATAGAATAAAAGTACTGTGTCCAACTACAACTAAATAAATAGACATATTTTTAAAAAGATTTTTTTTTGACATTTTGGGTATACAGTTTCATGAGTTTTTACCAATTCATAGAATTCTTCACCCACCAGTGCATTCATGACACAGAATTATCTCATGACTCCACCATTCCCTTATGCTGCCCCTCTGTAGAGAATCCTTCCTCCTGTTCCACTCTGGCAACCATAAAACTAGTAACTGTCTCCATATGGTTTTGACTTTTCCAGAATATCATATAAATAGAAACATATATTTAACTTTTCAAGTTGAGCTTCTTTACCTAACAGATTTGAGATTCATCTTCATTGTTGTAAGTCTGCTTGATTTTTAAAATTTTTGTGCTTTGATGAAAATTTGAGCATTAAAAAGCACAACTAAGCCTGGGATTGTAGCTCAGCGGTACAGTATGTACCTAGTGTGTGTGAGGTTTAAGTCCTAGCACCACAAGAACAAGAAAAACAAAAACCCAATAATAAACCCATAAATTTAAAAAATAATTTATTATTTCAGAATGCATTCACAAGTGAAATCAGGCTAGAGGTAGGAAGAACCAGTGCTCAATGATTACTTTAAAATTCCTATTTACTTGGGGATTGGTGTGGAATGTAAAGGGAATTTTCAGCTGTATGCATGTAATAGGACTCCTTTATTTTAAACACCTGCATAGTGCAAAGATAGTCATTACTTTCATCCATATTTATGGAGTACCAATTATGTGTCGATCATTGTTCTAGGTGCTGTTATGGAACTTACATTCTTACAGAAGAGGCAGAGAATGGAGAGAAGCAAACAGATACCTGATGTCGGGTCATGATAAGTGCCGCTGGAAATGCAGAATAGTGAGGATGAAGATGGGAATGCTGTGAAAGTTTTAATTAAATGTTCAGAGATGATCTTTCAGGTAAGGGGACATTTGTTGGAGACCTGAGGGAGGGAGGGAGTGACCTGGTATATTATTATGGGATGGGGATTCCTAACAGAAATAAGAGTGAGTACCTAAAGTATTAGGCACTTGATTATTACAGCTGTTTGAGACCTGAGCACTGCTGATGACCAGAGCTCTAGTTATATGCCTTGAAAGAGCTCTGCAAACTTATGGGGAGCAGCTGCCCTGTGATGGTGACATCCTGGGGAAACATGACACTGCTCAGCTAGGCTTCTATTGACCTGCTTATGTGGTTATCTGCATATGCTACATGAGACAGGCCACTATCTGAGTTCTTAACAGTCATGATTTGGGCATTGTCTGCCAAGCAGCAGACCTTGAAGATCTAAATAGCAAAATTCATAGGAACAAATCATTTTAGAGCAGTGAGTCTCAATTCTCATGGTATGTCAGAATCACTATATATACTTCTACAGTTAGAAATCTCACAACCTGTCCCCAGAGATTTGATATTAAATAGACAAAAGTGGCAAAAGGCCCCTTGAGTTTTCTTAATGTGATTCTGATAGGTATCCAAACCTGTTTTGAAGATGTTTACTTACACCAGAAAAAAGTGATACAGTGTTTCCCAGGATTATTGATTTCCAATAAGGTTTACTCACACAAGATTCTGGCACTGGTATACAGTATCTTTATAGCAATTCAGTACACATTCCTAACACTTCAGTACTGATATCTGACATTTTAAAAGTCACTGGTGGAGAAAACAATTTGTCCCAAATGGTAGCTTTCCTTATTGTTCATGATTTTGTTAATTTACCTTTCATTGTCCTACAAGGTGAATCTGGAGATTATTTTGTTGGCATGACACAGTTGGTTAGGGGCTATTCTATTGTACACAACAAAAAGAGGATGATTTATCATGTCTTTTTTGACCTGACACACAAAACACTAATAACTGGAAGAGTGATTCCAACAATTCTCCAGAGCTGTTAAATTAACTAGGTTTATTAACAAATTAAATTAACTAGGTTTCAGAACAGAAAAAGAATTCCCAAATACCTAGAACCTTTATTTTCTCTCTTGTGGGCCTAAAGGAATAATCCATTTTTTCCCTTTTACAATATAATGGATACACATATAGCTGGCACCTTCTGATGATTTTCTACTTTCTACTGTTGTCTTGCCTTGCCAAAAACATTATATCTTTTGAAATTATACCTATGGACTTTTGTTACTTCCTTTGTGGATCTTTAATTGGTAGTGAACTCCAGCTCTATGACTCAAGATGGCCCAAGGCAGGTCCATTAGTAAAGCCATATGGAAGTTACTTCTGGTGAGAATCAGTAGATGATCCAACATTCAGATATTTTGTTTCCTAAATGAAATCAATCTGAATGATACCATAGAACATGGTTCCGAGATACACATCCTGACTGGAATTCACCTTCCAATCCAAATCATAGTAAGGGTTACTTAGAAGTGGTAAGTCAATAAATTCCATTCCATTTTAGGAGAGGGCAGTGAGTTAACATATTCATGACAGTACAGTTTCTATTTTAGCAGAATATTTTAGGTGTGCATGTTCATGTAGACAATTCCAAATTGTGAAAAATGACAGAACTGAGAATAAAGAAATAATTGGGCAGATTAGATGTATGCCTTTTAAACTTGGCCAGTGCCTGACAGTCCCAGGCCAAACCAAAAGCCATTTCCTGGCACTTACTAAATGGAACAATAAACATCTAATTAGTATTGATGTAGGTAGAAAAGAATATATATTTTTTTTTTATTTAGAGGAAAACTAGTTTCAATTCCTTTTAGATCTTTGCTTGACGCTTATTAATATCTGTCCAGCCATAAAAATTTCCCTCCCTACTCTTGCCTTTCCTGTCAAAAACCAATATAAGGGCTGAGGATGTAGCTTAAGCACTTTCCTAGCATTGTGAGGCCCTAGCTTTAATCCCTAGCACACCCCTGCCTTAAAGGTCAATGTAAATTAGAATGATAGGAGGAATAAGTATGATCTAGAAAATATTAAGAAATTTATTAGAACACTAAAAACTGTCTTTTGTACTTATATTATTAGGATCAGAGAAAGGAGTGTGGCAAAGAGGCAGCAAATTTATCTTATTTAGAATGGAGAAATATGTACTAGTCCAGCATGTTCCCAAGTCCCCTATAATCTATTCTTAAATTTTGGACTCCTATCATGTCTTTGATATTTCAGGAGCTAACTTAAACTTTACTATGCTACCCATTGATTCAAGGCTGTCTAAGTCAACTTCATGAAATTAAAGCCCTTGTCTGCTTTGACACCTCATAATTCTTGGTACATGGAATATACTCAATAAAGACTTGCTTAGGCTGCAGAGGCATCACAATACCTGATCCCAAATTGTACTACAAAGCTGTAGTAACAAATAGCATGATATTGGCATAAAACTAGATGAGGATCAATGACTAGAATGTGCAGAGAAATCCACAGGGACACAGTCATCTGATCCCTAACAAAGCTGTCAAAAACATACCTTGGAGAAAAGATCACCTTTTAGACAAACAGTGCTGGAGGAACTGATTTCCCTATGAACAAGAATGAAATTAGATTCCATTCTTTTCACCCTGCATAATAACTCAAAGTGGATCAAAGACCTGGGAATTCCACCAGAAACAGTATAACTGCTAGAAGAAAACATAGGGTCAACATTCCAACATATTGGCACAGGTAGTGACTTCCTTAATAAGCTTAAGAATAAAAACCAGAAATAAGTGCGATGGCATCAAATGAAAAATCTTCTGCACAGGAAAGGAAAAGAACATGAAGAGAACCTACAGAATGGGAGAAAATCTTTGAAAGCTTTTCCAAGGGAGGATTAATATCCAGAATATGTAATGAGCTCAACACCAAAAGGCAAATAACTCAATCAAAAATAGACAAAAGAATAAACAGTCACTTCTCAAAAGAAGAAATGCAAATAACTGACAAACATGAAAACATGTTCAACAGCCCTAGCAATGAGGGAAATGCAAATCAAAATTATACTGATATTTCATATCACTCCAGTTAGAATGGCAATGACCAAGAACACAAATAACAACAATTGCTGGTGAGGATGTGGGGGTAAAGATACACTTATATATTGTTGGAGGGGCTGCAAATTAGTGCAACCACTCTGGAAAGCAGTATGGGGATTCCTCAAAAGGCTAGGAATAGAATTCGTGTATGACCCTGCTGTCCCACTATTGGTGTATGTATATCCCAAAACACTAAAATCAGCATACTGTAGTGATATATGCATATCAATGTTTATTGCAGCTCAATTCATAACAGTCAAGTTGTATAACCAAGCCTAGATATCCACAAACAGACTAATGGACAAAGCAAATATGAAACACATACCCCACACCTGGAGTTTTACTCAGTCATAAAGAAGAATGAAATTATGTGATTTGCTAGTAAAAGGAAGGAACTGGGGAATATCGTGCTATAAGTGAAATAACCCAGACTAAAAGTTGAGGGTTGAATTTTATATGTGGAAAGTAGGGAAGGGGTAGCAAAAACAAAAAGAGCTCCCCAAATAGGAAGGAGACTCAATATTGCGTATAGGAAGGGAGGAGGAGAGTATATAGGGAAGTCCTAGGGAATGAAATTCCCAAATTATGCTATGTCCATGTAAAAACATGCTACAATGAGTTTATATATAAGACGAGATCAAGTGGATCAGGGAGAGAAGAGGGAGGAAAAAGGAAGGTATTAGGGAATGAGATTGATGCTTTATAATTATACATAATTTGTTCAATTTAAAAAAATACACAACATTGGCTTTATTGAAGGGAAGGGAAGGGGAGGAAAGGTAATGGATTGAGTCCAAGCTTACTGGTGTGCCATACTAGATACAGCTTCTTGCTTTGTTACTAATCATTCCCTGCATAGGTCCTTGAATACCTCTAGGTGGCTTACTTCACATACAGTACATCATACCCTGCTACCTGCACACTCTACTAGACATGCCCTTCTCCTCTTCCTCCTGGTTCAACTGGTAAGATCGTAGGTCCATTTAAAACCCCATACTATCTGGGGACATCACTAAATCTGTATTAATTGCTCCTATGCTACCTATACCTTGTGCTACACATACTGAGGTGCCCCTTCATCAGTGTACTGTTTTACTGCTAGACGTTTCAACTTATGGTATTCATATGAGTCCTTCATAAAGACAGTAGCTTCAAGATTTCTGCATTTCTTTAGCACAGAGTACACAGCAGACATTGAATCAGCATTAATCCATTCATTGTTCATGTCAAGTAGCATTTTAGGTACCACAGTTCACAAAACTTTAAGAACCCTTATCCTCCTGGAGTTTTTTCTAGTCAGAGAAGGCTGATAACAATATATAGGTAAAATACATAAACAGAGAAGGTAAAGAGTGTGTGTGTACATATGCACATGTTACCAAGGAGAATATTTGAGGAAAAAGTGTTCCTATCAGAGGGAACTACAAAGTGCATATACACTGATGTGGACATGGATCTGAGCTGTCTGGGGACATAGCAGTGAGGAAGTGAGTGGCTGAAGCAGAATGAGCAAGCGGGGGTGTAGTGAAAGATGAAAATAAAGGGTGTGTGCAGGGTTAGATCCCAGAGGTCATACAGGCCACAGAAAGGACTTTGGTTTTCAATCCGAGTGAAAAGTCACGAATGGAAGAATGGTGAGCTCCAGCCCACAGTTAACAGGGACATTCTGGCTGCTGAACTGAGAGCAGACTTTAAGGGAGCATTAAAAAAAAAGCACTAAGACAAATCTAGGGAAAATACGATAGTGTTCAGACCAAAAGGCTAATAGAGAGTAGAAGAGGTATGAGAAGTAGTTAGAGATGGATGTATTTTGAGGATACAGACAACAGCCTTTGGATGGAGGATGTAAAAAAGAACAGTTGAGGATAATTCAGTGATGTGGGGCTGAAGGGTTTGGGGAATGAAAGATGAAAAAGTTATTAAATCAGGTTAGGAAGACGGGGAGGTTTGGGGGGTTTGGAGGTTGAGTTTGAGAATTCCAGTAGACATCTTAGTGGTGATGCTGAATAGGCAGTTTGGTATTTGTGCCTGGAATTCAGAGAAATATCAGCAAAGAATGAAATGATCTTTAAAAGGAGTGAATGTATTTGGAAGAGAGAAAAGTCCAAAGGGTTTAGCCCTGGGCTCTCCAAGATGTCTAGCTGATGAGGAAGAATCGACAAAGGAGTAGCTAGGGCAATAGAAGGAAAACCAGAAATGTGGTTCCAGAAACCAAGCAAACTATTTCAAAGAGGACAAAATGGTCCACCATGTCATCTGTTGCTTGTGGTTAAGTAACATAAGGGGTAAGAATTCACCTCTAGATTTAGCAGTGTGCAGATCACTCTTGATCTTGACTAGTTCTTGTGACAGCATAACTGGAATAGATGTGAGAGAAAAAAGGAGAGCAAGTACAACATACACAAGTCTTTAAATGAGTCTTGCTATAAAGATATGAAGAAAAGACAGTTTGAGGGGAATATGAAGTCAAATATGAGGAGAAAATGCATTTTTTTATGTGTATGGAGTTTCCGTTGGAACAGCAAATACTGATGCAGAGATGGGGAAGGAGTGATAGTTTTTTATCTAGATAGTTTGAATGGGATCTAATGCTAAAGTGATTGTGAGGTGGGTTAGCCATTGCTAGAATGTATCTTAACACTAAGCAGAACATTCTGGTAGATTTACAAGCTGGGATAGGTGTGATGAGACCTACTGGATGTTCTCCTCTATTTGCCCCCATTTTCTCAGTGATATAGGATGCAAGTTCATAAAAAGAGATTGACATTAGAAAGTTTAAGAAGAGATGCTGAAAAGTCTTTGGGAAGAATAGGAAAGTGAATTGAAAGGAATATTTATTTATGATGTCTGGGCAGTGATATGAGAGCTGGTTGATCGTAAACTGAAGGCCATGACCAAGTTCAGCTTATAAATGTAAGTACAGGAACTAGATTTTCCAGGATTGCAGATGTAGAAAAGAAACATGACAAATATTTATTGATTCTGATTCAACTTTGAACAAAACTTATTTCTGTCATCATATAGATATTAGTGGGCAGTTTACCCTTGAGATCATATGCCTGTCCCACCACTGTTTGGTTATCATGAAATCAAAAATCCACAAAGGCCAATATTCTGAAATACTCACCGCCCTTCAAATCTGTGTTTTAAAAAAAATCAAACAATTCTTTTTGCATCATATCTGTGACCTGTGAGAAAGCAATAAATTATGATAAAATATTACTAATTTGATAAAACAATTTTTATAGCCATATCAATGTTTATAGCAGCACAATTCACAATAGCTACATTATGGAACCAACCTAGATGCTCTTCAGTAGATGAATGGACAGGAAAACTTTGGTGTGTGTGTGTGTATACACACACACACACACACTGGAACATTACTCAGCATTAAAAGAGAATAAAATCATGGCATTTGCAGGTAAATAGATGAAGTTGGAGAACATAATGCTAAGTAAAGCAAGCCAATCCCCCAAAACCAAAGGCTGAATGTTTTCTTTGATATGAGCATGCTGACTCATAATGGTGATGGCTGGGCAGCATGGGAGGAATGGAGGAACTTTAGATAGTGCGGAGGGGACATGGGGGTAGGAATAATGGTGGGATGAGTTAGACATCATTCCCCTTAGTACATGTATGAAGACACAAATGGTATGAAAATACTTTGTGTACAGTCAGTAACTTGAAAAATTGTGCTCTACAGGTGTAATATGAAATGAATTGCATTCTGCCATCATGTAACCAATTAGAATAAATAAATAATTTAAGAAAAATAAAATACGAAAAAGGAAAAAAATGAAAAGAACTCTTAAAATTACCTTAACTTTGTATTTGGAAAAAGAAGCATGTGAGGTTACGATATTTTTCTGTTTCTAAGTTCCAATGCAAAGATAATTCAAAAGAGTTCCCCAAACTTATCCTGATACTTTAGTGACAATAAATTAGACTGCAAATGGTTTCAGTTACTCTCCATTTAATATGATTTCCTGGACTGAGGAAACTGTAGCTAGCAGAAATATCCTAAGCAACAACCACGAGAACACACCAAACAACATATACCACAACTTGAAAAAAACAACATGCTTTGCTGCTCTGGGCTCTTTAAGTTCAAACTCCATAGTTTAAAGTGGGAGGTAGAATCACAAAGCAGTTTAACATGAGAAGGTCAAGTGTGCTACCGAGGCAAAGGCTGCTACTCACCTCATAACCCTTCAGAGAGGGGCCCACTAGGACCACTGGCCACATGGAAGGTACAACATCATAAGGAGGAGTGTGCTCTGTCTGCAGAGAGAGAACATGCATTTAGATGTTTCACAGACAGGGGAAACGTAGGATTTTGCATCTAATAAAATAACTTTGCTGAACTCTAATATGAGGCACTGGTTTTCCAGTCATTTAAATTTTTTTCTACTTGCCTCTTTTCTAAATAAACCCAATCAAAGGTTGGTGGGTTTATTTTCCTGAATTTCACGTTACTGAATAGTGCAGAGATTTTCTTGCTCATCTCAAGAAATGCTATTATCATAATAGTTCCAAAAGCATAAAGTGCCACTTTTGAACAAAAAACTAGTTGTAGAACAAACAGAAACATGCCTCATGCAGAATAGGTGCCATAGGCTTGACTGGAAGTTAATATTGCTTTTCAAATGCATTTGAGTTTTTTGAAGAATTGAGATGATCATGGTTAATTACGGAAAAAAGAAAAATTCTATTTTCTTTGTATCTTAGATGTTTGTCTTACCTGCATAAAGCCCAATTTCAAAACATTGTGAATCTCATTACCAAATACTTGAAAATTCTGTTTTGTGAGCATTTAAGTTGGCATGAATGTATATTCCAGTAAACAGTAATTATGAGCACTGTTTCCAGGTTAATAATTAATGCTTTTGGATTTTTAGTTTTTATATGTTGGCATTTAAAAACATAAATGTAAGATTTGTGTCTCAGAAGATGATTAATGTGTAATAACATTCGACAGTGCTTCAGTGCCCTCCAAAGATTAATTATCAACTTGCATATCTAATATACTTCTCAAATGTAGTTTAGTTAGTGTTTCTATTACATAACTAATTCATGTTTTTCTGCAGGAATTTGTTTCTTTTCTGGAAGTGTAGGGGAGGAGATAATTTTTGTTGTAATTTCTAAAACTATCAACATTTTTCAGCTTTCTTCAAATACAGTTTTTTCAAAATAATTATATATTACCTAATTTGATTACATTAAGACTGATTTGTTTGATAGTATTTGTATATTGTATTATTTTAATAACAGAAAATATTAAATTGATCCAGAAATAATCTTTTTAATAAAAAAAGAAATGCAGGAGAGCAATAAATATGGCCTTAGACACTGGGAAAGTTAATATTAATTTTTTCTCTATATAACTCTTTTTTGGTTAAGGAGTACCCTTCTCCACTAAGTATATATATTCATGAAAATATATATACTTAAAGAATTACATGTACCAAAAGAACAATGCTTTTTAAGTATTTTAAGAATTTGGTAAACTAATGTGCAAATGTAATTTTTGTATCAGCCTGTCATTGAAAAACATTTTATTGTTGCTTAAAATTGCTTATTATAAAGTTTCTCACTTTGTTTGAATTTAAGTTGCTTGTGGGAATGATTTAAAAAGCATTTCAAATTCAATAGTTTCTGTCTGAGATTTCACCAATATTTGTAGACAGCATGATCAAGGGGAAGAAAAATATTACTGTGACTGTGCTGTCATATTTTACTGATTAAAATTTTACCTAGCTCTTAAAATTAATTTTAATAGACACAATTAAGGTAGGATACATTTTTGAACAGAAAAAAAAGAGACAAACATAATACAGTGACAGCACCAATGCCACACAAGCACCACTCTAAAAGCAACCTAAAACACAGAAAACAGTCTTATTGTTGAATCTCAGGCTTTTTTTTTCCTGAGCTCTATGTTGAAAGTTACCACAGATTTGATAACATAAGAAGAATGAATACCAGTGCCGAAGGCATCATAAGCATACTTACTAAATTATTATGTTATACCACCTGGGATATTACTGAAAATGTTTAGAAGCCAAGTCCTTATAACTATGCAGTATAAGAACACCTTTCCCACCATCATAATTAGGAATATAAATTGCATGCATTTTTAATAACAGCTACCAAGAAATTTTATTTCCAAGTCTTTAAGTCTAAAGTGGCACAGTGTTTAACAGCTCTTTCGTTCCTCCAATCTGTGACTGCCAACTAGCAAAGGGTTCCCATGCTGGTAATCAATTGGCTTCTTAATAAGGTAGCTACAGAAATTACCTTATTTGATGGAATATTGGTACTTTGTCCCCTATTGATAAAAAGTATGTCTTTTTTGTGGGGGAAGGATGCCAGAGATTGAACTCAGGGGCACTCAACCACTGAGCTACATCCCTAGTCCTATTTTGTATTTTATTAGAGATAGGGTCTCACTGAGTTGCTTAGCACCTTGCTAAATTGCTGAAGTTGGCTTTGAACTCGGAATTCTCCTGCCTCCGCCTCCCGAGCTGCTGGGATTACAGGCATGTGTCACTGCACCCAGCCAAGAATACGTCTATTTTATCTTCCCTTTCCTACTTACCCTATTTTGTTTGAATCATTTAGTGAAAAATTTGTGATAAGCTCTTTTTAAAGTTGTGAAATTTAAGGGTAAGCAAACTTCAAACACTATCTTGACCAGCATCATGGTTTAAGTGGCTGTTCTTGTCCTGTGATGTCCAGAGTGGTTTACCAATGATGGTTTTCTAAGTTCCTAACCTGTGGACACTGCTGGTCACTTGGCTGCAAGATTTAGCTGTGATCAGAAGATAGGACCAGAAAGATAGGCCCACTGGAGTGGATGAATATTAAGTTGGGGCTTTCTGTATTAACACAAAAATCCAGGTGTTTTAAGTTTTGCCTTAAGTTCTGAGGTCTTCCCTTCTTAAGGTATCCTAAATTTATTTTTTTTAAAAAAACAACTAAGTGTAGGGTTCAGTATATGACACAATGAGTTAATTAACCTAGAGTTCCTCTACAGAGTAAAATACTTGTTTGCAGAGGAAAAGATTTTAGTATTGAGAAACTATGGGGCAGAGAGTATTCCCATGTTTGTGCTAGGTTGGTGACATTAGGAAATATGAGTCTAAAAGACAGCAGAGTAGCTTCTGGAAAGTGGCTTATAAATGAAGGGGAAAAAATGGAAATTTGGGGGTATGTGTTCCTTTAAAAAATAATACTTGAAGCTACAAAACATGCTGAAAGGAATCAGGCTATCTGGTATAAAGAGAGCTCAGGAATTCCCTGGAATTTCCAGTCAGGGGACAAGCAGCATCAGTGCGTAGCATCTTGGTTGGCCAATGGCAAAAGCTCTATGCATGGCCACCAGCCCCATTGTCCAACAGGTGAGATGCTGAAATCTGACTGATGGAGAAGGCAAGAACATTGGGAGAGTATTTATATATGACAATAGGAAAAACTCACAGTAAACTGCCAAAACAAGCCTGCAGTTTTGCACTGGTCTTGTTCATCTGCAGATTTTGTACCTAGTGGATTAGAAGTTTAAATACTGACTAAATTAAAAATTGAATCATCTTTTTTTAGTACAAGCTATGTATCTGGATATCATAAATCAGTATCTAATAACTGCTTTAATATGCTTGATTATTAGTTAAATTTCTGGAAAAAAGAAAGAAACAAAGACAGAATAAGCATGCACAATTGAGGTGCATTAGATGGAGTTGTCAGTGTTGGACATCCTTTGAATGCTGAAACAAATTCCCTTGGTGGTAGATATTATTCCATCAAAAAGAATAAGTACTGTAATGGTATTTTAACAGGCCACTGAATTTAGCCGGTTTGAAATGCATGGACTCAATTAGCTGTTGATAGGTTCTTTTCTTAGGACAGAAATTATTGTATTTAATAAAACTGTGAGAATTAATGCTAATGATGCCAGTGGCAGGATAAACACAGCTTATGTCAATGTAAACTTACCAATTTCTGCTTCTGCTTAGCTACAGCAGCGTGGAAAAGAAACAAAGAATAACAGAGCATGCATGTTATTGGCTTGTCAAAGGACACAGACAGTCAACAGGACTAGAAATGTGACACAGTGCAGTTGAGCGGGTGGACAACAGGAGCTGGGAAGTTCATGTTACCTTCTTAAAGAAGGGCATTCTTTTCTCTTTGGAGTGGGGTGACATTACACTGTTTGCACTGGGCTTAGGGGAGCGGTGGTTTGCTGGAATATCATTTTCTTCTGCATCTAAGCCAGTAGCATCTATGTCTATAGCTATATACAGACAAACAATTCAAAAATCATCAGGTGGACAGGAGAGGAAAAACAGGTTATAAAGAAAATAAAATGAAACCAAATAAACTAACCACTGTAAAAGAGCTATCATAAATAAGTGTTCAACACAGTACACAAAGAAAGTAAAATTTAAAGGTACAGCACATTAAGAACACAATGTAATCAAATCTGATAAAGCTGAAAGATACCCTTATCATATCTGTTTGCTTGAGCAAATCTATTCCATGTTAGATCTCTTGAATATTTTGAGAAATGTTTTTAATTTATAGTTTCAGATATAATGTTGCTATTCTCCACATAGATTATATAAAACTACAGTACAGAACATTCTGCTTCACTTTGTACAGTGTCTTAACCCAGCTTTTAGATAATAGGCAACTATATTGAAAACTTAACAGGATTTGCCTCATATTTCTAATTTTGTGGAAAATAGGGGCCATGTGAAAAGATTTACTACAATTGCAACAGGCATTTGAGGGAAAGAGAATAGAAAATCCTCAATCCAAACAGCACAGAGAGGGATTCAGGATAGACAGGATTAAAATAAATGGCAAGTGCACACTCAGAAAGGCCTGATCAAAGACTAATTGGAAAACACTGGATCTGATGATATCCCAATGAAGTCAGTCTAATAAAAACAATAAGGCTTGTGGTGACTTATGAAGCCACTGGTTATAACCCATTAGGCAGAATGGAGGGCACAAAGACCTAAGATAATAGGTCACTGTTCTTTTCCACTGTACAGTGAGGGTTTGGGATTGTTGCTTGACATCCTTCCATTTGAAATCATTCAACATAAAAATACTACTCTTAAAAAGTAGCAAATGGGAAAAGGATGCATAATCTCAGAGTTTATAAAAATGTTTCCACACGTAATTATGATACAATTCTTTCAACTATAGAAGCACTTAAAAATAAGAGGGTTGACGTTGATATAAGATTTAAAGGCTGAACTTAGAGTTTATGCTCTCAGTAATAACTCGGCAGGGCAGGACTCAACCTAGTTCTCCCATTGCAGTAAGTCCATTCTTGTCCCTATACCATGCTGCCCTCCAGTTCAGTCCTTCTCAATCTGGGCACACACTTTCAATTCCTTTTGCTTCTTCAAGGGGGTCATGTCTTTGGTATCAGGATTCAGGAGGGTATCAAGAGTTGAGCTCAGTAGAAAATTATTTTATAGTTGAGATTAGATCAGGAAGATGAAAAGAAAATTTACTTACCATGTGGGAAAACACCATATCATACATGTTAGCCCTCTAACAAAAACCACAGTACTTTCAGATTGAAGGAATGATTTACCATTTGGAACAACAGATTGCTTGGTGTTGCAACACATATACATTCCTGTGACATACAAGCTGAGTTGATGCTCACAATAGTCTCTTTTAACCTTCCAAAGAAGGGGAGATCATCTTATAGGCATGTTATTTTTCAGTTTTGTGGTTATTAAGGATTTTAGATCATTCAGCCATTTGGAAATTAGGATCTCATTTAATTTTTCTGTTTCATTTGATAAGGTCAAAAACCTGTGATGGAGTGAATACCTGGCACTGTTTGTACAGTGTTACAAATACCAGTTTGGGCTTGCATAATAGATCAGGTACCGTCTTCTATCAAGGGAAAGTAGTAATAAACTAAATTAATTCCACATATTTACCTAGTAAATATGTCTTTCTTTTTACTGTCTATGCATATGGAGTAACTAAAAGGTTCAGTGTGTGGTGTGCCAAGAAATTATAAAATGTGCCCAGGGCTTTGAACCTACCCTGGCTTTTATAGCACACTATGGTTAACCCTTTGCTCATATAGGTATGTTTCATTATGGGGTTTATTGAATGATTATCATGGGAAAAGTCTGAAAAATAGAAAGTTTTGAGGAATAATTTTTCTGGAATCCTAAAAAGGAAGACTATTGTTAGTACTTTTCTGGACTAAGGAGAGGATCTGGGCCATTATTTCATTGTTCCTGTAACAGGTCTTAACCAATATTAAATACATTTCCTTTCTGGCCATAGATTTACACATACTCTTTCTTTTTTTCCACCTCTTATTTGGCTTAGTAAGGCTCCAATCAAGGGACAGTTCCCTCTGAATGCCTTTCTGAAACTAAGGGTGCCCAATTGGAGGTCAAAGTTGATAGTACTCTGGGATGGCAAATTTCATGAACTGAATTTTATGCTTTGCCCACTAAACCCTGTCTGCTGTAATCATCAGATGAATTTGTTTTAAAAGGAAGAGTGGAAATGCATAAATGTTGTGATGTGCTCAGATATTTGGCTACCCACACACATAGCCTGAGTGAGGACTAAAATTTATCTTTATTTCAACACAAGGGCCCCATATCCCAAAGAGACAACTTTCCAACTTACTGGTTCTGAATTTAGTTAACTTAAGTCTAAAAGCATTTGGGTTTTCTTTATAACACTGATAATTCAAGAATATGTGGTCACTTTCAGAACACATCAAAAAGAGAATCTTTTTTTCACAGTTCTGTATAGTATGTTGGATTCACATGGTTCTCCTTTTACTAAGAGATGTTACTGCTTTTTAAATTCAGAACTGTATTTCCATACCTTGGCAAACATTAATATTTAGTTGGAAAAAATACTTTGAAAATAGCTTTTTCAGTCCTCCTTAGTAGCATTTATGTTTATATATGTGCATACATGTATATGCATGTATGTATGTAATTATGTACAGAGCCTTGGGAACATTTTTTGAAAGGTATATTTTGTTTTATCTCAGAACTTGGGTCAAGGTGAGCAGAGCTCAAGGGTGATGTGTCTACACACATGCAGGTGTGTGGCGTACTTCCCCATTATGCAAATGTGAAGTAGAAAGTTTTCCTTTCCACACCCTTGAGAACATCCATGCACATTTACTTCAGTCAGATGCTAATATTCCTTGGTCTAGCAATGATTGAGGGGAATTATAGATAGGGCCTCTGAGAAACAAAAAGATGAAATTATAGGCCAATCCACACTTGATAATTGGGGTAGTTGTTCCTGGATCCTCTAAAATTTTCTGAAGGTTTACCTTAGATCTATTGAGCTATTGATGTAAAAATTACCACAAAAAAGATATGCTTATTATTCATTTCACAGTTGATCACATCTCCAAGCCAGTCGGTCAAATGTTTTATTCTCTTGGTATTCAGAGAAGTTATTCCAAAGTCCTGTGTCTGTATAAAACTTTGGTGAAGTTTAAAGTCATCTTTATTTTATTATATTCTTCATGGAACTTATTTTTAGTAATGATAAACATATGACTATAAAATGAAATTTTATTTTACATATACACCAACTTATTCTCCAAAATGCATGCACTGGTTTTCATTATATGGCTAGAATGATTAGATGGCTACAGTCTGGTTAGAGGAAATGAAAGAACTGTACTGGCCAACAAAAGAGGGGCTTTATCACAATGTGATGTAGCATTTTTTTCCATCTTAAGAGCCTAGTAGCAGTCCTCAGGAATCCTGGAGATATTCTTTTACATATATAGGAAATGTATGAGTCTATGTAGGAATCTGTACAGCTTCACACATTTGAGTGGAGCAGGATTAGGTTCCTTTCTTCTGTGCATTCAGGGAAGACCTTCTTCCTAATGCTCAAGGGAAGATACAAGCCTCACATAATAGCTACAGTAGTTTAATCTTCCCTTCAACCACCCTGTTACTTCATTTTGAGCATCTTAGAATTGCTGCAAGTTATAAGCTCATTGCTTTTGAAATCAATATGCATCCTAATTTCTCAATGTGTTCAGATTTTACTCACTTAAAAAGAAATCTGTAGTTTTTGCTAAATCTCTAGTTTCTAAAAGCTGTCCACATTCAGGAACTTGGTATGATTATTAATAGAAGAATCGTGTTCTTAAGACACTGTAGTCAGAGTGCCGACAGTTTCTTACTTTTCTATAGATGCATAATTCTCTTTATGATTTTTTTTCTCATTTCCAGCTTCTTGGAAATCACACACAAGATCATTTTGCTATAACACTCTGGCAGCCAATCCTTATAATCCTACTGACCCCCAGTTATGTTGTATAAAATCCAAGGCACTGATTATGAGCTTTCATGCTAAGACAGTGAGTGTTCTATTGATATAGAAATGTAAGCTCTACTCAAAATGCTAGAGTTGCCACATAAAACAAAATACACTTAAATTTGATTTCCAGATAAAAACATTTTTTTAGTTTAAGTAGGATCCATAAATTTTCAGTGTTAAGTATTTCCCATGAAATACATACTTAGACTAAAGATTATTTTTGTTTACTTGAAATTTTCAGCTTTAAATGCTGTCCTTTATTTTGTTTAGCACTTATAAGAATAAATCCATTGCTTTGGAAAAAATAAGTAGTGTTACTCTGCCTACAAGAGTTTTTGTTGATATTTCTGTGCATTGTCTATGTCTTCCACAGAGCCTGTCTAGTGTTTCTTCTGAGAAGCTGATCACTCCATCTTCACTTAATTGTCCATTCCTCACTCTATTCTAAAGTTTGAATGCTATGTTCTCTTTTTATTTAATTCTGAAGCCCTACAACTCACACTATGCTGTGATAGTTGGTGGGCATTCACTTCTTTATTGCTATGGTCATCTATAGTAACTCAGAGTAAATTGACACACTTTTTTTTTTCACCCGAAGCCAGAAAAAGTTCTCCAAATTCTTGCTAACTCCACAAGTTAGTTTTTTATTTAGTTAGTTTTGATTTCTGATATATCTTAGCATTTGTAGGATTGACAGAGTGATTCAGTGTATGTGAATTCATGAAACTAGATCAGACTGGGGGAAGCATGAAATGCAGTATATACTGTTCAGCACTTATCACCTACTTACCAGATGATGGAGGTGTAGATTTTCTGGAACTAGGAACAATGTCACCCAAACTGGATGAAGAATTTCCTCCTGATTTACTGAAGTAAAGCAAAAACTCATATTAAATCTGATACTTATTTCAGATTCTAAAACATTCATACAGCTTAATAGACATGCTACTTGATTGTATTTTTATTGAACTTTAAAATGTATTTTCTTTTTTCTTTTTCTTTACAAGAATGTGAACAGTAATTTCCTGGTGGAGACTCTGGAGTACTTGAAATGATTATGTGATGGTCTCTGTTCACATTTTCAAATCCGAGATTTTATTTTAAAAAGCCTTCAGAGAATAGAAGCAAACTAGGATAATTTCTGCAGGCTTCAGGTTCTCTAGCCAGATCAGAAGTGACTAAACAACAGAGACTTCTTCTGCTTTTTTTTTTTAATTTGGAGGCCTTCTGAGTTAGTGAATACAAAGAATATTATTGCTAACACCCAAGTTGAATGTTTTCTTCTTGTTTAGTTCCAGCTCCTTTGTCTTAGCTTCATTATTTTTACTATACTAAGATTCAAAGTGCTCAAGCCTTCATGGGCAACCTATAAAAGTAAAACAAAGCAATTTTAAAGCTTGCTAACCTTTCACATGAAAAAATGTGAAACAGAGTACTTTATGATTTAATCAGCAATTAGTACCCAGAATATTTCATAAGCATAGTTAATATGGAGAATTAAACTGGGTTAATTTAGAAATGATCTGAAGAGCATATCCTTGAAAACCACCAAATTCTAAAATTTGATAGAAGATACATTTCTGCATCTTAGAACCTTTGGAGCTAATATTAAAACAATAGCATTGGCCGCTTGGTGGCTCATGTCTATAATCCCAGTGGCTCGGAGCTGAGGCAGGAGGATCACAAGTTCAAAGTCAGCCTCAGCAAAATCAAGGTGCTGAGCAACTCAGTGAGACCTCATCTCTAAATAAAATGCAAAATAGGGCTGGGGACCTGGCTCAGTGGTTGAGTGCTCCCGAGTTCAATCCCCAGTACCAAATAAAAAAGCATTTATGGTTTTCATCAGTGTACAAGAACGGCAATAACATATTACTCAAATTCACAAATGAAGATGGCAATCAGCATCTTTTTCTTTAAATATTTTTAGTTGCTGATGGGCATAGTACCTTTATTTTATTTATTTATTTTTTTATGTGGTGCTAAGGATTGAACCCAGTGTCTCAAATGTACAAGGCAAGCACTCTACAGCTGAGCCACAACCTCAGCCTGACAAGAAATACCTTAAAAGAGGACACAGAATTTGGGCAAAATGATCCCATTGCTTAATGTTTATTATGCATGAGCAAGAATCTAGTTGAAAGAATTCGTCACAGTGTCTGTGAATCAAAGGGCAATATTCACTATATTAATGTTATAGTGAATATTAATATGAAATCTCAGCAACAGTAAATAATAAAAAAACTGAATCATTGCTGTTATTCTAGCATTTTCATATATAAAACAAACATGACATATCAAAAACCTATTAAGTAACTACCAGGGGGGCTCTACATCTATTTTAAGTTTTTAAGAGATACTCCTTTATATTTAATAAGTAACCAGACAGTATGTAAAATTAGTAAGAAGTAGTATTTATAGAGGCAGTTTCTGGCAGTTATGTAAGGACACCTATTACCAAAACCAAAACATTTTCTTCCAGAAGTTTATTGTATTTTCTTTTTCTAAAACACTAAGTATAATTTCAGTTTAAGTGTGGGTTTATTTTACATTCTTTTTGCAGTTTAATAGTCAAAATATTATTTTAGCTGTGTAGTATTTTGACAGGTAATCCTCAGTTAAAATGTCCAGGATGCAAATTTGCCCTTTACTTTTTTGGGGGGACGTGGGGAGGGGTACCGGGAATTGAACTCAGGGACACTCGACCACTGAACCACATCCCCAGCCCTATTTTGTATTTTATTTAGAGACAGGGTCTCACTGAGTTACTTAGCACCTCGCTTTTGCTGAAACTGGCTTTGAACTCATGATGCTCTTGCTTTAGTCTCCTAAGCCACTGGGATTATAGGTATGTGCCACAGCACCCAGCCAGTCCTTAACTTTTACTTGTATAAAAAATGCCGAATTTGTAAACCACATCCAAGTGTAATCGCCTTTTCTGTCCGTTTTGATAGTTTACTGGAATTTTGAAACACTGCTCCAGACTCTGTCTTAATTTTTTTTTAATGTTAGGAGACAAATGAAAAAACCTACAAAGGCAGGAAGTGTTTTTATTCACTTAGGCAAGTTTGTGTTTAGAGATGGGGCTGAATCCTGAGAACTAAAGGAAAGATTATACTTCTATCTGAAAAGTTAACCCTGGAATTAATTATAAGATGCTATGAACTTGACAGTTGTAAATGCTACTTAATGAGGATGGCTATTCCAAACTGACACATTCCATTTCATTTGTTGATACTTGGGTAAAAATATCCTTGCTGACATTTAAAATGTTATCATTGACAAAGGAATTTGCATCATCATATGAACAAACAAGACATAAAGCATAGAGAAACAGAAACCAAGCTGTCCAAATTAAACTAAAATCTTGCCTGTAGCCCATCCTTCATGTGGGGAGAAGTTTGTCATGTATGTCCTTGGACTTGTCTGCATAGGTTTCAGTTTAAAATTCACCACCTGTCTGGGCAGCCCCCTAGTGAGTTGTCCAGTGAAGGGTAAATAACCTCAAGCCTGCTAGGAAGGATTATTCAGCCCCAGCCGATTACATAACTCACATAATCGCTATCTGCAAAGGCAGTTTTAACTTGTTTCATACCTAGTATCTCTTTAAATACTTAAAAGTGGATAGAACTGAAAATTGAGTTTCTTAGGTGAAAATGAAACTAACAGATGACAAGAACTGCTATTTGCCAATCATGTCTGAGACTGTCATCTCTAAAACATCTCCCTGCCATGCCAGGCAGCTAAAGACACTCAGATTAGTCACCACGGCTGCTCTGTGCCAGAGTATTTTCAGCAAATGATTAGGACTTCAGATTTCCTCTGCACTGAAGCTGGAATTTAATACTGTATGACCTTAGCTATTTTCATTAATGATCATATTTAACTTTAGTTCTCTACCAAATGGGATGAAGTTTTTAAAATGCAGTATTTATGCTATCAATAGACCATATCACCAGGCTACTTTCAAATACATAAGACTGTAGAATACAAACAGTATATATATGATGTTATACTCTGAACTTTTTCACAAACTCTTGACATTTTTCTCATACCTGGAGTAGAATTTCCCTTGCTTGGCTCTCTGCTCATGCTGTAGCCTCATGTTTTCTAGTTTAACTGGGCTTGGAATGAATCTGATTTCACAGCCTTCTTTAACCAGTCGCCCTATCCACCAGTCATTATTAAATTTCTAAACACAAAATCAGAAGTGTTAAAATCAGAAGTTCAAATCTTTGAATCCTTTTTCTTCCACATTAACCATTTTCAATGGAGAGAGAATGTGACAATTACAATGAACTATGCCTTAAATATCAAAACTCAAGAAGCCCTTAGGTTTATGGGTTTAATGCGTTTGGTGTGTGCAGCAGTCCATTAAAGGCTTTACGCTTTCTTCTTTTGCTCGGTGCTTGCTGGCTCAGATTCCCCCTGGCCCCCGGGGCTTGGCGCCAGCCCTGGTTTCTTGTGTGCACGCCAAAGAGGCCAGCTCCCAAGGCCTTGAAAGATTTGTGGTTTCTGTTTTCATATTTCAGCCTATAACGGTCATGTGGGAACGTCCTGACCTGCTTGGGTCTGATAAGATTCCTGGTTGAAGGCTTAGTATGAGTCGACAAGAACCACCTATTCCCCTCCGTCCTTGCTCCCGCCTACCAGTAACTTTCCATTCTGTCTGCAAGAAATATATAAGTATGAGCTGAGATAATAAAGTCAGTCTTCCCTGGATGAAGAACCTTGGTGTCCTGTGAACTCTTTTAACCCCGACGTCTCTCGCCGGACTCGGTCCATTTCGCCGGACGCGGCAGGTGCTGCCTTTACGATGGGGTAGAATTCTGTCACAGTTGCTGTTGTCACCATGAGTAGGACAGGCTTTCTAGGTTCAGAGATTAATAGCTCTTCCTAGTGAAAGACCATCAGGAACTAGGAAGAATTAGAGATTTTTCCCTTAAATAATCAGATTAACTAGAAGAATTAAGAGTGAGATAAATACCGGAATCTATCTGAAATATTTTGTGTTTGTAAAACTGCACAAAGGTAAATTTTGCTAACAGAATTCACACATGATTTTTCTTTATGTTGATGCTGATACTTTATCTCCTATAGGTAGAATATTTATCTTTAGTCTGTATAATTTAATTTCATTTTCCTCAACTGAATAAGTCTATTCTGGAACACTTCAAAAAAGAATATTCATTGTTTTCTTTTTCTTTCCGTGGTAGAAAGAGATTCTCCTCTGAGCACTATCCATCAAGAGGAGACCTTATGTTACTCTAATTTCTTGTTATAGTGAGGTTCTAGGCACACTACTACTTCTGAAAACTTTTTCTGTCTTTTCTATATAACCAATATTTTATATCTCTTTTATGTTACTTAAATGATAGTCTTTTAATTGGCACTTATTACCTCTTTATAATGTTTAGTGCATTGATAAGTTAAATTTACATATGTAAAGTGTTACACTATGACATATGTAAAATGCTCCAATTGTAAATCCCTCCAGATCCAAGAAAAATATCATGTGCACACACACAATATTATGTAGGGGGACTTTCTGTCACTTAATAAAATGTCCCACATAGCAGGCATTTCATACATGTTGAGTCCAAACAAAATTTAAACATAAGGGTGAATTGTTCCAATTTTCACATTATATTGTTATTAACTGACAGGTAGAGACATATGGCATAGAGGAAAATAATTTTCCTAATATCTCTTTCTTGCCTCACTGGCTCCAACTTCTGCCATTCTCCCTTTCACTACAGAAATTTAGCACTCAAGGGGGGAAAAGGGCACGCGTAATCTGAGTTTAGACATTGTCAGCAGAGAAGAAGAGTCATGAATTCTGGAAATTATTAAACCTTCCCCTGATGGCTAAACTTCAGACATCAGAAAAATCTACACATAGTCAAGGTTAAACCTTAAAAGAAAAAGTAGAGGTTAAGCATAAAAAAGGATCATCTACTGTAACAATTCCTGATATCTGGGCCACAGAGCCCAAGGGAGCCCTGAAGTTATTGCCAGAAGCCCTTGATTCCTTTCCACTTTAAAAATGTACATTTATATCAGAAAAACTTGAGGGTCATTGATTCAGTGTATATTATACAACTGCAGCTGTATACTCAGGCTATTTCACAATAATAAGAAATGAAAAATGATGTTTCAAGGTGAAAAATAAAACTGATAGAAATTAAAATTATTTTCCTTACTTCCTTAACATGCAGAAAATCTTTTGCTTCAAACGAAATGGCCATGCCTGGCACTGGAACATCATCTTCATGGGCTGCACTATAGCTGACATTTGTCTGAACTGCAAATGCAACGGGTTTTGTCTAAGGAAGAAAAGGAAAAAAAATTAAGGAAAGAAACAATCGCTCCCTTCCAATCTTCCCCATCAAATAAAAGACACAATGAAAAACTGTTGCAATCATTTTCTTCCCCTTTTGTTCTTTATCACATTACAACTTGTTTGTATCCCCAATGCATGAAATAGTTCTCAGCTATATACCACCCATTTTTGAACTAGAAAAAGGCCATTGTTCTCTTTGAAAGCACTACAAGTAATAAAGGTGAAGATGATCTGAAATGAGTGTTTACAGAATAACAGCTTATAGTAATTGGACATCAGGAATCACAAACAGGAATACAAATGCCCAGTTCATTAGTTTGGGAACTGGAAAAGACAGAGTTTGCCTCCCTACCCCTACTTTAAAACATCTAATATAATTAGTAAAGACATGATTTCTAAAGACATAATATTTTGACAAAGGATCAGAGAATATATGTAACAACTTTAACACTATTATTCATGGCTACAGGGAAGTTTGAAAGTGGTGACCTTTCATTCTCTTTTCCCCCTTGAGTTCACTCAGCCACTAAAGATAACATTAATTAAGTCATCCTTCATTATTTGATGTCTTGAGAATTCTCAGATAAGCAAGTACTGCTGATAGAGGGCAAATGCTTATCCTCAAGATGAACAAAGTAAGCAAGCTCAGAAAGGATGAAAAAGGGGTATTGTTCTAACTGGTATCTGTATTTCACATTGTGGACAAGTGGATGTTTTCTGAACAGTTTTGCCCTACTCAACCAGTGCCCATCTGGACCTGCCAGGAAGGACAAGGGAGAGTAAAGTAGAGATCTGTCTTATTTCTGAAAAATCCACAGTTAATCTGTGCTGTTACTGTCTGGGTTGGGGACTAAGCTAAGAGTCCTACTCAGGTCCACTCACAGTTTGCATAGTAGGAAAAGAGGCCCACACTCTGGATATAGGCACAGTAGACACAAAGTGAACTGAAATATCTGACAAGCCAATTTTTGGTATCCATTACGAATTTTAATGACACAAGGGCTACTGCTCCTTAAGTCGAAATTTAAAATACATGCTTATATATGTGTATATATTTTTTTTAATTTGTAAAAATAAGTATCACCCATAGTTCTACCACTGAAAATCTTTTTAAATTTTTTTTTAGTTGTAAATGGATCTTTTATTTTATTTTATTTATTTATTTATTTATTTATTTATTTATTTATTTATGGTGCTAAGGATCGAAGCCAGGGCCTCACACATGTCAGGCAAGTACTCTACCACGGAGCCACAACTCCAGCCCCCTGAAAATCCTTGATAGCATTATGCTACTTCCATTTTTTTCTTGGAATTTTCCTAAATATGTAAATTTTATTCCAAGAACAATAATCATAATATATTTCATTTTTATCTAGTTTTTAATTTGACATTTTTCATGTGACATATTTTGCTATATACCAAAATAAATATATAAGTAAATGTTTCCCCACATTTATTCCTCCTCTTCTAAGGCCCAGCACAAATCACTTCCTTGTACCATCACTATCTTTAGACTGAGATAATTAGCACCTCATAGAAATTAGTGGATCTAACTGATTTTTGTGGCATAAACATTTTGAGGTCAGTAGCCATTTATATTCTCATCTTTCTCTCCCCACTCACACCCCCTATCCCTAAAAAGGAAAGCAATGTCCCCAGAGCAAGAACAGAAGTCAAGAAACCTTGGCCCAACAGAGGCTTCCTGGGGACACAGAACAGAGGGGAGTATGGCAATAGATTGACAACTATGGGTCACTAATGAGGTGTTCTAGATCTTGAGGGAAGCAAAGCTCCTGCAGACCCCAAGACCAAAAGTAATGATGAGCTCTGAAATCTGTGATAAAACTGTCCTTCCCCCCACCCTCTATTCCAAGGTCTTCCAGGTTTTCTGGATGGCTAGAGGAAGAGGAAAGAAAGAAGAAAGGAATGAGGCAGAGGTATAAAAAGAAACACTCTTGAGGAGGGAATGAGACAGCCCTCCAGCCCCATTACAATAACTAATGGCTTGTTAACTATTATGAGTATGTGCCTTTTGCTAATCTCTCACTTGCTTACTCTAAAACCATCTAATCAGCCTCAAAAGTCAGGTGCATCAGTAAAGCCAGGAAATCCTCATTGTGACTCTCATGACAAAGAACAATGGTGGAGGAGTCACCAAAATAGCAAATTCCCAGGACTCTTAACCTGTTGCTCACGTGATTTGTTTCCTTCCCCCACCCTACATATGTGTTGTCCTCACAGCTGCAGCCATGCATTCTTATCCCAAGGCAAAGAAGATTCTACTGAGAGAGATGTAACATTTGGCTGATTGCGCTCCTCCAAGGTTAATGTGTGTGCACAGTGCCCACAAAGAAAACACCTTGGAAGATGTGCTCAAAGTCAATTAAAATTCCTAGATTCTAGTATATCCCTGTGTTCCTTACATGGGAATAAAAACTAGCTACCTTCTTTGTTTGTAGGTCAGTTTGATACTCTCAGTCAATGGTGTATCTCCTGCTCAAGAAAGATGAAAGAGGGCTGGGGTTGTAGCTCAGCAGTAGAGTGCTCACCTAGCATGTGTGAGGCCCTGGGTTCGATCCTCAGCACCACATAATAATAAATAAATAAAGGTATGATGTCCAACTACAACTAAAAAGAGTAAATATTTTTTTAAAAAAAAGAAAGATGAAAGAACTACCAGTAAAGAGTCTTGTTCCTCAAAAAGCTAAACACCAAAAAAAAGAAAGAAAGAAAGCCCAATCAATAAATGGGCCAAGGAACTGGACAGACACTTCTTAGAAGAGGATATACAATCAATCAACAAATATATTAAAAAAATGTTCAACATCTCTAACAATTAGAGAAATGCCAATCAAAACTATCCTAGAATTTCATCTCCAGTCAGAATGGCAGCTATTAAGAATACAACAATAACTGTTGGTGAGGATGTGGGAGAAAAGGCACACTCATACATTGCTGGTGGGACTGCAAACTGGTGTAGCCAATGTGGAAAGCAGTATGGAGATTCCTTGGAAAGCTGGGAATGCAACCACCTTTTGACCCAGCTATTCCACTCCTTGGTTTATACCCAAAGAACTTAAAAACAGCATCACTTCAGGGACACAGCCACATAAATGTTTATAGCAGCAGAGTTCATAATAGCTAAACTGTGGAACCAACCTAGATGCCCTTTAGTAAATGAATGGATTAAGAAAATGTGGTATATTTACACAATGGAATATTACAGCAATAATAAAGAATAAAATCATGGCACTTGCAGGTAAATGGATGCAGTTGGAGAATATAATGCTAAGTGAAGTTAGCCAATCCCCAAAATAAATGCTGAATGTTTTCTCTGATATAAGGAGGCTGATTCATAATGGGGTTGGGAGGGGAAGCATGGGAGGATTAGATGAACTCTCGATAGGGCAGAGGGGTGGGAGGGGGAGGGAAGAGGCCATGGGGGTAAAATCAATGGTGGAATGAGATGGACATTATTACCTTAATTACATATATGAAGACACAAATGGTGTGAATATACTTTATATACAACCAGAGATAATAAAAATGTGCTCTATATGTGTAATATGAATTGTAATGAATTCTGCTGTCATATAAAACAAATTAGAATACATTTTTAAAAATGTAAAAAATATTTTTTAAAAAAAGAGTCTTGTTCCCATTGAAGTTGTACTTTTATCTGCTTCTTCTGATGCAGAGCACAAGAACCCACTGATCCTGTAACAAATGTGGTCCATAATACCACTTTCACTTAACTCTTTTAGTAACATAAGGACTTTATTCTCACATCAGTATAACTTGAGTCTACATTTGCTGTCTCTTTCTACTTAGATTCCTTATAACTTGTTTTGTGGCTATAGAGGAAAAGGCACCTGAGGTCAAGGTGGATTATTGTACTAGTTTTTGCTTCTCCTGCCTCATGCCATGATAAAATACAACTGATTTCTTTCCCTGCTTTGGGTACCTTCTCTTTGTCAGGTGGGCATGCGCTACATAGCAAGTCATATGCAATAGTCATTCATTCTCTCCTGTAACAGCATTGGATATACTGGCTCAATACACTGCAATATCAGGATTCCTTAGAGTCCATCTGGGTGGCTCAACTGTAGAAACTCATATAGTTCTACTTGATATATGACTTTTAGGGTGGGCTTCTTCTGATAAATGATTATACTTAGTCATAAACAGAGCAATTTAGTCACCTTAATGCTGAGGGCCATTGCCAAGTAGGAATGACGCATCGGAATTTCCTTGCCAGCGTACCCCATGTTAAATGGACTTGCCTTGGAATTTCACTGTTGACATTGCATGTAAGGTGACCTTGCTCAAGGACCAGGGTGGATCCAGGATTAGGGTGTATCCTGCAGGTTTGAGGAAGTATCCCGCTCCTTGGGTTTAAGGCGTTCCCGGTTTAAGACTATGGGTTTTAGGGAAGTTCGATGTTGAGGATTATTGCTGCTGGAAATAGGGCGTTCCTGCTACCTGAGCTCCCTTGGAGTTCTCGTGAGATTAAGAAAGTATTGGAAAAGAAAAGCCTCGTGGAGTAGGTGATTGGGGCGGCAGCAGAATGGGATTGCCCCAGAATGTGTGTAGAGGCCGGTGTGAGTTTGGGAATAAAGATTGCTGTTTGAATCTACAAAGCTGTGAGTGGCTCGTGATCTTGTGCCCAGCCAAGACTGCGGCACCTTAAAAATGCTGCTGAAGACCTAGAATGCCTGGCTTCACCACTTTCCTTCCCACCTGGACTCCAATTCTTTTTTTTTTTTTTAAGAGAGAGTGAGAGAGGAGAGAGAGAGAGAGAGAGAGAGAGAATTTTTTTAATATTTATTTTTTTTTAGTTCTCGGCGGACACAACATCTTTGTTGGTATGTGGTGCTGAGGATCGAACCCGGGCCGCACAGATGCCAGGCCAGCGCGCTACCACTTGAGCCACATCCCCAGCCCCTGGACTCCAATTCTAATAACATTTGGTCTGAAGACCTGAAAGGATGATCCAGAAAAAACATGTATTCAGAAACATCTATCCGACTTTCCAAGTTCTAGATGCTTCTGCTGACTCAGGCATTGTAACCCCTACCTTCAGGCCTTAATCATACTGCCATATGCTCCATTTTTTCTACACAGATGCCAGACCAGTCATTAACAGATGTGTATGTGAGAGGGCTGTCTGGCATGTCCATGAGGGTATCTGTGGACAGCTGTGTGCATACAGGACTTGTTTCTTCTTACATCCAAAGGAAGCTCTGTTAGCTCTTCAGAGGCCTGGCCTGTGGAAGCCTGTCAAAGATGTATTATAACAGGAGCAGTTTTATTTGCTCACAACCTTCTAGAATCACTAAGACTTTGTCTGTTTAAAAAGCTATCATTATAAAGAGAAAACAATTAACTTTAAAAATATCTCTGATCATGAAGTAGAATAAACAGATTAGCACAAATTCATGGTTCCATTTCTAGCTTTCTTTCTAAACAATAACTCAACAAGTAGTGAAACTAATAATTTGAACAAATACAACATAATGTTTACTTTAAGTTTACTAAAAAAATGTGCAAGTAGCAGAATATCTACCATTAAAAAATCAAAGTGAAGCCAGGTGTGATGGTGCACATCTGTAATACAAGTGACTCGGAGATTTAGGCAGGAGGATTACAAATTCTAGACCAGCCTCAGCAACTTGAGAAGACCCTCAGTAATTTAGCAACACCCTGTCTCGAAATAAAAAATAACAAAGACAGAGGATGTAGTTCAGTTGTAAAGAACCCCTGGGATCAAGTACAGTATTAAAAAAAAAAAAAACCTAAGTGAAATTCACTTAAAAATTAATTTCTGATCATGATGAATGAATAAATAAACAAATGATTAATAGTTAGGCCAGGCCCAGTGGCTCAGGAGGCTGAGGCTGAAGAACTGTGAGTTCAAAGCCAGTCTCAATATCTTAGCAATGCGCTAAGCAACTTAGTGAGATTCTGTCTTTAAATAATATTAAACTGGCTAGGGATATGGTTCAGTGGTTAAGTGACCCTGGTTTCAATCCCCCGTATTTAAAAAAAAAAAAAAAAGTTAGTGTCCCATGTATTGACTCCTTAATTTCTTATTACAAAGATTTACTATGTGAAATAGCAAAGCATGCATTCTCATTTTCTTTATTAAACAATATAAAAGAAACAATATAAAATGATATATATTGGATTTGTCTTAAATATTAACTACTCCCAACTTGCAATCTTTTTAAGATAAACTTTAAAAATATTACCCAAATATCTATTAGACAATAGAAAAGAGGTTTTAAAAAAATCTTAAGATTTTAACACTTATTTTCTTATGGTATATCATAACTTATTATAAATCTTAGTCTATGCTTCTAAAATTTTACTCTATTGTATTTTTCCCTAAAACAGTCATATCCTTTTGAATTGCTAATTGCAGCATAACCTAAATCCATCACAGAACTGAGACAGAGTCTTTCTAAATTGCCAAGTCTGGCCTAGAAATTGCAACCCTCTTGCTATAGCCTTCCAAATTGCTGGAACTACAGGCTTGCCTCATGGTATTTGACCAGGATTTTTGATTATCACAAGTTGCAAAATGGTACTGAAAAGTTGTAGAGAAGGACTCTGTCTCAAAATAAAATAAAAAAAAGGTTAAAGATGTAGCTAAGAGTTGAATGCTCCTGGGTTCAATCCACAATACAGGGAAAAAAAATCCTTGTAATATAAGAAATATTTCAATTTTATTTTATCCCAGGTAGATAGGCAAAAGTTTCTACAATGTGTTGTGAAAAATCTTACCTGGAGTTCTGCCAATCATTGAACTTTCAAAAATCTTTGCTTTATTGATTACAAATGATCAAAGGCAATTTTAGAATTCTTCTGATGGCAAAACATCAAATCATAGGGATAAAAAGAATGTAACAATTACTTTTGTAACCTGATAACTAAACACTGAGTCAGACTGAATAAGCAGATAATCACAAAAATCATAAGATAAAAATTATACATGCTGCTAACTGATTTGAGAAATCCAAATGTCTTCTCCAGAATTCCTTTAACTAATATTTACTGTACATGCTATAACTGTCTCAAGTCACTGCCCTCACGCAACCTGTAGAAGAGATACTGTAATTGATATAATTTCCAATAACAAAGAAAGTGAACTAAAGTGATGTGAATAGAGAGTAACCATGGAGAAGGGTGGACAGGCAACTTGAAATGGAGTGGTAAGGAAAACCTTCTTTGCATTCTCCTGTGAATCCATCCATCAGTTCATTCATTCACACTCATTACTCATATATCAGACACTGTTTGGGCCAAGTTTGAAATATATCAGTGAATGATTGATAGCAATAGATTCCCTACCCTCTGGAGCTTACATTCTACAGGGGAGAGGTGGATAAGCAAATGCAGTATATAACATGTTAGAAGGCGATAAGTGTTGTTGAAAAAAGGATGAATAGAAACACAGTATGGAAATTCAGGATGCAAGGTGAGAAAGGAAGTGTAATTTTAAATGAGGAGTCCAGGCAATCTACATCAAGGATATTTGAAGAAAAGCGCAAAGGTAAGGGAATGCATGTATCTGAACTCGAGGCAGAGGGGACAGCCACTGCGGAATGGCTACAGTTGGAGCAGGACAGCTGAGTTTGCTTCTGAATGGCTGAAGTGGAGAGAGCCAGGGAAAGGAATAAAAGATGACAGTAAGAGCTCTCGGGTCATAGACAAGATGTTTGGCATTTTTTTCCAAGTGAGATGAGAAGTAGCTAGAGGCTTTCAAGCAGAGAAGTGATTTGGGCTGATATGTTGACAGGACTAAGAGGACTATGAAGTTGAAAAGGAACATGACAGGCAGGAATGGAAACAGATTGCAGGCAGAGGCTACCACAGTAATCCAAGTGTAGAAATGATGGTCACTCAAGGCAGAGGCAATGGAGTAGTGAAAAAAAGGTGGGGCTATAGATACAGTTTCAAGATAGAATCAACAGGATTTCTCAGACTTTATGTGGGTGTGAGAGTCAAAGATGTTGTCACATGTTTTGGGTCTGAGCAATCTGAATGATTACCCATCAAGGGATGTGGAAGATTTTAGATGATGATGAGGCAAACATCAGAAGCTTTGTTTTAAACAAGTAAGAGATTGTGTGCAACATTTATGTAGAGTGTGGCAGAGTCCTCAAAGTGAAAGTTTGGGAGGAAAATCTGGGCTACAGACAGAAGGTTCTAAGTCTTAGGCATAGTGATGACATTTAAAGCCACGAGTCTGCTTGAGATCACCAAGGAAACAAGCACACATAGGAGCCCTCCAGCCTGCAAGAGAGGCTCAGAAGGCTCAGCTGTAAGGAGAATGACTTCTTAGATTAGGAAAGACAGTGTTCCAAATAGCAGAAAGCAATCAGCTGTGTCAAATACTACACAGTATTTGTCAAATAGGTCAAAAAGATGAAGGCCTAGAACTGCCACGTTGACTTGACAAGCCAGAAGTGACTGTTGATTCAGACAAAAGCCAAGTCAGCAGCTAGCAGGGCATGAAAGTCCTACTGGAGTGAAGAAAGGAGGAGAAGAATTGAACTTGGTGGGTATAGGCGATTCTTCCAAGGAGGAGAAAGATATGGAGTAGTAAATGGCAGGGAAAATGTTGTAACGTTTTTTTTTTTCTTTTACAGTAGGAGAAAAAAACAGCTTATTTCTATGCTGATGAGGATGATCCAGTATTATACAGGATAAGAGAGGACATGATACGGGAAAGAGAGGACAGAATTGTAAAAGCAGTGCCCCTGCTGAGACAGGAGGAAGCAGTAGGATCCAACACACAGGTCAAGGACCAGGTCTTAGAGGGAGACAGAGCATACACATACATGCACAGATGGTCATCACTGACTGATTGGTAGGCCATCATCTTCTAATTGTTTTTAGTGTCTCTGCAAAATAGGAAGGTGGAATTAAAGTCAGGGAAGAAGGTATTAGGCATTGGAGGAGACAGGAGGTGATACAATACAGACTTGTAAGAATGTGGAAGATTAAATGGACTAGTGAATTACTACGGTTGCTAGCCTGGCAGCATCAGAGGCCCCGGGAAGAGGCAAGGTCATGGATTTATAGTACGATAGTCATGTCATGCTAGAATGCAATGAACATCATCACACAGGTAATAGGCATAATCTCTCACTAAGATAACATGGCTGGAAAATCACCTTTTCCTATTTCACTTTGAATTTTCTACAAATATATTCTTTCTGCGTTTGAGGGCATTTTTATCCATTTCCCTCGATTTTTTTCTGAAGTAGGTTATTAACCCCTTTCAAGCAAGTGATTTATACTCCTTTTTGCTTTTTATCCCAGCCTCCAAGTATTTCCTATAGTGCTAGATGTGCATTAGTAACTGCTATAGGAATCAATTAAGAAATTGATTCCTTTCTGTTAGAAGAACTGAATGTTAGGCACCAATTCAGTAACTACTCTGTGCAAAGCTCTGGGACAAATGGCAAAATCACCATAAAAATCAGGTTGGTTTGCTCAGGATTTTGTCTCAGAATTAACATTCACATATGTAAATGCAAATGTACATATATTTATTAAATTTAAAGTAGCTACATTCATTAGAACTTTAAAAAGAACTAAATATCTAAATGTTTGAAATCTGATCACTCTAAAAGCATGAAACTTAGAAGTCAATGTTGTATATGAAGCAAAAAATATAAATATTTTATAAAATTATAAATAAAAAAATATCCTACATCTTTTTAAATAGATGATTTAAAAGGAGATAAAAGTCTTGCCAAGTTTTTTCAACGTAATGACTAATAATTCTTCAAAACTGTAGTAACTCTAAAAAAATACATTTGAAAGCAAAAATAAAGGCGATATTGATGAATGCAGAAATCAAGATAGTGCTTACAGTCACAAAAACAATATACACGATGAATCGAACTTGAATAATGACAGACATAAAGAAATGTAGCCCAACTCTTTCCTTCTGCCTATCAGAATTAATCAATCATTTTTAGGTCTGAGCTCCTCAGCTGAGGTATACAAAGGCTCAACTGGTAGTGGCTTTAGACTGCTTATGGTAAAACCACACCAAACCCTGTTTAAAAAAAATTATTGATTTACCTTAAACAAATTAATATGATGCTTCATATTTCTAGGGAAAAACAGATCTTTTATTTGTATTTTTTATATCAAAGTTGTTAATAACCAAAGATTATTTCTTTATCTTAAATTCTTATGTGCTTTTTTGGAAAAAATTAGGCAAACGTCATGTCAATAAAAATCTCCTCCTCCTTTCAACACACATCAACTTAGCATCTATTAACATCCAACACTGAAATGACAGGACAGTGCAGGACTTCCTTTCTTATGATCCTTGAGACCCTATTGGGGGAGTTCATGCCTGTATCACTTTAAGACAAAACACTTAAGCTAAAGCTTGGATTCCCATATGTGGTTGAGTTCTCTAGTATTGGTTGGCTGAACCATTTCTGTAGTTGCTGCCTCCAATTCTTAAAAAAAAAAAAAAAAAAAAAAAAAAAAAAAAAAAAACTTTTCATTAATATTCTTTCTCTTTGCTTTTCTAGTACACTTTGTCAACTTAGCTGTCCTGTTTCTTAGGTGGTTTTCCCTACTATTGTTTTTATGTTTTGCAAAGTACATAAAAACTCAAAAAAGCAAAAAGAGGAGGCTGTTTCTTAGGCTCAGGTGGCACCATTCTTTGAAGTCCCTTGGCCTGGCACTCATTCAGACCCTCAAGCACTGAGTAGTTTTCCTTTGCCATCTTGGTTTCTCTCCATTTATATTCTGTCACAAAGATGGAAGAATTAAGAGAAACCAATAATGGTATCCCTTTTAAACTACTGCTTAACATTTAAACTGCTATAAAATGTCTATTCTGTCCTTATTTAGAAAATTACACACTGCAAAGAATTTTCAAAGAAGCATTCTTAAACAAATGCAAGGAAAGCCTTTACAAAGTACATGCTGACAAACACAGGCAGACACATTATATTTTGTGTTAATTCAGTAATCTTCACTTGCTCCTCTGCTCCAACAGCTGCGGACGTAGTCAAGTTCACAGACTTCCAGTGATTCAAAGACATGCAGTTTTGGGTACATTTGTTTTATTGTTTATTTTGCATTAAGTGTCTTGTTTTTCTTAAACCAAAAATACTAAGCACAGTATCTCCATGACCAAAACCTTTTTTTTTTTTTTGCAGGAAATAAAATTAGTCTCTTATTTTTCCAGATGAATTTCATGATTACCTTTTCTATTTCTATGAGGAATGTCATTAGAATTTTGAGTGGAATTGCATTAAATCTGTATAGTGCTTTTGGAAGTATGGTCATTTTGATAATATTAATTCTAAGAGCAAGGTAGATCTTTCCATCTTTTAAGGTCTTCTTTGATTTCTTTCTTTAGGGTTCTGTAATTTTCATTCTATAGATCTTTCACCTCTTTCGTTAGGTTGAAAATAAAGTAGTTTTTCTCATTTCCCTTTCTGAGGATTTGCCACTGATACACAGAAATACCTTTGATTTATAGGTGTTGATTTTATATCCTGCTACTTTACTGAATTCATTTACTAGTTCTATAAGTTTTCTGGTGGAAATTTTAAGGTTTTCTAGGTATAGAATCATATTATCAGCAAATAGTGCCAATTTGAGTTCTTCTTTTCCTATGTGTATACCTTTTTCTTTTGTCTAATTGCTCTGTCTAGTATTTCAAGAAGTATGTTAAATAGAAGTGGTGAAAGAGGCCATCCCTGTCTTGTTCCAGGAAGAGTGAAGCAGGTGGTATCACTATATCAGACCTTAAACTATACTACAGAGCAATAGTAACATTAACAGCATGGTATTGGCACCAAAACAGACTGGTAGACCAACGGTACAGAATAGAGGACACAGAGACTAACCCACAAAACTACAATTATCTTATATTAGACAAATATGCCAAGAACATGCATTGGAGAAAAGATAGCTTCTTCAACAAATGGTGCTGGGAAAACTGGAAATCCATATGCAACAAAATGAAATTAAACCCCTATCTCTCACCATGCACAAAACTCAACTCAAAATGGAACAAGGACTTAGGAATAAAACCAGAGACCCTGCGTCTAATAGAAGAAAAAGTAGGCCTTAATCTCCATTAGTGGGATTAGGCCCCAACTTCCTTAATAAGACTCCTGTGGCACAAGAATTAAAATCAAGAATCAATAAATGGGATGGACTCAAACTAAAAAGTTTCTTCTCAGCAAAAGAAACAATCTGTAAGGTGAATAGAGAGCCTACATCTTTGGAGCAAATCTTTACCCCTCCCACCGTGGATAGAGCACTAATCTCTAGGGTATATAAAAAACTCAAAAAGCTAAACACCAAAAAAAATAACCCAATCAATAAATAGGCCAAGGACCTGAATAGATGCTTCTCAGATGATGATATACAATCAGTCAACAAATATATGAAAAAATGTTCATCATCACTAGCAATTAGAAAAATGCAAATAAAAACCACTCTAAGATTTCATCTCACTCCAGTCAGAATGGCAGCTGTTATGCATACAAATAACAATAAGTGTTGGTGAGGATGTGGAGAAAAAGGTACACTCATACACTGCTGGTGGGACTGCAAATTGGTGTAGCCAATATGGAAAGCAGTATGGAGATTTCTTGGAAAATTAGAAAGGGAACCACCCTTTGACCCAGCTATCCCTCTCCTTCGTCTATACCCAAAGGACTTAAAAATAGCATCCTAGAGGGACACAACCACATCAATGTTTATAGCAGCACAATTCATAATAGCTAAACTGTGGAACCAACCTAGATGTCGTTCAATAGATGAATGGATAAAAAAAAATGTGGCATATATACACAATGGAATATTACTTGGCAATAAAACAGAATAAAATTATGGCATTTGCAGGTAAATGGATGGAGTTAGAGAAGATAATGCTAAGTGAAGTTAGCCAATCCCAAAAAAAACAAATGCTGAATGTTTTCTTTGATATTAGGAGGCTAATTCACAGTGGGATAGGGATCGGGAGCATGGGAGGAATAGATGAACTCTAGATAGGGCAGAGGAGTGGGAGGGGAAGGGAGGAGGCATGGGGTTATTAATAGTGGTGGAATGTAATGATCATTATTATCCAAAGTACAGGTATGAAGACAAAAATTGGTGTGAATATTTTATATACAACCAGAGATATGAAAAATTGTGCTCTATATGTGTAATAAGAATTGTTATGCATTCTGCTGTCATATATAAATAAGAAATAAATAAAAAAATAAAAGTAGTGCAGACAGTTGTGGGTGGCAAGTTCAGAACATGAGACCCTGTCTCGTTGCTCACTTTAGAAATTCTTTAAAATTTCTGCAATTACCCTTATTTCAGTATCCTGAGACACATTGCAGCAAGGCTTGGTGACTGATTGACATTCTCCTTGAGAGGGCAGAACAAGGTCTATAGGATCAGACACCAGAGAAAATCAGGTGAATAGAGGAAGAGTTGTCTAATAAGGATACATGTTCAACAATGACTAAGTCATATTTTTAGATGCTAACTTATCATTTAAACACCTACAAATGAATTCTGGTGGCAACTTGTAATGATTTTAAAAGGTTAAAGATGTTGCAAATATCCCCCAAATCATCTGTGATCAAATTAGGGGATATTTCCAAATTCCTTATAGATTTCTGTGAATTAAGGTTTCAAACAAAGCAATTAGTTACTGTAGACAAATCTGAGGAGTATCAATTCCAACTTTGAACAAATCTGTAGCACTTACAATGGTATGAGTTAGCTTGGTACACACCTTTTTCCTGATATTATTAAAAAGTGGTAATTAATAATTATATTAGAGTACTTGCTTCATATAGAATCACTGCACTTAAACATATTTAGTTCCCATAAAATACCTAAATTGTATGGCGTTACTTCTAATTACTACAAAGAAAGATTGGGTCACCCATGATCATGTGTCTAGTGAATAAGAATCCAGAATTCAAACCTAAGGGTTCTTTTTTGTTGTTTTGTTTTTAACTATAAGAGCATATGCTCTCTCAGAGCCACTATACTGTCATTAAGAGAGATCACAGCTTCTTTGGTAATACTTTACTTTCATTTATTTTTACATATTTTCCAATTTTTACAAAATTCCTACTATATGCCATAAAAACTAATGAAAATACTGTGAAGTTTACAATTCATAAGCTCTTATAAAATTTTACCAATTTATATTTATGGTAACTCTTCAAAAAATTTTAATTTACTGTTCCTTGGTTACAGCTTTTACATTATAACCTTTTATATTTTCCAGTTGAAATTCTTATAGAAAATATACCCAACTGAATTTTCCCTTAAAAAGTTAATAAAAGTAGAAAATTTAGGAAATGCAGGAAATCAGAGAAAGAAAATAACATCTGTGCTCTCATTATCTAGCTAAGATTTCAGAAATTATATACCTGGTTTTAAAATAACAAATACAGGATCATAAAATAGACTTTTGTAACAATTATCTCATTTAAAAAGTCACTGCCTCCCTGCCCCTCGATTTTTCTTTTTTTGGTACCAGAGATTTAACCCAGGGGCGCTTAACCACTGAGCCATATCCCTGGCCTCATTTTATTTTGAGACAGGGTCTTGCTAAATTGCTGAGGCTGACTTTGAACTTGGGATCCTCCTGCCTCAGCCTCTGCTGAGCCCATATCATTTTTAAAGACTGCACTGATCTGTATCTCTTTCCAGAGATAACACAGCTTCTTTAACCAATTAGACAATTTCTCAGTTCCCCGGGATTCCCCAGGAATCAAAAGCAGAAGCAGAAGCAGGGGGTAACAGTTTAAGTAGGTATGCAACTGCAGGAATGGAAGTAGTGGCAAGAGGAGGAGGCAAGAAAGACAATGTGAGCCAGTTGCAGCTGGGTATGATTGATTGCTTATCCTTCTGGACTATCCTCTGATGAGCCATGTAAACCATGCCTCAAGACAGTCTGTTAGGGGAGATGTCATTTATCAGCCCAATCCGCTAGTCGAAGCTTTGCCTATTGGCCGCGACTCCCCTGTGCATCTGTGTATTCAAGGGCCATGAGTGGAATCCTAAGAGGGAAGACCTGTGGACCCTGGTTATGGTAATCGCCACAGAGATGGGTGGCCCCAGAGGCAGGTGAGGCCAAAAAGATTTCAAGAGGTCTATTCTGTGATTACCATTTTTTTTTCAAAAGGTCAAAAAAGCCAGGCACTGAGGGGCACGCCTGTAATCCCAGGGGTTGGGAAAGCTGAGGCAGGAGGATTGAGAGTTCAAAGCCAGCCTCAGCAATTTAGTGAGGCCCTAAGCAAATCAGCGAGACTCTGTCTCTAAATACAATATTTTTAAAAAGGCTGGGGATGTGGCTCAGTGGTTAAGCGCCCCTGAGTTCAATCCAAGGTACCAAAAAAAAAAGGGTCTAAAACTTTTTATCCTTATTTCCTTAGACAAATTCTTAGGATCGCAAGGTGTGAGATTTTAATATGTGTTACCAAATTTCCTCCCAGAAAAGTTGACTGATTCTGATGCTCCTCAGCAGGGGATAAATTTACCTATGTTCTCTTTGCCCTAAACACAGCTCCTAAGCTCTAGCCAAATTGATAGGCTGGAAACATAACAGTTCCGGATTCTGCTTTCTGTGGTTGAACTAGTTATGTTTGGTAGAATGAGTTCAAAAATCAAATCATTTTCTCTTCATCATATGTTTATTAAGTATGTCTTCCATGCAGGACACATTCTTGGCAATGGAGAGATGGAGTTTGTTCTGTGAGGCTGGTACTCTAGCAGGAGAGAAACATACTCAACTGACAGCTGCGTCATTCTTGCACTTGTGCTTGGTTTTACAAAGATAAGTTGCAGAGGATGGCACTGGATTGCCTTATTCTGGAAGGGCAAGGAGAACCAGCTTTTTAGTAATCAGCGTGGCAACCAAAAGAGGGGGAGAAAATTCACACTTCTACTGTAAAAAATTCATGCTCTTTAAATAATTTGAGTAATTTAAAAAATCAAGTATATACAAACTTATCAAAGTCAATGTTGGTCTTTTCAAAAAGGTATCCTTGGAAAAACACAGATATATTCCAGGGTTGCTTCACTGTTTGAAAAAAAATGAATTTTAAATAATTTTCAAACATCACCAGAACTAAAGGCATAATATTTTGAATGCCCTAAACATTTAGTTCATTTTCCTTGGAGAAAAACTTCACTCTCTGAAATAGCCCAGAGTCATTCAAAGCCAAGTTCAATTGATGAGGCCTATGATCAACCTGGGAGATAAGCTTTTTAAATTAAAAACATTGCCTGACTTTTAAGAGTAATGAGCCCCGTCTTCCTTGGGTACTTAATGAGCCGTCTTCCTTTGGTACTTCGCGCGCTGTCTTAAGACAGTCAAACAATGTGTCAACATTTTTTTGAGAGAATGTCAGGCCCTTCTAGGGGGTCCCAGAAGTTTTCTTAAATCTTTTATGGTTCCCATAAAGTTGTGCTTCTGAAATTTTTATGAAGAACTGCAGGTACTCCTACAGTAATTTCTCAGCACAGATCTGTCAAGAGATAGTATCCTGGAATCTATGGTCCTTTGTGCTCATTCTTGGCAGAAAAACAAGAAATGAGGGAAATGGTTTCAGGATATAAAAGATATCACGTCAAATATATGTTTATATATCACAGAATCTATCTTTGCATATACACACGAAAAATATGTATGACATACAAAACCAAGTTTATCTACTTTTTAAAAGGAATACTGAATATTAGCCATAATCTTACACACCCACGTAGTCAAAGACTTCTAGAACTTTCTCCCCTCCAATGCAGAATAGTAGTTGGAAGAAATACTAACAAAGGAATGTTCTACAATTCAGTTTTTTCATTTTGTATATCCTGCTCTCTATTTAAACTCAGGTGTCAAGCTAGGTCTTTTGTCCCTGGTTTGGGCTGATAAACCTCAGTGATCTGTAGTGCTCTTGAGTAAGAAACAACCTTGATGACCATTTTTCCTGATAAATGGCTCTGCTTAATGGGTGGGCCCACTATGAACTCCAGAACAGATATCGATGTTCCTGGATCAAACAAGGACTTAGAGAAGCTGCCTTTGCTAACAGCAGCAACTCTTCCTAGTCCTGAAGAAACCTAATGGCTAACTGAAAGTAGGAACAGCCCAGCACCTCTGCCTTTATTTTGTATCTGGCTTCTTTATTACCTTAAATTTTGTGAACTACTCATCTCTCTGCTCACAGCTAAAAAACGAATAATACAAAGTTTATTAGCCCTAAATTTTCCTATGCCTATATCATTCCCCTTCAATACTGAGACACAATTTGTAGCATTCTGTTTCAGACTCCTGGAAGTCATTGGTCATTGGCCTACACCTTCCAGGAAATGTGCCCCCTATACAGAAGCAATCATTTGATGGGGACTGAATTACTACTCCTGCTGGGTTCACAGGTCTGGCAGATAAACATATTGAACAATAAACAAAAATTGCCCCCCTCAAGTGACTCTTACTTTTCTAGAACTGCCTTGCTTAACCAGAATTGAAATGTTGATCATCCTGACCACAGTCTGACTGAGAAGGCTAAATCTTGCCTATGACTCACTCCCTGTCACAGTTCTCCATCTATTGAAACCTGTAGCTCAAGTCAACTACCTGAAGACAGAGCTGGGATGCTGCATCTCACTCTGCCTTCTCAGTATGGCCAGATTAACTAAAGTTTCCTTTTCTTCTTTTCACCATTATCTATTCTGTTTGCTTTTGGGGGCAAGTGGCCAGACCTGGTTTGTTGGGATCCCCAGAGTCAGTAACAGGGAGGGATTTATTTTGTACAAATAAAATATCAATTTTTTATTGATACATAATAATTATACATATTTATGGGATACAGTGAGTTGTTTTGATACATGTATACATTGTACAACAATTAAATGAAGGCGATTATGTGATCACTTCAAACCTATCATTTGTGGTGAGAACATTCAAAATTCTCTCTTCTAGCTATTTTGAAACATACATTATTGTTAACTGTAATCTCCGTCTGAGCAAAAGAACACCAGAAATTACTCTGGAGAGAAATTTTCATCTGAATCTTGATTGCAGACAACAAATGGATTAAGAAAAAAATGGAAGTCTCATTATAGAATTAAATCCATATGCAACATATATAATTATCCTTGTGTTACAGCAAGATAAGCAAATTATAAATGGCTTATTTCAGAGTTTTATATTAGTTGCCACTTACTCCTGCCTATGATTCAGTGGCTCACAAGTTGTCTTATCCTGATCCAATACAGAACTTCCTTTCTCACATCTCAGGGTTCAGCTGGTTCATTTCTGCCCAGATGACAGTCTTTGCCTACAAGGGTCCCTTTTTACTCATGGCAGCCTGTCTGCAGCTGCCTGAAGTTCATTATAAATATGTACTTTATCAGTTTTATTCAAAGGATGTTGCTTTCCATTAGTGGTTGCCATAAGACAAAAATCTGATGCCAATTTGTTGAGGAACCTAAAAATAACTTTCCTTTCTAAGTCAGTGGCCCCTTAGCTTTCTGTGTCTGACTGCTCTCTGCTTGATGCTTCTGTGTTCCTAAAGTCTGCCTCAATCTTAAAAGTGGCCCAATTTGTATCCATACTTTGCCTCTCATGGTGGAAAGAAGAACTTCCCACAAAGGCCCTACGTGAGTAAAAAACATGGATACCACCATCACTGGGCTCCCAGCCAACATGCTGTCCTTTGTTTTAGCAGATTAAAAAGTTCATGACTTATGTATCTCATGTTTAATACCAAGTGGCCACACCAATACACCACATATTTTTATTATATGCATTTTTAAATATTTTTAACAAGTTCTGAAGACCTCACAACAGAAAGCTGTTCTTAAGGGAAAAATCAAAACCACAATATCAGAATTGAAAATTGTGGTCAAATAGAAGTCAGGGCTCTACCCAGTGACTCGGTGAGAAAGCAGATGAGAATGCCGCCATTGTTTGACTAAGCCCTGGGTGACTCCAACCTTAGCCCTGGACAGGCTGTGGGAGCAAGTGCAGCTAAACTGTTTTAAGCTAGTTTCCTTCCCCTTAAAGGGGCTTTTGTGAATGTGTAGTAAGGCAAGTCACAAAAAGTTGTCAGCATAGTGCTGGAACAGGGATATACAACAAATGGCAGCCATCAATACATGAAATTTCAGAGATCCCTTTCTAACCAACCTTGAGTTCTGCCACTCCAGTACTAGTAGATAAGTAATAAGATTTGTTCTTTGGGAGGGAGATTTAGGGGAAAGATCAATGAGGTATCCCTGGAGCCAAATCAATAATAGTCCATACTCAGAATGTGGTCCAAGGGTGAGCATAAATTCATCTACTGTGATAGAGTAAGAAATATATTTTTGGAAAGGGCCCCTACATCCTGAAATACATTTCCTAAAACTCACATATAAAAGTGTCTTTTATATGCTAATGAGGCTAATGAAGTGATCTATGGCCAGTGGTGCTGGTGTGTGTGGTTCCTTAGCCTGAAAATGTGGGGTGGTCACCAAGGATTACCAGGGGAACCCACCAGTGAGAAAGGGTAAACTTTCAGCTCCACCCTCTGACCCTGCAGGAGGGGCAAAGGGGTGAAGACTGACTTAATTACTAGTAGTAATTTAATTAATCATGCTCAAGTAACAACACCTTGAGAAAATCCCAAAAGGAAGGAATTCAGAAATCTTTCAGATTGATGAACACATGGAAATGATGTACCCAGAAAGGCATGGGATCTCCACAACTTACCCTGATCCCTTACTTTATGCATCTCTTCCATCTATCTGTTACTGACTTGTATCTTTTTATAATAAACCATGTTCTGGAATTCTGTGAGCCATTCTAGTAAATTCCAACCTGGGGTGGGGAGGTGTTGTGGGAACTTCCAGTTGATAGTCATGTCATGAGAAAGTTGTGGATAACATGGAGACCTGCCACTTGGGGTGGGTGTCTGAAGTAGGGTGCAATCTTGTGGGACCTGAGACTTTAGCCTGGAGGGTTTGCACTAACTCTAGTAGATAATGCCAGAGTTGAATCAAACTGCAGGACACTATTATGGTTTAGATATAAGGTGTCCCCAAAAGCTCATGTGTGAGTCAATGCAACAAAGTTTAGAAGTGAAATAACTGGGTTAGGAGAGCCCTAATCTAATCAGCACATCAATCCACTGATAGGGATTGACTGGGTAATAGCAGTAGGCAGGTAGGGTGGGGAAGGAGGAAGCGTATCACTGGGGATGTGCTTGGGATCTATATGTTGTCTCTGCTGAGTGGACCTCTCCCTCTGCTTCTTGGTAGCCACGTCCTGAGCTGCTTTCCTCCTCCACTATCTTCCACCATGATATTCTGCCTTACCTTGGTCCCCAAACAATGGGGTTGATGTCTATAGACTGAGACCCCTGAAACCCTGAGTGACAAACTTTTCCTTCTCTACGCTGTTCTTGTCAGGTCTTTCGGTCAGTGACACAGAGCTGACTAAGACACCAAGCTGATACCTGCAGAAAACTCTCCAGTTTATAGTATGCTTGGTATGCAGAAATCCCACATCTGGTACAAAAGGTGCAGATAGTAGCAGGAGGTGAGGGAGGAAATAAGACTTTTCTTTCAGCACTCCACCCTAGGCTAATGTGGCCAGCACTGAGTTTGATCTTTCAAAAGGCAGTAAATGCTTTTACGTGCTTCACAGCTTTAAGCTTATCCACCTAGGCCCTCTGCCCAAAAGTCTGAGCTGTTACTAAGTGCATGAACCAACAGGTCACAACTCCCAGGAAGATAGATGCAAAATTGGCATCTCCACAGGCCTTTCAATTCTCATGTGTGGTCACCTTGCAAGCTGTGGTCATTCAGATTTGCCATGTTCCCCCTCCCAACCACAAGAGTTCCTTCCCACCCCTAAGTACAATTCTCTCTTCTGTGTTAGCAGTGTCAGTGAAGTATCTAGAAATGTTATGTCTTATCATTTTGACTATTAGATCCAACAAATAACAGCCATATGTAATAAATGTGTGTGCCTAATGGCACACACTTAGAGATTGATTAATGGCATCTTACTTCATGAGCCCAGCAAAGCATGGGGCCTGCTGCTAGAAGATGGCTAATGAACCAGAGTCCATTGGTGCTTTCTCTCAAGCAGCTGGCTTCCTTGTATGTTAGATGAGGGGTCTGCAGGGCGCCCTTCAATTCTAATATGTTGTCATTCTGCAACCTCTGGTCATGTTCAGATTTGCAATGTTTCCCTATCCTACCGTGAGAGCCTCTTCAAAAAGGCCCCTTTTCCCTGTGAGCAATTTCAGTCAAATATATGGAAACATTGTGTTTCAACATCTTGACTATTAGAGCCAGAAGAGCCCTTCACCTGAGAATCCAAGCTTTCATTGTAAAAATGAAAAAAAAACAAAGCCTAGCAATTTTGACTCACTCAAGGTCATGGAGAAGAACAAGACAGGGAACTGCACTTGGGGCTCTCTGCTTCTTGTCCAGTATTCCAGTATTTTCTCCAGAACCCTAAGCCTAGTTCTGCAACATGAAGCCAATTATTTTTCACTTTAGAGGACAGCTTTTAATTGCTACTTTACAGCCAGGAAAAGATAACATATTTTAAGAAGCAGGAACAAACTTAAAGTCAATCTCGTTCTCCACTTGGGCTCTTTAAAGCCAGTTACGTTAATTCACCAGTGACTGATAGGAGAAGGCACACCAGTGCCCCAGATGAGTATTGACTGATCACTCCAGACACTAATAAGTCCAGAGTCTGTTCCTAGGAAAATGTTTTGCATGTGTCATTAAGGCTATTTTTGGCCTTGCTGTCTTAAATTGAATGTAAACCAGCACCGGTGACTCTGAATTTAAATGTGATTTCAGTGAGGAATGGAGAAAGCACAACATTACTTTCAGTGTTTATGCTGTGGCAATATATATATATTTTTAAGGCTGTAGTAAATCTATAGACTTTCATGGGACTTTTTCTAAGTCCTGTGGATAACTCAAATATTATCTTTACACTTATCAATTATTATCCTAAACAGAAACGCTACTATTCAAAACATGCATTTATTTCTGTTGCAGATGTATCTTACCATACTTCTATAATTAAGATTAAAGCTCAACTATGAACAGAGCAGGGAGGAAGAGCAGGAAGAAAAGATTAACATTAAACAGAGACATGAGATGGGAGGGAAAGGGAGAGAAAAGGGAAATTGCATGGAAATGAAGGGAGACCCTCATTGCTATACAAAATTACATATAAGAGGTTGTGAGGGGAATGGGAAAATAAACAAGGAGAGAAATGAATTACAGTAGATGGGGTAGAGAGAGAAGATGTGCGGGAAGGGGAGGGGGGATAGTAGGGGATAGGAAAGGTAGCAGAAGACAACAATTACTAATAGGGCATTATGTAAAATTGTGGATGTGTAACCAACGTGATTCTGCAATCTGCATTTGGGGTAAAAATTGGGAGTTCATAACCCACTTCAATCTAATGTATGAAATATGATATGTCAAGAGCTTTGTAATGTTGTGAACAACCAATAAAAAACAGACTGTCTTGTAAAAAAAAAAAAAGATTAAAGCTCTTCCAAAAGCTCATGTGTTAGAGGTTTGCCTGCCAACCTATAGCACTATTGGGTAGGTGGTAATACCTTTAAAAGGTGGGTCCTATTAGGAGGAAGTAAGGTCATTAGGGGTGTGCCCTTCAAGGGGACTTTGGGACCCCAGCCACTTTCTCCCTTATGCTTCCGTTGTTATATGATCCCTACTATGATATATTGCCTTGTCACAGGCCCAAAAAGCAATAGACTAACTGACCATGGACTGAAACCTGAAACTATGCATCAAAATAAATCTTTCCTTTTTATTTGATTATCTCAGGTATTTTGTCACAGCAACAGAAAGCTAACACATATACCAAATGTAAATCATCTGTAATTTTTTTTTCCTAACAGAATAAGGGAGATAGGACCCACCTGAAAGTAATGTCCTGAATAACCAGTGAGTGGGTGAATGCAAAGGATGAATATTTTGCACTGATGATATTAAAAGCACCACAACTGATTTTTCATGGATGTCTTTGATTAATAACAACTGATACAACAGAACAGCCATGAAAATTCTGCTGAATCACTTTAACATCTCACCAAGTTTAGAAACAATGTAGTGACACTAAAATTTTATTTTTTCATTTGATTCAGCCACAGTGCTGAATATTCTTAAAAATGCAGAAGGCAAGTCTCAGCCCTAACCTAATAAACTGAAATTATGTCACAGAGGTGGGCTCAGGTACCTAAAAACTACATTTTAATAAAGTTATACAGAAAATTCAGAAGCACACAAAACCTTAAACCCCAAACTTCTGGAAGCTTTCCTAAAGGTCCACTTGTTTTCCAAAGATCAAACAGAAAACAGTAAACCAAGAAGTTAGTTAAGGAGATGTTGTGTTAGACACAGTTCTAACCTAGACCTAAATTTAAACCAAGGGTAATAAAGCTCTTCTACCAAGTCTCCAAACCCAAATTTGGGGAGGTTAATATTTGGTTAAATAGGTTGCTTGTATCATGGCACCAAATTAGGCAGTTGGGTGGAAGGATGGGTTGGGTGTCAAAGAAATTGATTCTCCTATTGAAGAATGGTTTGTCTGGTCGACTGTGGGGTTCAAGAAAGACAGAAAAGAAAGTGAATCCAGGGATATCTGATCCACAGAAGGAAAGTGAAGGAACATAAACCTCAGAGCCACATTCAAGATGGAACGAGGGCTGTGAAGAGCCATGCAGAGAGAGGTCTAGACTTAAAAAGGGAGATCCTGGAGCTAAGCCTTTCTGGGGTGAGACACATCATTCCTTTATGTCTAGGTACCCTAAACTCAGTTAAGCAGAAAACAAATGAGTGGTGGTGTCATGATGTTCAGTGACTAGTATTCAATATTTGATAGGAATTCATAATTCATAAACCACATTTAAGACATTTCATCTTTTACTATATACCTGTCTCCACCTACCAATTTCTTATTTACCTCAATGATAAAATGAAATATTTAAGGTCCTTTTTGCATGATAAAGCCAAATACTTTCAGCAGGTACATTAGGCATGTTTATTCCCACTTTGGAAATGAAGAAAATCGGACAGTAAGATCCAAACCAGATGGTTGTATGTGCAGAAACCCTAACCCATAATTCCAACTCCAGTACCCCATAATTTCAGCTCCAATTTTAGGCTCTGGCTAAGTGGTGCTCCAGAGGAAGTGGAAAATCCAAAAGATTGGGGGCAGAAGGGTAATGGCTTCCTGTGTTTGACAAAACAACACTTACCAACAAGAATGAACTTCCAATGTATCAAGACAAACATTTTATTAAAATTTTGGGATTTAAAAAAAAAAGTCTTTGTTTTTGTCATGGGTAAATAATTTTCCAATTTTAAGGTCTTCCAGGAATGTTCATTGGACAGATTTTCCAATTCTGTGTAGCACTTTATATTTGACCTAAGATGGCATCCACCATAATATCAATGCTCTAGTTTGGAACAAGAGAATGGAAACCAGTGTATTTGGCTCAAACATTCATAACCCTTCCTGCCTTGGTCTCTGTAACCAGACTGAGTTCCTTTAAGGGTAGATGGTGCTTCCTTTATTTGTTTATTCTGCACCACCACCATTTACCACCTCCAACATTCAGCAAATATATGAACAAATATTTGATTGCTTCCCAGGGGCCAGACACCGAACACTCTGAGCTGAATGCTCAGGTAGAATCAGTTTAAAGGAGTACACAGACACAGTGTGATAGGATCTCATGAACTACATAAATCTGTTGTGAGCAAACTGAAGTAAGTCTAGAAGAGAAGATAGGAAAGAGAAGAGAAGACAGGAAAGAGATAAAGACTATACACTTTTTGACTACATAAGCCTTTTGCAGTTGAGAGGTTTTTATTTTTTATTTTTGTTTTTTTGCTGGGGTACCAGGGATTGAACTTGAGGCTCTTGGCCACTGAGCTACATCCCCAGTCCTATATTTTGTATTTTATTTCGAAACAAGGTCTCACTGAGTTGCTTAGTTCCTCACTTTTGCTGAGGCTGGCTTTGAACTCATGATCCTTCTGCCTCAGCCTCCTGAGCCTCTGGGATTACAGGTGTGTGCCACCATGCCTGGCCAAGAAGTTTATATTTAATAGATGTAAATATATACATTTGTATATTATATATACACATGCAAAAATCGTGAACATGTTTAAGCACATGAAACTAAAATACTGAGCATTTAGTTTTTTAAAATCCAACAACTCAGAAGAGGTAACATTGTTATTTAGCTTTCCCAGGTATGGTATTGGCATTTTAGCCCCAGAGGATGCTATCTATCTCTTTTATTAGAAGTTTTAAGCCACTTATTATTGTATTTATGATAGACCCATTATATAATTTTAAAGTTTTTTTCATGAATACATTTAATAATTTTTTTGTATTCATAGAATGGGCAGAATGCCTTTATTTCATTTGTTTATTTTTATGTGGTGCCAAGGATTAAACCCAGTGCCTCACAGATATTACGCAAGCACTCTGCAACTGAGCTCCAGCTCCAGCCTCACATTTCTTTTTAACTAGAAATCTTTTGACTAGTGCAAGCATCTGGCTTCATTAAATAAAGATGACAATATATTTTCATAAATATATTTCCAAGCAGCAATTCCTAAGATGAATGCTCTACTGAAAATATTTATGATTTACATATTTATTATTAATTGAAAAATAGATCTGTAGCATGACAAGAAAAATACTTTGAGCCAGTTTTAAGTTTATGGGCTATATACAAAAATGAACAGAACCAGGACCCTTAATCTCAAGATCCTATGATTTGTCAGGGTGGGGAAAAAAATCTTTAAATAAATAAGTATAGATGTGATTAATTATGTTTTAGTTTAAAAGCAGACACTAGAGAAACTGTATCAACCATTACTTGTTTTTTTCTTAATAACCAGATATTCCTTCTATGGATGTTAAGATTTTATAGTGATTGCTGGCCCAAACCATGAAAACTCTGTTGAATTTGGTTTATTAATAACAACTCTCCCATCTCAGGTCACTACGTCTCCCAGAACTTCAGTTTGCTTATGTTTAAAAGAAAAGGTAAGAATCAAACTTTTAGTAATCTCTTCTAAATAACTTATTCTACGAACCTCCCATTTAAGGAGTCAAGATTTCTAGGTTTGGGTGTTGTCTAGAAACTTTATACCATTAAGCAAGAGAGAATTGAAGCATCTAAAATAAAATAGCCCTTTATAAAGTTCCTGAAGTCAGGACTGTAGCTCACTGGCAGAATGCTTGCCTAGCATGTTAGAGGCACTGGATTCAATCCTGAGCACCACATAAAAAAATAAATAAAATAAAGGTAATGTGGTCATCTACAACTAAAAATATTTTTTAAAAAAGTTACAGAAGTCCATGAGATTGACATCATTTCAAAATATAGTTGCTAATAAGCCAGGTGACCTGTTGGGCTTGCCAAAAACATTAGAAGCATTAGGTAGGACGGCAGAGGAGGCAGGACAATATCAGCTACTGAACAGGATGTCAGGAGACAGAATAACTGAGAGTCACAAAGGAAGGAATGAGACCGCGTGAGGTTTGAGAATTCCTGTTCTTTGCACTATTTATTCTTCTTTATTTCTAATCCCTGTGTACCTGGTAAAGATATGTTACCTGTTGATTTTTAAGTGCAGGGTTATAATCTTCCCTCAGGTCCTACCTCATATCTTGTGTATTCATTTTTTTCCTTTAATTATTCATAAAAGAAATACTTAGGGGGGACACTAACAATATCCTCGGTACCATGTTAAGCAGTGGTGGGGATTCAGAGACAAACGTACAACATTTGCAGTCTCAAGGAAGTTGGAATCTTATAGGGAATCTTTTGGTTGGAATCTTATAATATACTCTGAGGGCTTCCATATAATTAAGGAGGACTAACAGAAGCATTACAAAGAAGGGGTTGATCAACTGTGCCTGAAGAGGAGGAGCAAGTTGCTGGGCATGATGGTATATACCTATAACTACAGCTTCTAGGAAGTGTAAGGGAAGAGGACCCCAAGTTCAAGGCCAGTTGGAGCCACTTAGCAAACTTTATCTAAAATAAAATGAAGAGGGCTGGTGTCGTAGCTTAGTGATGGAGCACTCACCTCATATGCACAAGGCCCCAGGTTCAATTGCTAGTGCTACAAAAATAAATAAACAAACAAGTAAATAGGAGAAGTTGGCAGAAAAAATGCCAAAGCGAGAAGTCATTTGAGTTGAGTAAATATACATAGGGGTCCTGGTTTTCAGGCTGCTGCTGTTGGGTGGACACCAGTAAATTATTCTCCAATTATTTGAACAGCCTATCAGAGGCTCCCTTCTTTAAAGTCCTGAAGCACTTCAAGTGTATGCTACTCAACTAGCATATGTTATATACTAGTTTGTATTGCTATGTATCTTGAATGTGGGTTTTATCTTAGCCAGACTGTAAATTCACCAAACTGAAGGCTTTCTGAGGTAGGAACAATCTCTTATTTATCTTTGTTTTTCCAATACCTGGTATACACTGGACACCAATTGATATTACTTGACCTCAAAGTTAGACTCTTAAGATTCTTCGAGAATACAGATGATATTCAAGTATAAAGAATTCAACACTAAAGTTTGAACATAAATGCTAACCACAAGCAGTAAATATTTTAATGTTGTAGCAAAAGGTTAATGCAAAGAGAATTTATCACTTCAATTAAGACTACGGAACAGATTATTTGATACTCTTCCAAAACTAAGAATGCCTTTCTATCTCATCTGATTCTATTTAAAACATATATTCCATATTATTTGGACCTTACTGAAATTTTATCTAGATTTATTTCAATCTGGTAACCATTTCATTAACACACATTTCTAATAGTTGTTTGTCTAGAACTTATCCAACCACCAGCTAGAATTTTAGATCAACTGTGCAGTACCATTAAATTGAGGGCAATTGCTAATATTCGTAATGGATTATAACAATGACAATAAAGGAACCTAATTTTCTTCCTTCTCCCAAAACACCAGGACAAAACATTATATGTAGGACTTTCATACAGTTCATTAAATAGGGACGAGAGGTGCGTGGAAATGGGAGAGAGAATGAGAATTGCACGGAAGATGGTAGGAGATCCTCATGGTTATGCAAAATTACATATAAGATGGTGTGAGGGGCAAGAAAAAAGAGAGAAACATGTCACAGTAGATTGGGTAGAAAGAGGTGATGGGAGGGAATGGGAGGGGAGAGGGGATAAGAAGGGCAGCACAATACAATAGACACTAGTATGGCAGTCTGTATAAATGTGGCTGTATAACCAAGGTGATCCTGCAATCTGTACACGTGGAAAAATGAGATTATGTACCCCATTTGAATCAAATGTATGATATGTTAAGATCATTGTAATGTTTTGAGCAACTAATAAAAAAATTTAAAAAAAAAAGATTATGGAGGAGAGGGGGGGGAGGAGGGTGGGGAAAATAAATGCTTAATTACATGTCATTGCACAAAAAGGCATGTAAATTTTACAATTTTAAGTTAATATTTCAATTGAAATTTTATAATTCTCAATTGATAAGAATTCTCTTTATACCAATAACAAATTTGCCTCGATTTTTCTGTGTATATTCATTTATGTAAATTTCTTCCGGAATTTTTGGATAAAATACCAAAATACAAAAGTAAATAAAGACATTAAAATATGCAAAAAAAAGAGTTAACAGCCATGGTCAGAAAAACCAACCTCGTTAGAAGTATAGGTAACTTTCCTATGTTCATATATGAATATACACGACCAATGTAACTCCACATTATGTTCAATCACTAGAATCTGATCCTAATTAGAATAGTTTTACTCCATGTGTATGTACGTCAAAAATACTCTACTGTCATGTATATCTAAAAAAGAACAACAACAAGAAAAATAGAAGTGAAAAAACAGACTCCAGTTTTGGTGCCTCCTCCATGTTGTAATTCTACCAGGATGGTTGGAAGGAGAATTCTAAGTAGATGGCTGAAAGGTTTTATTTGCTGCTTTGGGATTCTTGGCTTCATGGGCCATCCACTAGAATGTCAGATAAGTAATCACCAGGGTGGGGAGGTGTGACTGTATTTGTTTGTCAAGTGTTGTACTCTCTTGCTGGCTCCCGATAACTGAAGATTATCAAGGGTCAAAATGTTCAGCCACAAAACCTTTAATAAGAAGGTGGACGTAGGTGCTTATCATTGTGAACAACAAGACTGAAAAAGACATGGGGCACTGTGCTTCCTTTTGTGTGTATCCTGAGAAGGGAGTGACTGGGGTAAATGAATATGGTGCAGAGCTGTGAAGAGAAGAGGAATGAATGCTTGGCTCTAGACAGAGACTAGATGGGAAGTACAAGAAGTCAACCTGAGGCTGACAAGCAGGATTGACACTTATTTTTCCATGGGTACTTTTTTCCTTGGTGATTTTATCTATCTTCATAACTTCAGGTATAACCTGTAATGGATGATTCCAAAGTCTATACATTTAGTCTTCAAGTCTTGGTTCTAGTTGTGTATATACAACCACCTCCAAACATATCCATTTCATCAAATGGAACAGACATTTCATAAAAGAAGTACAAATGACTAGTAATCATATGAAAAACTGTTTAACATCTATAGACATCAGGAGAATGCAAATCAAAATTGCATTGGGATTCTATCTTACTTTAGTCAGAATGGCTACCAAGAACTTAAAAAAAAAAGAATTAAGAAAAAAAAAGAAAACCAGTTAATTCTGGTGAGTACTCAGAGGAAAAAAAGATACCTGTATGTACTATTGGTAGGAATATAAGCTAGGCAGCCATATGGAAATCAATATGGAGCTTCCTCAAAAAAAAAATAGGACTACTATCTGATCCAGCTATAACACTCCTGGGTATACACCTGAATTAAGTCTATATATTACAGACATACTTGCATACCCATATTTACTGTGGAAAAATTCATAATAGCCAAGCTATGGAATGAGCACAGGCATTCATCATTAGGTGAATGCAGAAAGAAGATGTGGTATATTTATAAAATGGAGTATAATTCAACCATAAAGGAAAATGAAATCATGTCATCTGTAGGAACATGGATGGAAGTGGTGATCATCCTGTTTAACAAAATGTCAGACTTGGGAAGTCTAGTATCATGTTTTCTTTCATATATGGAATCCAGGGGATAAAAGACAACATGGAATTAGAAGGGAGATTGTCAGAGAAGAGGAAGGCGCCCAGAGTAAAGTGTGTGGGGAGGGTAGTGGGAGTTATGCGGGGGGTAAAAATGATCAAAGTACATAATACACATGTACAAATATGCCACAATGAAATACATTATTCTGTATAATTAATATTCATTAAAAAAGAAATAGACATTTGATGATCCTACAGCTCAACAAATCCAACAACTAAGACTTCAATTCAAAACCTGGCCTCTTGTAGGTTCGGATCACTTTTTTGTATATACCTGTAATCCCAGAAACCTGGGAGGGTAAGGCAGGAAGATTCCAGATTTGAGAGCCAGTCTGAGCAACTTAGCAAGGCCATCAGCAGCTTCATGAGATCCTGTCTCAAACAAAAAACCTGGCCTCCACTTCTTTCCCACTTGTTTCCTATCACCCGGATTCCTTCCGCATGGTTCTTTCCCACTTTTCACTGGTTCAGTTATGTTGAAGTCTGTGTATCCTACCAGCTAAATACATGTTTTTGAACTGCATCTCCTTATCCCTCATTCCTACAGCCCTGCTTAAATACAGTTGTTGCAACTTTTCTCCAATTTTAAATATTAATGTGGTCAATTTTCTCCAACTTTATTTCTTTAAAAAACTGGAAAGGAGTGAGAGTAGAAGCTGAGCCCAGATGAGAGATGATGGTGGCTGGGACTCATGCCATGGTGATTAAGATGGGTAGGTTTGGGAAATAAAACTATGGAACTTATTGATGGCAGGACCATTAACCAGAAGGGGAAGCATGAAAAAAGAGGAACCTGTTGAGGAACATAGGTGAGCAAACAGTGCTGTGATTTAGACAAGTTCAGTTTGACATTCATGGGAATGTGTAAGCAAGAAAGCTACATAAGCAGTTGAACAAACAGACAAAAAAAAATCGAAATCCAAACAGTGGGAAGTTAGAGAAAAGATAGGCAAGTTCTGAGTGCCAAAGTATCCTCAATTTGAGCAGTTAAATAGAAAATGAGGAGTCTGTCTCCCTCTGTCATCCCAGAAAAAGAAGAAAACACAAAACCCCAAAGCATCCAAGCTGGCATGGGATGGCCAGAGAACATGAAGTCACAGGAGTCAAGAGCAAAGAACATTACAAGTTGGAGGGAGGGGGCAGCTATTTTGAATGGTGTTGACAGCTTGAAAAAGATAAGGTAAGGTTTATGATTTACTTGACAGCACAGAGATTGCTAGTGACCTTGTTGGGAGCAATTTGTTGGAGTTATTGGGGTTTATGGAGTTGTTGGTCTGTTTATGAAGAGGTGAAGAAGGGAGAGGTTAAGTGCAGACCACTTGTTTATGAAAAAATCCAGCTGGGAAGGGCAGTAGAGGCTGGAGCTGATGATCTGATGAGGTCTTTTTTAGGATGGGCAACTCCATAGTATACTTTATGCTTGGAATGATCCAGGACAGGGGGAAAGATTGGATGCTGCAGGATTACAGAAGATGACTGAATGCGGGAAATCTTAGGAAGTGAGAAATATAGAAAAAGAGGACCAGATAGGAGGAGAGAATGCTTTTCTTTAAGATCGGGTGTCGGGAGTGGCAACCGAATTATGAGTATTGAAATTGTCCTGTAACAGAGGTGATGGCCCTCTGGAGAATTCTTGGTGCAAAAGTGCCCATGGAGATAGCCCAGTTGCTATGGTAACAACCTGTGCAATTGTGGGTTCTATGCCAGTCAGAAATATTATGTTCTTAACCTTGGGTTTAAGATGCCAGCTGCTTGGGGTAGAAAGTTACGGGCACAAGCTGATAATCATAATTAGGCTGCTCATACTCATGACCTTGGCTCTGCTTGTTTTGGAGAGACTTCCCCACAATATCGCTTTCTATGATAAAAACTTACATAATAAATGTGTTGATATGACTCGTGTCATTGCACTCCATCTGAGTGTGGTGTTCATGGGATATCCCAGGTTTTTCTCTATTTGTGTGTGTGCTTTATTTTCTAATCTCCCATTGCCCCTTGTCCAGTTTTCTGAATTAATGGTCATGCAGTTCATGACAATGGGGGAAGCGGGAGAACTCAGGAGATGGAGACAGGTTCATAGACTTGGTGGGGACAAGTTGAGTGCATGACTGTTTTTTTAAGCTTTTATCTTCCCAAATGGAGGAGGAGATAAGGCCAATCAAATAAATGAAAAATATAATGAAATACTAAAAGTGAATTACTTTTTTGTTTTTCTGAAGTAAAAAAAGAGATACTAAAATAACAAAGTGAAAGAAAAAGAAATTTGAAGAAAAGGTATGAAAATCATCTTGAACCACAGGAAAGTAAGCACAGGTTGTTTAATACACAGATCCTATTTACTATCTATGGACAGTGTGAGAGCTATTTTTAGACATCTTCATAATTTCTAACAGTAAATATTCTGTCCCAGGATCCTTGGAAATTCTGCAAAGTTATGAAGAGAGGCTGGGAAATCAAGGTTGAAGAGAATCTCATGAAAGTTAAGTTTCCATAGATTGAAAATGACTAAGATGGAGAACCCATTCCCCAGAAATGGATGAATTTTTGCCTGAAAGAGAAGCATCTCAGATATCTTTCTAGAGCTCTGGAAAGATTTCAGTATTCTGAGGTAGCCATGTCCTAGCAGGTATTGGGTGAATTCCCTTGAAAGGCAACAATGGAGAGATTGGGAGCCTCCAGCACTTCCCAGGCCTACTAGCTGAGAGTCACAGATGTGGGTAGAGGTACATTGTCCCAAAATAGGGAATTTTTTTTTCAAAATGTTAAAGGATGTATAGTCTGAAAATATGGAATGTTTTTGGTAGACTCAAGGGGGAAACAGTGTCCCTGCATCTAAAGAGAACTGGAAAGGGAGAGGGCAATCAAGGAAGTTAAAGCCTGAAAGGGGATCAGTGCAGAGCAACATGTCCATAAACAGAACATTCTGGACAAAGTTCAGAAGATAAGTGCAGAACAATCCTCAGCACCTCAAGGACAGTGGCTTACAGAACTGAGGGTAATTAAAGAAGGCACTCTGGTCTTGAGAATTAGAAGAGAAATCTCTTTTAGGAGAGGGTTTTAAAGGCTTTGTGATCTTCAAAAAGAAAATTCTCCCTACAACACTCACTGAACACTCCCTCCAAATTTCTGCATGTCAGACTTCTTTCAGAAAAGAAAATGGTGAATAATTTTGAAATATTCCTACAGATATAAAAGAACCACCAGTCCTGCTTAAGCACCGGAGTTGTGTGTATACATTCTGTAAAGTGATAATTGATTGTTGAGTTTAGGCCAGTAACATTCAGGGTTATTACTGAGACATGATTTGTATTCTCAGCCATTTTTGTTTATTTTTAGTATTTAATGTGACTTGTGGTTTCTCCTCTGATTAGATTTTCCTTTACTGTAATCCCTCCCTCTGCTAATTTTCATCATTGTTTTTAATTTCCTGTTCTTGGAATATTTTGCTGAGGATGTTCTGTAGTGCAGGTTTTCTAGTTGTAAATTCTTTTAACTTTTGTGTATCACGGAAGGTTTTTATTTTATCATCAAATCTAAAGCTTAGGTTTGCCTGGATATAAGATTCTTGGTTGGCATCCATTTTCTTTCAGAGCTTGGTGTATGTTGTACAATCTCCTGGCTTTGAGGTCTGGGTTGAAAAATCTGCTGATATGGGTTGGTCTCCCCCTATATGTGATCTGATTCCCCTCTCTTGCAGCTTTTAAGATTCTATCCTTATTCTGTATGCTAGGCATTTTTATTATAGTATGCCTTGGTGTAGAACTGTTGTAATTTTGTACATTTGGTGTCCTGTAACCTCTTGTATTTGGTTTTCCGATTTGTTTTTCATGATTGGGAAATTTTCTGATATTATCTCATTGTAGAGATTGTGCATTCCTTTGGCTTGAAACTCTGTCCCTTCCTTTATCCCAATGACTTTTAGATTTGATCTTTTGATGCTGTCCCATAATTCTTAGATATTCTATTCATGGTTTCTTTCTTCACTGTGTGATCAATTTTATTTTCTAGATTGTATACTTTGTCTTCATTATCTGGTGTTTCTTCCAAGTGATCTAGTCTGTTGTTTATGCTTTCTATTGAGTTTTTTGATTTATTGTATCCTTCATTTGAAGGATTTCTGTTTCCCCCCCCCCCCAGAGTGTCTCTCTCTCGGAGTAATATTTTGCTACTTGTATTTGCTCTTATCTCATTGTTGGAAGGATCAATTTTTGCTTGTATTTGCTCATTTAGGTCATTCTTTAATTCAAAGATTATTTTATTTATTTATTTATTTTTTGAGAGAGAGAGAGAGAGAGAGAGAGAGAGAGAGAGAGAGAGAATTATCTTAATATTTATTTTTTAGTTTTCGGCAGACACAACATCTTTGTTTGTATGTGGTGCTGAGGATCAAACCTGGGCCGCACGCATGCCAGGCGAGCGCGCTACTGCTTGAGCCACATCCTCAACCCAAGATTATTTTAATTATGAATCTCTGAACTGCTTCTCTGACATTTCATCAACTTCACTGATATTATGGGTTCTGATATTATAGCATCCTGGTTTGTTTGGGGGCACTTTCTTCCCTTGTTTTTTTATGTTGTCTATATGTGTCTGCCTTTCTTGCAGTGTGGATCTGAGATGTTAGTTTCTTTTCTATATTTTTGTCATACCTGTGCAGAATGTCTTCACCTCACCTTGATGTTGGGCTTCCAGACCCTTCTGGTGTCCTCAATAAATGCTACTACATCCTGGATCTGGGTCCTGCTTAAGTTGGAATGGGTGGGTCTGGGCCGCTGGGCTTGACCTCCTGTGGTAGTCTGCTGGTTGGAAGGGGAAGTCCTGCACCAAAGGCTAGACTCTGGTGGTGTCTGCACTGCTTGTGGAGGAGTAAATCAGGACCACTGAGAGCAGGGATTCTGGGTAGGTTGGTGTGGGTGGATCTGGGCAGCTGGGATTATAGGTGGCTTATAGTACACTTTAATGTTTTAATATGTACTATATCACAACTTGAAAAGTTTAGTAATTATTTGTGTATAATTGGTTTTCTTTGGAATCATATGTATGTGTATATATATATATATATATATATATATATATATATATATATATATTGTCTTTAAAAGCATTCTGAAAATCAGGATTGATAGCTTTGGCAGACGGCTAAAGAGATCCATGTCAGTGCTCCTGTCAGTGGTCAGGAGCTGGGATTTACTATGTAATAAGCATGAGTTGGTGGGTCAGGGTAGAGCTCAGTGGTAGAGCACTTTGCCTAGCATGTGTGAGGCACTGGGTTTGATTCTTAGCACCTCATATAAATATGTAAAATAAAGGTCCATTGACAACTTAAAAAAGAAAAAAGTTAAGAACCCTAGGCAAAGCTGCTCTGTTAGTGAAGTTTGATTTCAGTTTTGCTTTATGGTGTTATGGCTTGAAACTAGGGCCTTGTGTATGCTAGGGGAGCACTGCAGATTTAGTTTTTAAACTATAGACTATTGAGAACTGCTGTTGCTAAGTACTTGTCCATCTGCTCTTTTTTTAATTTTTTAAAATTCATTCTGATTTGTTATACATGATGGCAGAATGCAATTCATTTTATATTACGCATGCAGAACACATTTTTTCAAGACACTGGTTATACACAAAGTATTTTCACACCATTCATGTCTTATACATGTACTTAGGGTAATGATGTCTAACTCATTCCACCATCATTCCTATCCCTCTTGCTCCCTCCTCTCTTTTCCCCTCCCTCCCCTTATGTCCATCTGCTTTTGTCATGTGTCTACAACAAAATAGTCCTGAATGGCAATCATTTTAGCTTCTGGTTCTTACCCACAACTCTCCTCCACTTCCACTAGCTGTTTTAGGATACTTTTGCTATGTTTAGAAATCCTCATACTGAAGCCCAGCTGCTAATATTGAAACTTCCAAGAATGTACAACTCGTTACTATGCTTATTTGTGTTGATCTAAATCATAGGACATCAAAATCCTCCAGACATCAGCAACAAATACAATTCCTGTTTTAGTGAGTTGCCATGTTATTGGAACACTCTAGATAAAGAAACAACATCTGTGACAGCTTCCCACTCTGAATTGTGTTGGACAGCAGGAATTCTGTTTCATTCTGCTGAAATCTAATTAATAAATTTAGATTATTTGAGCTAAATGATTTTTGTGTCATAGTGGGCCACAGATTGTAAAGACATACCGTTAGATACATGTAAAACCAAATGTAATTGAATAAATATGGCTTTTAAGAAATATTATCCTTAGATATAAGTTGATGGAAAGGCAGAGGGAAAACCTTCATAGAAAACCCTAATATACAATTATATGAGGACAACTTTCTGTTTGAATCCTAAGGTCTTGCGTATTTAAGATAAGTAATTTATGAAGATATGCACCAGGAACTATATGGCTCAGTTAAAAATGAAGAAGTTTCAAATATAGTGTGGTGAAAATGGTGAAGTCATTTTTATTTTCAGTGCTTTGACAAAATACCCCATAAAATTCAAAACTTCTACCATTATACAAAAATAGGTGTCTACAAGTGATATCTTCTGTCTTCATCACCAGTAGCAAATATATTAGGCAGAAACATCTAATTTCAGTAGCCTTAAATGAAAAGTGCAGGACACCGCAAGCTACACATTCAGCAGTATCATATCGGCAAAAGTTTAATCTTTTCACCCATTTGATAAATACACAAGGTTTATAATTTAATCATTTAAATTAACATTCTGCAAATATACATGTAATTTAGTGATTATTGTGCATGAATACATACACAATGCTTGTATGTACAAATTCCAGTTTGTTTTCATGTGCAAGAGATCTGATACAATCATAAGCTGTGTTTGTTTTGGTCCCATTAAATATTCACAATATAAAAGCACAAAAGAATCTTCGATTTACAAAAGAGAATTTGTTTAAAATCACTTCAACTTTTGATGTTTTTAAAGTATTATCTTCTCATACCACTATGAAATGTAGTAGTTGAACCTGTAAGAGAAAAACAAGACATTTTGCATGATTTTAGATAACAAAAAAATTACTCTTAACTCTCCATCAGAAAAAATGCCCTTTGTTCCTTAAACGTCTTATTTATAGTTCAACTGATTTTTAAAGAGATTTTGACTATACTTATAAGTCATCAAGAGTGGTTCTAAAGCAAGGAATCAAGACTCATGCTAATATAAAGTGTTCTAAAGGTTGAAGTTCTATATATTTTTAGTATATCCTAAAAAATATTTTGGTCTTCAGATTCTGGGTCTTGTGAAATTTGGACGCTTAAAACAAAACAAACCTTTAACCAACAAACAGACTTCAACTATAATAATGAGAGTTTCCTAGTACTACAAGTTACTTGTGTTAAACACATGAATTTTTTGAATGAATGAATGAAGAGATAACTACTAACTCAATCTGATATTAGTCCACAGTTTGTGGGACTAGTAGGAAAAGAGAATCATTAATAAAAGTTAAAAAAACCTGTAAAAGTAGACTGAATACAATTCAAACTAAAATGATTCAAAATCTCTGGATCAGAAGTGAACTAAAGGAAGACAGGGTAAAGAAGTTTTCTCATAATGAATAGAAAATCCACTTCTGTTATCAAGTATGACACTTTAGGTATGTTTTTGAGGAAAGAAAAGTAAAAGATCATTGTTAGGATTTTTTTTTTTTGGATCACTCTTAAAAGCACCAGGCAGTAGTAGGGATAATGGTTGTACTAAGTGATCAATCCTCTTCCTCACCAGTATCTGTATGCCTCACCACTTTCTACCATGCATTACCTCAGAGCACCTTCCCACATTAGTCTTCAATCATGTATTTTCTATGAGCAATCTACTGAATGAAGAGGTAGTAGGGGAATTATTTTGGGGTGGGCAGGATTTGAGGTGATAAATCATGTCTTGAATACTCTAAAGTTAGTTGTGCTGCTGGTTACAGTTTAAGCTTTACCTAACTTGGTAAGTGAAGTAGATTTTATTCTAAACAATGAGGGTTAAGGAGTTTCAAAATGAGGAGAGCTGTGGGTCTAGCACTATGGCACTACCAATAAGTGGTTAAACTTAAGCACCTGTCTGTACAGTTCCAAGTCTTCTTTGTAGTGCCTCTAGCCAAGTGATATAATCTGCCAGGGCTCTATCAGGATCATAATTCTGAAGGTGAGAGCATGCTGTGGAACCAGGATTTAAATCAGCTAGGGTGCCTGGAGACCTAAGGATTAAAAGCAATGTACATATACCAAATTACCCAGAAACAATGCAATCACATTACACACCTGCCTCCTCCCCCACCCCCGAAAGGCAGGCCACGTACATATTATATGATCTATATCCCCAATGCTTCTAAGTTTGGGATGGGAAAGAAATTGGTCTTCAATAAATTCAAAGAAGCTAGGGCTTCATGAAAATGCCAAGTATAAACCCTGTCAGTTTGTCAGTAAATGTTGGATATGTAAAAATGCATCTGTCATGCAGACTAACATTTTCTCTAACGGCCAGGGACTTATCAATTTTAATCAACACTTTTTCCAATGTCTAACTATGGCATATAGTAAGCAACATTTGATCAGCTCTGTTTCCGTTAACCTTAGAAACCATTTACAAATTTAAAACCTAGCTTTGATTCTGGGCTATAGGTTAAACAAATTACAACTAAAGATGTCCATCTGCCAAAGTCCTATCAGTGTCCATCTTTCTCTGTTAAATATTAATACATTTAATTCTTACCTATTTTGAAACGGTAAAAGGCACCTAGGAGAATCCAGATCTGATCTTGAGCGGTATGTTGTATGTCTTGGTTCTCCATCTAGCTCTAGTTTATCAGAAGAATGATAAAATGGGTCAGTCTTTTCAGCACCTTAATGTAATGCAAGATGTTAAGAAACAAAGCAAAACACACCAAAAACTAAAAACCAAGCCCTTGAACATTTCTACAAAACAGTATTATACCATGTGTATATAGTGTATTATACCATGCTGTCTTACTTATAATAATAATTTTCAATTATTCTTGCTAAAGAAGAGAACAGTACAGATAAAACTTAAGCTTTCAATATTGTTATTGAAATTGAGTATTTCTGATATCTGAACTATGCTTCAAAGAAAAACTACTGAATTGGAGTATTTTATTTCTAAAAGACCTCAATCTTAGGGTTTCTGAATGTGTTATCATTTGGGGGAAAAGATAATGTGGATAAGAAAAATTAGACTAATGTAACCAGATCCTTTATGACTCCACTCTCCTTTTATAGGAAAAAAAATGCAATCAAGATTTGCTAATTTTTGGTATGACAGAGATAAAAATTTCTCAGTGCAAGCATTTATATTTCAAAATACTTTCATGGAAATTTCCCTTTTCTCTGTACTCTGTGCTCTCCCGCTTTTGACCTCATCCTTATATCCCAAATGTTCAAGCCCTAATGTTCTTTCTACTTCATTCTAGGTGTAGAGAGAAGGAATTTTAACTGTTCTTATTTTTATACAATGTAGTAGTAAACTCAAATGATTCGAGTGTTATTAGATCATGAAAACTTCAAACCATAACCATTTTACATGACTAATAGCTATTCTCTCTTGAACCCAGAGCCTTAAGTGCCCCTACAGGGCAGCACTACTGGGTAATCTGGGACAAATACCATGTGTTTTCCAGTGCTCAATTTTTCATCTGTAAAGTGAGAATAATAGTAATTGTGATTACATCAAATTGGCAGAATATATGAAAAAAGCAGGGCTTAGTGTAGACCAGCGCCCACAAAAATCAGCAATTCTTATTCTCTTTAAAACAATGAAGTCCCTAGCCTTGTTAGTAATAAGGTCCTTTATCTTTGGAAAACACTGGCTCCAGAATTTGCTATTTGGAAGATATTACATTTTCAATAATTTTAGAGGGCTGTAAATGTAGAAAAATGCTATTTTGACTTTACCTGGATTCAGTTCAAAGTCATCCCTGTTAACATTGGTGGAACCAGAACCTGTGACTTGCTGCCACCGTTGAACCAAAATTTTCATTCTAAAAAAAAGATTCCAAGATAAGACATCACAGCATATCTATAAAGATCATAAAATATACCGTCTACAAAAATCATTTAAATATGAACACAGATCAGATTTCAACATAATCACAATTTCCTAATCCAAAACTATGTACATGCGCTTGGGTTGATGGCAAAATTAACTGGAACAGAAGAACACAGTTGTAAGCTCCCCTCACCTCATTTTCAAGGGGAAGCAGAGGTCTTTGGTGTTGCCAGAATCAGGTTCTAGCTTTACGGATTAATGAGACAGGAAGAGATGGAGGGCAAAAAATACACAGAAAGAAAGTAGCTGCAGGAAACAGAACAGTGGATGAAAGGTAGATGAGAGGAAAAAAGAATAAAAGGACCCATAAGAGGGAGCTGGGAAAGCTGGAGGATGGGTGAGGCCATGTGACCAGGAACAAAAAACAATGCTGGCTTTAAATGAATGGGGGTATTAATGTCATCATATAGCTGCATTAGGTTTGCTGCATGGCCCATCTTGGCTTAGAGAGCTTTCTGGAGTGCCAGGGCTCTGTCAGGATCATAATTCTGAAGGTGAGAGCACACTGTGGAACCAGTCTGTTTCAAGACTCAATTTTAAGAGAGTCAAAATATAAGTCTCCCCAAATTCCTCTAATCAAAATGACTTGTCTAACTCCTGAGACTTCACATGAGTGTCTCCTAAGTTCTGTGTATATGGCCCTTCCCCAACATAAAGTGAGCTGTCTTTGGATTTTAGGCAGGTATTACATCTTTTTCATCAATGTATCTGCCAGTGCTTACCCTTTGTTTGCCAGACACAAGGTGACATTGGGAATGAGAAGTGGGAAAGGAGAAACTGGAGTGTGAGACTACAATAAGAAGAAGAGGCAGGCACAGTGGAAGACAAACAGGCCAGACTTGAGCTGTTTTTAGAGAGCCAGCATGGGTGCAATAGAGAGACCAGGCTAATTGTCCCTACTGGGTTTATAACCCCTCCTTGTCCCATTTTTTTCATTTGTGAACTGACATTTGGAACTAAGGAAACTCAAGTTTCCAGTTTAAAAACACAGAAACAAAAGCAAAACTCATATTTTTCAGAAGAAAAAAAAGAGCAAAATCCTTTGAAGAAGCATCAAATGTGACCTGGCAAGAACTACTTTAAGAAACAAAATTCCTTTGGGACTCTGCTGAGTTTCAGAGAAATAAAAAGGAGGGTACACATGGAGAAGCCTAAGTGTCTGAGTGATCTTTTTAAAATTTATTTTATTTTTTTAGTTGTAGATGGACACAAACCTTTATTTTTATGTGGTGCTGGGGATCAAACCCAGTGCCTCACACATGCTAGCCAAGCGCCCTACCACTGAGCCTCAGCCCCAGCCTCTGATTATCTTATCTACTAGTTAAGAGGACAGTAGTGGTTCATGACTACAAGGTAGTTTCAACCACATATGGAATGAATGCCAAAGTTCCTAGCTTGTAACTACTAGGAAAAGAGTGACAAAAGCACTAGCAGAATCCCTGAAGGCCAACCTTGGACTTGAATGCAGAGGTAGAACAGGGCTTTCCAGAGTTGGGTAAAAAACAGATTATTTTAGTAGGAAAGGAAGACAGATGTATGCCGGCCTGAGGTGTGATTTTTCAAAAAAAACTTTTCCTTTTTATGACCTCTCTTATGTCTATGTATGTATAAGCTAGTTCATGGGTCTATTCAAATTAAAAAATGACAATTGGACTGGATATGCCAGCTTGAGTCACCAGCTGCATGTACCTAAGCAGGCCCTTTCCAAAGGGTATATTTACACAGAACAGAATAAAGAATCCTTGCTAAAAGGATGAAAACCCAGAGAGAAATTTATATTTTAGGGATGGCAAAGAAATACTATACAAACTTTTTTTTTTCCTCCCTATGGTACTGGAGATTAAATCCAGAACTGCTCTACCACTGAGCCATATCCCCAACCTCTTTTGCTTTTTATTTTGATATAGTGTCTCAATAGGTTGCTGAGACTGGCCTCAAACTTGCAATGCTCCTGCCTTAGCCTTCTGAGTAGCTAGAATTACAGGACAAATATCCCTTTAGAGGGTCTCTGAATAAAATCAATTTTCTTTGAAAAACTTTACCGTGAAATTGCAATGGACACTCTGACAGCTGAACGAAATCTGGATAAGCCCTTTGGGTGGCTGATGAACTCCAGATTGGTGAAGGCTGGCTGACCCCCCATCCGGGCAAGCAGCGTTATGGTGGCATCCTCACATTCTTGGAATTCGCCCAATAATTGCAGCAGGTATTTCTTCTGATAAATGAGAGCTTTTCGAAAACTTTCTGCCCTCAAGTATTTACCATAAGTCCTCTACATTTAAAGAAGGGAAGAACATAAAGTCATTATTAAGAAATCATTCAGATGTTGAGAGGGGAAGATGGCGGCGGGAAGTGAGTAAGCCGCTCCGTGCTCCGCGCCGCCGCGTCTGAAAAGATGAGGTAAAGATCATTAAAGGAGATCTGTCAATAAAGACCCAGCACCGTGTCAAGAAAGGGGCCTAGGTGGAGTGAATCCGCCACGACTCCAGCCAAGGTGGAGTGAGTCCACCATGACTTCAGCGCGAGCAGTAAGGCTGCAGCCCGAGCTGCCCGGCTCCCTCGGCCCCTTCTCCTTCTCCTGTCCGCCTTTCCGCTTTGCTTCTCCCCAGCTGTCTCTCCTCCCACGCTCAGTCCCTAAATCTAGATCTCAATTTCTTTCCCCCACCCCGCCCGCACTCCTGCATGTCCAGTACCGGCCCGCGTGGCCCCGAGGCGCTGCCTCCCCTCCCCCAGCCCGCACCCCCTCCCCGGGTGTCCCGAAGGCCACAGCTGAGCCGCCACCGCCACCTCCCACGGAGCACCATAGAGCAGACTCTTCACCGTGCGAGTGAGCTGCTGAGTTAAATGGAACAGCTGATAAGATGAGTGACAATTTAAAATCTAAGTGATCCAACATGGCGGCGGACGCAGAGAGATCAAGTATCTAACCCCTTCAGCTGCGCGAGCATAGGGAGAAGTAAACTGTCAAAATACTGTTCGCTCAGGACCACTAGGCACTGTTGAGCTGAAGGGGATCCCGGGCAAACAGTCTGCCCCTCTCAGAACACACCGAGCCCGGATTGGGCTGCATTCTAGTTCTGGTTCGCCTGCTTCTAGTGACTCAGCACTAATGATCCCGCTGAAATAACTAGTCGGCCCACCTGAACTCACAGAGGTAAAAGCCAAATGAGCAGGATAGTCAGACCCAGGGTATCCCTCTGCTGACAACAGGTCCCTTACACCAGCTACCAGGGGAGTTGCTACCTGAGGGCAAACAAATTTGCTGGGGGTCCTCAGCCCCAAGCCCTACAAACTTAGGGTCTGAGGGAGGCAAACAGAAAGGGTGTGCCCAGGCATCCATGGAAACAGGGCTCCCAGGAGCAGCAGACCCGGCGTGTAGCCAGTATTGTGGCGAGCTTCACAGGTGAGCGGGGCCTGGCTTAAGGAACCACAAGAGAAGGCCCTAGGCACTCAGGATTGGAGACCCGCACAGTCTGGGAAGAAGAGCTGAGGAACAGTGATTGGTTCCCACCCATCAAGAAGAGAAGCCTGGCCCAGTTCCCACCTACTGGAATAGAAGTTAATTGAGCTCTATGACTGCATTTAATATTATTATTATTATTATTATTTTAAATTATTATTATTGGTATTTTTTTTTTATTTTCACTTTTTGTTGTTGATGTTGTTGTTGCTCTTCAACTTTCTTATTAATGGTTTCAATTTTTAAAATTCTTTTTATTTTATTATTATTACTATTATTTTTTAAACTTTAATTTCCATTTGTTTATTATCATTATAATTTTTTTTTGGTTTTAAATTTTTATTTTTTCATTTTTTCTTTCTTTCTTTTCACTTTTTTCTTTTGTCTTTTCATTTCTTTTCAATTTTCCTATTCCCCCTTTCTTGAATTCTACCTGCCTACACTCACTCTCTTTAGTGACTTCTTCCCTTCCCTTCTAATACCTCTCCTCCCAAGCATCAAATAAATTTATAAGAGTAAACAGTAACTCAGCAGTCAAACAGAACAAGAAGTATCATGAGCATAAAAAAGCAAGGAAGAAAAGGAGTACAAACAATGAAGGACAGCCTAAATATTCAGGAGGACCTGGAGTCATCAGAAAAATGGCCACATAAAGAACTCAAGGAACACCTTAGACAGATGGAAAGGAACCTTAAAGATCACATTCAAAATGAATTACATAAACAGATAAAAGAAGAAGTGAAGCATCTTTATCAGGAGATAGAGATTATAAAAAAAATCAAACAATAATTCTAGAAATGAAGGAAATGATAAACCAAATTAAAAACTCAATCGAGAGTATCACTAACAGAGTGGAGCAAGTAGAAGCCAGAACGTCAGATAATGAAGACAAAATATATCATCTTGAAAAGAGTCTAGCCAACTCAGATAGGCTGGTAAAAAATCACGAGAAAAACATCCAAGAGATTTGGGATAACTTAAAAAACCCAAACTTATGAGTCATCGGGATAGAGGAAGGCACAGAGATTAATGCCAAGGGAATGAGTAACTTGCTGAATGAAACAATTACAGAAAACTTTCCAGAAATAAAAAAGGAAACAGATATACAAATTGTAGATGAATACAGGACACCGAGCACACAAAATCACAGTAGACCAACGCCAAGACACATTGTTATGAAGATATCCAATATACAGAACAAAGAGAAAATATTAAAAGCTACAAGAGAAAAGAGGCAGATTACATTTAGGGGTAAACCAATAAGGTTAACAACGGATTTTTCATCACAGACGCTGAAAGCGAGAAGATCCTGGAACAACGTATTTCAAACACTGAAAGACAATGGATGCCAACCAAGAATTCTGTATCCAGCAAAATTAAGCTTCAGATATTACAACAAAATAAAAATCTTTCATGATAAACAAAAGCTAAAAGAATTTGTAGCCAGAAAACCAGCATTGCAAAGCATCTTGAGCAAAACTCTACGCGAGGAAGAAATGAAAAACAATAACCAAAACCATCAGCGGGAACTGCCTCGGTAAAGACAGAGGACGGGGGGAAAGATAATCATGGAGAAACAAACTAATTTTTTTTTTAAAAAAAGGATAAATAATCAAACATGGATGGAAGTACAAACCATATATCAATAATAACTCTAAACGTTAATGGCTTAAACTCTCCAATAAAGCGACACAGGCTGGTAACATGGATTAAAAAAACAAATCCAACAATATGCTGCCTCCAGGAGACAATCTTATTGGAAAAGACATACACAGGCTCAAGGTAAAAGGTTGGGAAAAAATATACCACGCACACGGTCCTCATAAGCAAGCAGGGGTGGCCATTCTCATATCGAATAAAATCAACTTCAAGACTAAGTTAATCAAAAGGGATAAGGAAGGGCATTATATACTGTTAAAAGGAACCATTCACCAAGAAGACATAACAATTATCAATATTTATGTACCAAATAATGGCGCTGCGATGTTCATAAAACAAACTCTCCTCAAGTTCAAGAATCATACAGACCACAACACAATAATTATGGGTGACTTCAACACACCTCTCTCACTATTGGACAGATCCTCCAAACAAAAGTTGAATAAAGAAACTATTGACCTCAATATCACAATCAATAACCTAGACTTAACTGACATATATAGAATATATCAACCATCATCAAGTGGATATACTTTTTTCTCAGCAGCACATGGAACCTTCTCAAAAATAGATCATATATTATGCCATAGGGCAACCCTCAGTAAATATAAAGGGGTAGAGATAATACCATGCACTTTATCAGATCATAATGGAATGAAACTGGAAATCAATGATAAAAGGAGGAAGGAAAAATCCTACTTCACATGGACAATGAACAATACGTTACTGAATGATCAATGGGTTACAGAAGACATAAAGGAGGAAATCAAAAAATTCTTAGAGATAAATGAAAATACAGACACAACATATCGGAATCTATGGGACACGATGAAAGCAGTTTTAAGAGGGAAATTCATCGCCTGGAGGTCATTTCTCAAAAAAAGGAAAAACCAACAAATAAATGAGCTCACACTTCATCTCAAAGCCCTAGAAAAGGAAGAGCAAAACAACAGCAAATGTAGCAGAAGGCAAGAATTAATTAAAATCAGAGCAGAAATCAATGAAATTGAAACAAAAAAACTATTGAAAAAATTAACAAAACAAAAAGTTGGTTCTTTGAAAAAATAAATAAGATCGACAGACCCCTAGCCATGCTAACGAAGAGAAGAAGAGAGAGAACTCAAATTACTAACATACGGGATGAAAAAGGCAATATTACAACAGACGCTTCAGAAATACAGAAGACAATTAGAAATTATTTTGAAAACCTATCTTCCAATAAAATAGAAGATAGTGAAGACATCGATAAATTACTTAAGTCATATGATTTGCCCAGACTGAGTCAGGAGGATACTCACAACTTAAACAGACCAATATCAATAGATGAAATAGAAGAAGCAATCAAAAGACTTCCAACCAAGAAAAGCCCAGGACCAGATGGGTATACAGCAGAGTTTTACAAAACCTTTAAAGAAGAATTAATACCAATACTTTTCAAGTTATTTCAGGAAATAGAAAAAGAGGGAGCTCTGCCAAATTCATTCTATGAGGCCAACATCACCCTGATTCCGAAACCAAAGACACCTCAAAGAAAGAAAACTACAGACCAATATCTCTGATGAACCTAGATGCAAAAATCCTCAATAAAATTCTGGCGAATCGGATACAAAGGCACATCAAAAAAATTATGCACCATGATCAAGTAGGATTCATCCCTGGGATGCAAGGATGGTTCAATATATGGAAATCAATAAATGTTATTCACCACAACAATAGACTTAAACATAAGAACCATATGATCATCTCGATAGACGCAGAAAAAGCATTTGACAAAGTACAGCATCCCTTTATGTTCAAAACATTAGAAAAACTAGGGATGATAACAGGAACTTACCTCAACTTTGTAATGTTGTTCTTTTTTTAGTTTTTTAAAAATATATTTATATATATTTATAGGTGGACACAATACCTTTGTTTTATTTTTTTTATGTGGTACTGATAATCGAATCCAGTGCCTCACGCATGCTAGGTGAGCACTCTACCACATGAGCCCCAGCCCCAGCTCCAGCCCCCAATGTTCATTTTAAATCTTCTTGAAGTATAACAGAAGGGCTCCTGGTACCAGGAAAGTATTCTTTTTACCCTTCTTTAAGAGGAAACAGGAACCAAAAAACTACTTTAGTATTAAACTGACATAACTGCCCTATTTATCAAAATGTGTGTGTACTAATTCATATCCCAAAAATATGGTGCAGCAGAGCAATCTGTCTGCTTCCTTGGATGTAACAAAAATTTATCGTACCATTAACATTTCTTCATAATTCAGTTTAGATAACACTACAACAATATTCAACACATACAAGAGTCTAAGGTTGTCATTTTTTTAAAAATATCTTTTTAGTTATAGAGGGACAGAATACCTTTATTTATTTATTTTTACGTGGTGCTGAGGTTTGAACTCAGTGCCTCACACGTGCTAGGCAAGCGCTCTACCACTGAGCCACAATCCCAGCGATTAAGGTTGACATTTTATTTATTTATTTATTTATTTATTTATTTTAAAGAGAGAGTGAGAGAGGAGAGAGAGAGAGAAAGAATTTTTAATATTTATTTTTTAGTTCTCGGTGGACACAACATCTTTGTTGGTATGTGGTGCTGAGGATCGAACCCGGGCTGCACGCATGCCAGGCGAGCGCGCTACTGCTTGAGCCACATCCCCAGCCCAAGGTTGACATTTTAGACAGAGAAAAATCTCAAGAGTTTAGAGTTTCCAAAAATAGAAGGGCAAAGAGAATACCTCAAGTTGTTCTTTATCACTCTCTTCATTGCGTCCCAATTTGGCTTTTTCCTTCTCTAAGGCCCACTGGAGCTCTCTTGATTTTTTCTGTTCACTTGCTAGTGTATCATTAAGCAAACGTAGTTTATCGGTCTTGTCTTTTACTTCCAATCTAAATAAAATGAATAAATGAACTTTCATAAAACTATTCTATGTATTGAGAGAAACAGGCAACATTTTCACTAAAGGGCTGAGGCATATTATAAACTACCTAATAGAAAAATATAAACTATTTAGAGATTAAGGATTAACTGTGGTTTATTTCAAATTACCTGTTCCTAGTAGTACAACTACCATTATTTACCAATGTAACAATTATTCAATCTGTTTCTAGAAAAGAATATTAACAAAACATTTCCCTTGTCTTTTACTGAACATGGGAATTGTCATGCATTTTTACAAACAAAATACCTTAGTATTTACACCAACAAATATATCCTTTTCATAAGCGTTATATCTTCAAATACTGTGTATTTTAGCTAACTAAATTCTGAAACATATTGAGATCATAAAGGTTAAGTTCATATTGGCTGCAGGTAAAATAAAGATCACAAGTATATCTTATACAAGTCTCAAATAGAACTGAGGGCCACAATACAGATTGGGCCAAAAAAATCTTAAACTTATAATTTGGAAAAATTGGGGATTTTCACCCTCTACTGTAGTTTTTTCCTATGAATAACAAAATCACATGCTACTTAAACAACATGTATTTTATTTTTATAATATCTGCATAATATTTATGACAAATTTACTCCAATTCCTTCACTAATACATGTTTATAATAAGGAAGTGTTGTATACCTGAATGCTTCTAATTCCTTTAGATGCTTATGCTGTGCCTTGAGTGTTGTTTCAAGTTCCGATTCCGTTTGCACAAGTTCATTTTTTAGTTCAGCAACTACCATTTTTTCTGAATTCAGGTGTTCTTGAAGTTCACTTGCTTTGTCTTTCATATTGCTGAGCTCCACTTGCATCTCCAGAATTTGAGACTGCTTCTGCTGCACAGTATATTCCAAAAGTTCTAAAGAAAAAATGATCAATATTTATAATTTTACCTAGTAACTCCTATTTGGTTTATAAATATTTTATTGATAAGAACTGATTTGTAGCATAGGAGATAACTGCAAAGCAATTATGAAAGGATTACAGTCCCCAAAGTTTAATACAAATAAACTTTATGCATGTTTTCCTCATAGTGGTAGTGGCCAAGATTTCAGAAGTATTTATGAAAATAATAAAAGTTTAACAACAGGGGCTGGGGTTGTGGCTCAGTGGTAGAGTGCTTGCCTAGCATGCATGAGGCACTGGGTTTTATCCTCAGCACCACGTAAATGTAAAAACAAAGATATTGTGTCCACCTAAAACTAAAATATATAAAAAAATAAAAAAAAACCCAATTTCTTTATTTATTAATTTTAGTTGTAGATGGACACAATACTTTTATTTATTTATTTTTATGTGGTACTGGGGATTGAACCCAGTGCCTCACACAGTTAGCCACAACCCCAGCCCTCCAAGAACTTTTGAAAATCGCACATAGTACTTGTAGGAGTCATTCATGTATCTATGACTATAATGGTTGCTTCTTTTGTTCAGCCTCTCTTTGCAGACAGTCCTTAGGAACTTTACTTTTATAATTGTTCCAGAAATGGAAGTCCAAACTCCAGTTGAGATCTTGTTTTTTTCAATAAAAACGAACCAAAACCTCCATAATACACATTTGTTACAATGAAAACAAACTCAAGAATTTAAATCTCGGCCAGGTGTGTGGTGAAAGCCTGTAATCCTAGTGGCGCAGGAGGATCATGAGTTCAAAGCCAGCCTCAGGAATGGTGAGGTGCTAAGCAACTCAGTGAGACTCTGTCTTTACATAAAATATAAAAGAGGGCTCAGTGGTTGAGTTCAATCCCCGAACTAAAATCTTATACATGTTAAATAAGAACAGGTTACAAAATATGCATCAGGATCCTGTTTTTATGACAAAAAATATACTTATGTACATATGGACATTGAAAAGGTCTGTAGACATATTTACTTGGGTGTTAAATAGTCATTATTTTAGGATTTATGTGACTCAAGATGTGATTTTTACTCTCTTGTTTTTCTATCCCACCATAAATATGTAACACTACATATTTAATAAGAAAAGTTTTTACTTAAAATTCTAGCAAAGTTCATCAATAGACATTACAATTAGTAAGAATGATATTACAAGAAGGACATAACATTGACTTTAGATGATAATCATGTTAATTTAGCTTTGAAAACTATTTCTTAGGGGTAGAGGTTAATAATTTACACATATAAACATGAATCTACAGAGATAAGACTTCAATAGCATTCTATATAAACAATATTAATTACCTTTAAAACTTTTCAATTAAGCCTTTGTCTACAGGGATATGTTTAATTTAACTTATTATACCTGTTTTCTCTGAAGAATTTTAACATGATTCAGCTTTTCAATGACAAATTTTGAGCTTGTGTTGTGATTTTAAAGTCTGCAAAAGCACAGGTGTTTCTATCATCACTACATGAAACAGTTACTAAAGATGCATGTGTCCTCAATAGATACGATAAGAATTTAATAACGATTTCCATTTATAGTTAAATTAAATAGACTTTTATCAGAAAGTGGGGAAAAGATCCAAGCAAGTGTATCACAAAAACAATAATCCAAATAGTTGATAATCATATGAAAAAGCACTAAGCCACCTGAATAATTAAAATAAATTAAAACTACAATTATGTACTGCACACCAAACGGATTGGAAAGTTGGCAAAGTTGTATATAACATAACTCTCACATACTGCTAGTGCATGCACAAATTGACAAAACTACTTTTTAAAAAAATATTTATTTTTTAGTTGTAGTTGGGCACAATATCTTTATTTTATTTATTTTTATGTGGTGCTGAGGATCAAACCCAGGGCCTCCAATGTGCTAGGTGAGCACTCTACCTGTGAGCCACAACCACAGCCCCTAACAAAACTACTCTTTAAAATAGTTTGGTGTTCTCTAATAAATTTAAAGATATGAATCCTATGACCCAGCAATTTCACTCCTAGAAAGACATAAGCACAACTGCATTAGAAACACTTTGCAACAGTGTCCACAACAGCATTGACTCTAATAGCTAAAAAGCATAAACAATCCAAATCTAATCAACCACAGAATGAAATATTATATAAGTTGTAGAATATCCAAACAAGAGAATTCTATATGGTAACAAAAATGAACTATAGATAAATGCAGTAAGTTGGGATAATTCAGGAAGGTGACAGAAGCAAGACATAAAATATACAGATAAAGTTCAAAAATAGAAAAACTAACATATATGATTTTGGAATATATAAATTAGTAATAAAACTAAAGAAAAATCAGGATAACCTCTAAGTTACTAAAGAGGGGGCGGCTTTAGGATGTGGGCAATGTTCTACTTCTTAACACAAGCAATGTCTCCTCCACAGACATTCATATAATAATGTTATACTGGGGCTGGAGTTGTGGCTCAGCAGTAGAGTGCTCGCCTAGCATGTGCGAGGCCCTGGGTTCAATCCTCAGCACCACATAAAAATAAATAAATTTAAAAAAAGGTATTAAGTCCAACTACAACTAAAAAATAAATATTAAAAAAAATTTAAAAAATAATGTCATACTGAAGAGTTGAATTGTTCACTTTTCTGTATGTTGTTATAGTTAAATTTTTAAAAAGAGGGATTAAAAAAGAAATGACTACTTTCATTATGGATTTCCTTTTCCTTTAGGTAGTTATCCTCCAGTATGTAAAACACCTTTCTTAATGTACAGCTTTAAGAGAGTTCAACATCTCTAGCAATTAGAGAAATGCAAATCAAAACTACTCTAAGATTTCATCTTACTCCTGTCAGAATGGCAATCAATCATCAAGAATACAGGCAACAACAAATGTTGGCGAGGATGTGGTGGAAAAAGCATACACTCATACATTGCTGGAGGGACTGCAAATTGGTGCAACCACTATAGAAAGCAGTATGGAGATTCCTCAGAAAACTGGGAATGAAACAACCCTTTGACCCAGCTACCCCATTCCTTGGTTTATATACCCAAAGGACTTAAAATCAGCACACTATAGTGGTGCAGCTGTATCAATGTTTATAGCAGCTCAATTCACAATAGCTTATCTATGGAACCAACCTAGGTGTCAATCAACAGATGAATGGATAAAGAAAATGTGGTATATATACTCAATGGAATATTACTCAGAGCTTTAAAGAAGAGTGAAATTATGGCATTTGCCAGAAAATGGTTGGAGTAGGAGAATATCATGGTAAGCAAAATAAGCCAATCCCATAAAACTAAAGGCCAAATGTTTTCTCTAATTTGTGAATGCTAATTCACAATAAGGTGGGGGTTAGTAGGAAAGAATAGGGTTACCTTAATTAGGTAGAGGTAAGTGATGGGAGAAGAGGGGAAAAAATTTGGGGATAGGAAAGATAGTAGAATGAAACAGATATTATTACTGTATGTATATATGTGACTACATGACCAATATGATTCTTCAACATGTATACTCAGAAAAATGAGAAATTATATCCCATCTATGCATGATATATCAAAGTGCATAAATGAATTCTACTGTCATGTATAACTAATTAAAACAAACAAAAAAACAAAAAGAGACCATGAAATTAATTTGTTTAACTTGGTCAAGGTAAGGCTACTGTATTTAAAATTAGATACAGTTGTTTAAAACCAATTTGACAATCCTCTAGCCACTACAGTAATCAATATAATTAATGTTATGAAAATGAGAAATCAATACACTAAAAGGAAATGTTTTAACTGAGTAATAATAATGTAAAGTGAAATATTTTCACCCATTTGTGTAATTATATGAGTCTGTTTTGTAACATACCTAGGTTTGGTTTATCATTTTCTTGTTCTCTTTTCAAGGTCATTTTCTTGTCATTAATTTGAGCACGTAGTACTTCAATTTCAGATAATAAGCTTCTTCTGTCTATTTTTTGGAGATATTCCATAGCTGCTTGATATTCAATACCCTTTTTGTAACAAAGGAAAAGAAAAAATCAAGTGAAGAGAGTTGTAAAGATAATAAAATTAACAACCAGAAGTCTGAAGAATAAATGAACCACACATGCTAAAGTTTTTTTCTTTTAAAAATTTCATTATTTTTCTTGTCTAAAATGTGGGAAGATTTCTTGCAGATAGATGCTTCTTTACCTCTAAATACTGTAGTGTATTTCCTAAAAATAAGAGCATTCTTTTACATAACTGCAGTACAATGATCAAAAGAGTAATTAACTTATCATAATATTATCTGGTATAGAGAGTTTATTCAAATTTTGCCAAAAGTTCTTTAAGAAAAAAAAAAGTGATTCATTCCTTTGTCTTTTGTGATCTTAAATTTTTTTAAAGAGTACAGACAGGTTATTTTGTTACATGTCCATTAATTTAAAAAAACTTTTTTGGACTAATGTAAGTCAAACTACTTGAGGGGTTCAGCCAGCTTTCCCCAATAATAGCTTATATAATCAGAGCACATTATCAAAACTAAGAAACTGACATGGATAAAATTCTATTTAAACTATAGGTTTTAATAAAATTTCATTTGTTTACATGTACTCATTTTTTCTCTTGGCATACAGTACTATGAAATTTCATCACTTGAACAGGTTCATATATATGTACCACAATAAGGGTACAAATTATTTCAATCACCACGGAGACTACTCTGTAGTCCTACCCTCTCTCCCTAATCCTAACCTCTGGCAACTACTGATATGTTCTCTATCACTATAATTTTGTCATTTTTAGAAGTTACATAACACACAGGAAGTTTAGGGTATTGATTGTTCCTTTTTTAATTGGTGAATAGTATTTTATTGTATGAATATATCACAGTTTCTCCATCCATTCACTTACTGGAAGACATCTGGGTTGTTTCAAGTATTTGATTATTACAAAGAAAATTACTGTGAACATTCATAAATAGGTTCATAAATAGACACAAGTTTTCATTTCTGTTGATTAAATATCTACAAGTGTGACTGCTACGCTGTGTAACAGATGTACGTTTACCTTTACAAGACACTGCCAGATTTAGTTTCCAGAGTAGCAGTCCTAGTTTACACTGCTTACCAGCAATGTATGTGACATGCAGTTTCTCTCCCTCTTTACCAGCACTTGGTGGAGTCACTATTTTTTATTGTGCCCAGTCTAATAGATGCATGGTGGCCTCAGTTGGTTGTGGTCTCATATTTCCCCAAGTGGATTCTGATTATGCATTTCATAGAAGTACAACAAATTAATTCCTTCGTATTAGGAAGTACTCGATGTCTTTCTTTCCTCATTACTGGTAATATTGATTCTGATCATTTGGGTGGGGTTTGCAAGGTTTCTCCAGTGTAAAGTTACTGTTTTTCCTTTTGTAGTTAAAAATGCTCTTTTAGGAATTTTACTTTTCTTATCAACTTTTTCACATTAGTTTTAGCATCCACTGTTGATTATTGCTGAATTGATCGTTACTATATTGTTGAATAAAGTATGATCTTATAATTCCTTTGTTCCTTCTACATTTAATAGCTGGCATTCAACTGTGATAATATATATCCATCTATATGAGCTCATGAATTCTTATTTTACTCTTAACTTTAAAATCTGTCACTTTCATTTTGTTTGATCTTTTAATTTTCTAACTTTGGCCAGTGAGGGAACCTTCAACAGGCTTCTGTGACCTTCTGTCATATTCCCTTATTTCTTTGAATAATTCTTTACATGCTGGCAAAATGAGGGATTCCAGGTTTACCTTATTGTCTTCCTACTCTATTCTTGGAATCACCAGATTCAAAAGGATTCCTAATTCTTTTTAATGGATAATATATTTAAAAAAAACAAGTCCTGGGTACTAAGTATTGTGAGAAGATTTAAAAAAATTTTGTTTTAGTTGTAGATGGACACAAAACCTTTAACTTTTTTTTTTAAAGAGAGAGTGAGAGAGGGGGGAGAGAGAGAGAGAGAGAAAGAATTTTTAATATTTATTTTTTAGTTCTTGGCGGACACAACATCTTTGTTTGTATGTGGTGCTGAGGATCGAACCCGGGCCACACACATGCCAGGCGAGCGCGCTACCGCTTCAGCCACATCCCCAGCCCAAAAACCTTTAATTAATTAATTTATTTATATGTGGTGCTAAGGATCTAATCCATCAATGTACACTGAGTTGCAACCCCAGCCCTGTGAGAAGATTTTTAACTACTGATTTGATTCTGTTGTAGGTCTTTTCAGGTATTTTATTTCTTCCTGCATGAATTTTGATAAGTGATTTTTTTAAAATTTCACCTCAATTTTTTTATTTTTATAAATAAAATAATTTATAATATTTTGTTATTTTATTTGTTGCATGTTTAATTATGATCTCATCTTCATTTATAACATTTAAAAATCATACTGAATTCTCCAGAAAAGATTTTCTTATTAGCATTTTCAAGGAACCAATTTTTAATGTTTTATCCTCTATATTGTACTGGTTATACTTTATTATAGTTAATCCTCATTATTAATGGATCCTGTGTTTTCAGATTTGTCTACTTGATAAAAAGTTTTTGTAACCCTCAAATCAATACTTGTATTGCTTTGTCAGACATAGTTAGAGTAGTAAAAAATTTAAATTTCCTCATGCACATGTTCCTGGCTGAGTTAAACAAGGGCATACTCTACCTTTGTATTTTAGCTCTCATATTGTACACAAATGTCCTGTTTAGTAACTTGTTTTTCCATATTGTGCTTTTTATTTGTGATTTCATGGTTTTAAATGGCCCACAAGTGAAGGGCTTGGTGTTCCTAAGTGCAAGAAATCTGTGATGTGCTTTAAGGAGAAAATTGTGTTAGATAAGCTTCTGTATGATTGCTCTTTGCTGTGTTAAACATTAATGAATAATATACAACACAGAAATTATTTTTTTTCTTTTTTTAATGGCACTGAGTACTGAGCCCAGGGCCAAGAGTATGCTAGGCAAGCATTCTACCACTGAGATACATCTCTTTTCCCCTCCCCATATAAGATTTCTTTAAACACAACCACACAGAAAATAAGATCATGTATTGACTGGTTGATGAAAATACTGTGATTGAGGCTTGCAGTAATCTATTCCTGTATTTCCCACAGGAGCAATGACTCCTTGTAGGTTTATAAAATATAACTACTGCAAATAATGAGAAGTGACTGTATCTTATTCCTTCTCTTTTCTTTAGGTTTTACTGCTCTTTTTAACTTTCCACGTTTGAGGACTATCTCATTAATTTTAAGTTTTTCTTACTTTCTAATATAAGACAAAAGGTAATGTTCTTCTCCTTAATACTCCTAGTGGCCCCTGTTAAAAATGCTAATCTTCATACTTAAATTAAGACTCTAAAACAAATCAGCAACTGATTTTCTTATTACTATTAAAAATAGTATTCTTTAAAATAAAATTTTGTTTTGATACCTGTTCTTGTATTCGCTGTTCCAAACACTTTAATAATCCAACTGCATCTTTAGTACCTAGAGCTGTCAGTTCAGTCTGAAATGCAGCTAGCAAAACATTGCGCTCCTTTAAGAAAACATGTTGGAGAGCAAGTAGAAATTCCCCTTGCCAGTCCGGGAGGCTCTCATGAGATTGAGAATTATCATAAACCTAGCAGAGTACAAATAACAAAAGTTAGGTTTCAAATAAGCATGTTTTTAAAACATTCCACTAACCAAAATAGGTATTTAAAAGAACGTATGTATTTTCAGACTCAAAAATACATACAATAATTTATGTGAAAATTCATATAAAAAAGAATTTAATTTACAAAGTTCATTATTGTCATTAAAAATAACAATGCTACATAGAATATAATATTCTTTGGGTACCTCAGATTCCCTTTGCACTTGTATTTTGGTAATTAAATCCTTAAGAGATGAGATGATCTTAGGGTAAGCTCTTCTCTCTTCTAGCCAAAATTCTGAAACCTGTTGAATAGAATGATCTTCTCCATCACCACATGGTGACTCAGTAAGAGAAAGCACCTGCATGCCCTCATTATGAACAGCTCTCAGTAATCCCTAGAAACCAAAATCCAAAAGCCAAAGTTATGACAACTCCTCCAAATACTGAAAAAATGAGAGCTACAAAGAAAAATAAATATTAAGCAATATAGCATTATGAAGCAAAATAGATTTAGAAAAGCAACTGCAGAAAAGAAACTCCAGGCACCTTTACTAAATGCCTTCTTCCTGTGGAGAGCTAAGTCAATTGCAATAGATGGTCTATGATTTCCATAGCTTTCATCTCTTAAGTTCCTTCAGATTTAATGATTAGCCACTGATTTGATCAAAAGAAATACTGTGAGAAAAACTTCCATTCCTTGAGACTGCTTTTATAATTTTGGCAAACAAAAACACCAATAATAAAAATTATTTTTTTAAATCTTCATAACATAATTATTTAATATATTGTATTTTATTATCTGTGGAATATGGGAATAAAATGAAATAGATTCTCATGGATTTTTTTTTCTTTTAAGTCATTTATTTTAGCCTGTTTTCATTTGAAGCATGAGGTGAGTGCTACTCTTTGCTTCTATTTGATGGGTAGACTGTACTAGACTTTGTTTGAGCAACCAGGGATGCTACTTCCAACATCCTTTTTCCTCAATATCTAGTTAACAGAGAATTGACAAAAAGATCTGGTCACTCACTAATCCTGGAAGAAAGGAGGGTGTGGAGGGCAGCATATTTTCTCCCTCTCTCTCTCCCTTCCTTCAATATTTCTTGCTATACAAGTTTTTTCAGAGATCCAGTATATAACTTTAAATAAACTACAATGTTCAACATAGAAATTATATAGGCTAAGTTTATTAAAATATATACCTTTATTTTCTTTGGAAATGATTCTGTTAAATTTTCACCTTCTTCTCCTCGTCCTTCTGATGCTGTGTCAAATCCCTGATTTTGTGTAAGATAAACTCCCTGACTCCAGTCTGATCCAGAATCTAAAATAAAGAAAACAATCATTTGTTGTTAAACAAACAAACAAACAAAAATAAAAAAAAAATACCCTCTCCAAACAAAAATAACACGTTTTAATCAAATACTATAAACATTCCAGAATTTTATATAACTTACCACTGGAATATATTTCTCTAGTTTGGTAAGCATTAGAATACGTTAATTCAGGTATCAAGGATCCCTAATTAGAAAAAAGAAACAACATACATAAATATTTTTGTTTTAATAAAAACAGAACCCAAGGAACTATTTTGCTGTTGTAATGCTGTAAAAAGAAAAAAAAAAGGAAAGAAAAAGAAAAAAACTCAATCTAAGCATACTTGAAATGAAACTATCTATGATTTATAACAAGTCTATAATTTTTTCCTTATGGATTTTACCATAGTAAGAAGAGATAGTTATTATTTAAGAACCATAACAAGTTGCAAATTTACATAAGAACTCTATTATCTAATACAATGGGGAAATTTAAATTCTAATAGTATAAAGAAGAGATATTTCCCAAATTTCTTTTAAAATTTTTGCTTAAAAACAGATTGTTGACAACAGTGGAAACTCCCCCCACATGACAACAACAAAATAAATACCTCTTTAGGTCTCAGACACTGTATCACTGCCTTCAATGTACCACACTCCTCTGTCAGTAACTCAACAGCAACATAATGTTCCCTCTTTAAAGTTTCAGTTTCTGAAATATGTCTGGATTCCATATCCAAAATTTCAGCGGCATGAAGTTCTTGTATGTGTTCAATTATTTCAGTAAATTGCCTAATTATTTCAGAGACTTTTTCTGAGGAACAGCTAGTCTGTATATCAATTTGAATTCCTGCATTTTTAACAAGAATTTGTGGAGTCTGGTTGCTCATGTTGACCTTGAGTATTTGGTCCATTTGGGATGCAGTGTTTTTACCTACTTCAATAGGAAGTGGCTCTAAGCAGATGTTTCTGTTTGTTGGTACTTCAGACTTATCCTCTTTTATTAAGAAGTGGGATAATTTCTTTTTTTCCTCATCAAGTTGATTCTTAACTTGGCTTAAATCTCTCTGAAGAGATGCCATATTTGTCTCTTTTACCTGAAACACAGATAAATTAAGTTGAAAATCTTACAGTGGAGAGGGAAAGAGTATAATTTCATTTATATGTTCACTTGCCTCAGAATAATAGGAAAAACACTTTGGAAACTGTAATACATATATACTTTTGCATGTATGTATGGTCACAGGTTACTACAAAATTGAAATAATTTTATTAGCCTTTACTTTTGTTTCTCAAGGGATTTAAGTTCTCTTTAACAGCAGTTTTTCGCTTCCTTTACTAAAAGACTAGAGATTAAAAGCATTCTTCTAATATAAAGATTCCTAGCAAAACAAGCAAGGAGATGGTGAATAGATTTATAACAATGGAATTTTTCAAAAAGACTTGTAAATTTAGTTTAAGTTATGGCTCTGGACTTGTTTCTATAGGACATTTTGAAAGGGAATTAAGATGGGTAGAAATGAATGAATTAGGAGTTATGTTACTTGTCTTACCAAAAGCTCTTTTTGAAGTTTTTCTGTCCTTTCTTTGAAAGTGGCAAGTTCTTCTTTGGTAGCCACCAACTCGATTCTAAGAGCCTCAAGTTCTTCAAAAAATCCACTTTCTCCACTGGCATTTATTAACTCAGTAGTTGTCTGGATAACAGTAGAAAACATAAGAAATACACCATTTAAAAAAAAAAGCTAAGTTCAAAGCATTTACACATTCTAATGAAGCTTTTCCAAGACTGACTGCCTAGGGGTTTTAGTGATAAATGCTTTTTCAACTAATAGTGAAACATTTTAAGAACTATCATTTTGTATTCTTAAGGAAATAAGAAAGATTTTCTGGGAATGAAAGACAAATCATGCCATTAATATATATATATATATATATATATATATATATAACATTTATAAATTATTGATAAAAGTATTCTTTGTGCCACTCAAAAGTTTCATATTTATATTACTTTCCTCAAAAGATATGAGCTCAAAGATAATTATTATAAGTTATACCTAAAAAGTTATATTAATATTTTAATAATTATTACCTACAGTAATATGCAATTCCAATGAGCTAGGAAGAAGAAGTATAGTGAATGAAATTATTATCCTTTGCCAATATAAATTAAGTAGACATAAAATCCCAATGTATCAATTAATCTTCTGGGGCAGGTAAGACTGAACTTCTGGTACTTGAAATTGTAAGTTTATTAAGTGAGGGAACTTGAAGGAAAAAAGTCTTTGTCATGTCTGTCATACACTAAGAAATAACTGCAATTTCTGATCTTGTAAGTAGACTTAGGTCAGTTACAAATTTTTCCTAAGAAGAATAAAATCTATTATGAGGCATAAAATTTGCCAAGCTAATAACTTGTTACTCATATTAATTCAATATGAATATATTTTGATATTTTTATAATTGTATCTCACCTACGTATCTTTCACAGATTTTATGCCAAAATTGTTTTTGCAAAATTGTGGTATGACCATTTTATGAAGCTCTCCCCCAACCAAAAAAAAAATTGTGCTGGTATTAATTAAAAATCATCTATTAATAAACTGTCTTCGGTTCAAGATTAGAATGTATAGAATACTCATGAATATACATTATTGTGGTGGTGATGATTATGGGGTGCACTATGGCACTTAAAAGAGATGATGACATAACATACTTAGTAGAGGTACATTAAGGGGGAAAATATCCACAGAAATTCTAGAGGACATTTGCTAAATTTAATGTTTCCATATTTATTTGAACTATTCTAATTAATGACAACCCTGATTGAATAAAGATGTTTGAAGATCACAAAATGTAATTTGGGCCCATTATTCTAGTGATAATAAAATGACCCTATAGTGTTAAATTTAATCTGGTCTCTATACCTTGAGTTTCTGTGTAAGAAATGTTACTTGTCTGCAATATAACTTGGTAGGAAATCAAATGAACAGAGTATAATCAACTACTAAGTCTCAGCCAATGATAGTAGGCAACTATGTTTCAGCCAATCATAGGCAATCAACCAATCAAATCACATCCAAACAAGGTCTAGCCATGACCAATCAAGCAATTTCTGAATTTTATGTGTGAGTTCTGCCTCTAAATACCACCCACTGTTGCACAGTGAAACTATTTGAATTTCTTCTGGTTCTGAGTGTTGCACAATGCATGTAGCACTTTTTGCTCAAACAAATTCTTTAGTTTGTCTAAAGTTCTTTAAGAACAGTATGATTTTTTTTTAATAAAATCCCATTATGTATAAATTGGTAGGTGTCAGCAGAACTGTTTGACTTAGTAAATTACCAATCAGCTTAATAAGCAAAGGAAAAAAAAAGAGTTTCTTAGGGTATTTTATGTGAAAAACTCAAATATAAAACTAACCTTGAGAACAAAATCTCCGTGAGGGCTTCTTTTTCTTTCTTTTCCTTCAAGTTTTTTCTTACTGTCCTCCAATAACTTCTGCAGTTCTATCTGCTTCTTTTCTTTTTCCAAAGCATTTTTCTCTACAGTTTCTACTTGTTCTTTTTTTGAAATCAAAGTAGTATGTATTTCAATCACTTGTCTTTCTAAGTCTGATATTCTCAAGGTTAATGCAGACATATCTGACTCCATCTTGTTTTCTGTTATTTGATTTAAATTCTGCATATTTTCCTTTTCAAGTTCTGATGAATCTACTCCTTTATCTTGATAGAATTTCACATATTCCTGAACTGCCTCAAGTTGGACTTGACTTACAAGAGCAGCAGCTACTTTCTCCTCAAGTACTTTCTGTAGGTTTACGATCTTCTTCTGAAGCATCTCTGTTTCAGATTGGCCTTGTTCTTTTATGTCTTCTATCTGTTTATAACACTGGATAAGTTCTATGTCCTTTGTGCTAACAGAGCTCTCAAGCTGTAGCAGTTTCGTTTCCAAATTTCTGGAAACTTTGGTGCTTTCTTCAAAAGATCTGAGATACATCTTGTTCTCAGGGGGTTTAAGAACATCTTCAATATGGATTACTTCCAGTTCGGGTTGGTCTTTGCTGATATCATCTATAGTCATGCTAACACTTTCATCTGGTATACTTTGGATTTTTTCCTTAGGGTCATGTTCTCTCTTCAAGTTGACTAATTCTTGTGTTAGCTGATCCATTTTAAAATTGGTTTCTTTAAGTACATTTTTTGTGAAGGCCATTTCTTCATTAGTGATTTCTACTTGCTGTTCCAAAGCCAGCTTTTCAGCTATAACCTTTTCTAACTGATGTTTCAAGCTGTCCTCTTGTTCTGAGGGGGAACTGGTATCCACCAACATATTCTGTTCAATATATGACAATTCCTCCTGAAGTTTTTCAATCACTTCATTGAGCTTGTTTGTTTCTTCTTCTCTATTTTTCTTCAAACGTTCTTGATCACTCTTCAGACATTCTATTTGGGCTTCAAGATCCCTTATCAGTTCATTTTTTTCTTCAAAATCCTATTAGTTAATGAAAAAGGGAAACACAGAAAAGTATGTATTCATATTTTAAAATTTTGTTTTATTTTAGGGTAAAAACTTAAAGATGATCAGGCACAAAAGCTGTATGCTTGTCAGACACATTATGTTACAATAATAGACCAACAATATAGACCAACACCTCCCTTATCACATCAAACAAAGACCTTATTTAGAACATCATTCTGGAAGTTCTATTAAACATAAGTGGCTTATGCTTTTAGTATTTGATTCTCTATTAGGAAAATGTCAACATTAGTACATTTTATTGGAAAGGATAAAATACTGAATTAAGTCTATAACAGATGGCATCCAAAGCTAATTACTCTATTTAACTATATTAGATTTCAGATAATAACCAATTTTAAATGAGTATACCTTGTTATCTGTTGTAAGTCTAATTTGTTGATGAACGTCTCTAATTTGCTCATTTAATCGATCAATTTCTACCTCTTTTTCCTGTATTATTTGAGCAAATTTCCCAAATAGCATATGCTGGTCAAGAGTAGAGATAGCCTCAGGATCCTTCATGGCAAATCTCAATTTCTCCATTTCATCCTAGTGACAAAAATAACCATCATAGTTGGATGTATTCATGACATGGCATTTTTCACAACATTGTTTCAGTTAAGTCTTATAAAAAATACATTTCCTACAATGTACAAGTAAAAAAATTAGACATAATGTAGATCAATAATTCTTGAAATATTTTCATAAAAGATCTCAAAAATTTAATTATGAACAGAAAATAAGTTCCATGCAAATCTATTTGCTTGCTAGTGTTCTTCGAGTGAGTATTATTTAGATCTGGACTTAGTAAATGTTTATTATAACTACATAGGAGCAAAACTTATTATCTCTTTACAGAAAAAAAATTTTCTAAAATAGTTACCTTGAATAATTTATTTTCTTGTTCAAGTTCCTGTAGATGGGTAGTGGATTCCTTTTTCTGTATTTCCAATTGCATATGTAGTTGCTGAACTTCTTCATTTTTATTTTCAAGCTCATCTCTAAATTGCTCTAGTTGTTCTTCTAAGTTTGTTATCTTTAATATCAAAATTATGAAAAGTAAAGAAAAAAAACTTTACACAGATGTTTGTCAAGATAGAATTAAGAATGTTGGGGCTGGGGCTGTAGCTCAGTGGTAGAGCGCCTGCTGTGCACATGTGAGGCACTGGGTTCGATCCTCAGTACCACATAAAAATAAAGATATTGTGTCCAACTACAACTAAAAAAAATTTAAAAAAAAGAATGTTGTATTTGCTTTACAAAGTACATATGCTTAATTCATAAGAATAAAGGAAAGTGGTTTTCTAAGCCAGCCATACCTGTATGGTTCCTAGACATGCTCACACTGCACATTCTTTTTTTGTTGTTGTTTTTTGGTTTGTTTATTTTGTTTTTGATTTGGCACTGGGGACTGAACCCAAGGGAGCTTTATCATGGAACCACACCCCCAGCCCTTTTTTTTCATTTTATAGTTTTTAGATAGAGTCATGCTAAGTAAGTTGCTTAGGGTCTTGCTAAGTTGCTGAGGCTGGCCTCAAACTTGCAATCTTCCTGCCTCAGACTTCTGAGTTGTGGGATTATAGGTGTATGCCACCGTGCCTGTCACACTGCACATTCTTAAACCATCTTGCCCAATTAGAAGACACCTTAAAGAAGGACACCAGGAAACATTTTCTACCATAAGCAGAAAGAGTCACAGAAAGGATCAGTCCACATGCTAACTCTTATGTTAAATTCAGTTAAAATTAAGTTAGTTGCTATTGAAAAGCTTAGAAAAATTGTAGAATTAATTCAGTTATCATAGTATCAAATAAAACTAACTTAATATAGTCCCACAAATATCTAATTATAATCCATTGAATGCCCTGGCTGCTTTGTGTTTTGATTAAGCAGATGGAATCAGAGATACACAATAAGGTCAAGAGATCATTAGGTCTGAATTGCAGAGTAAGTTAACAAAATAATTTTAGTAGAAAATCAGAGAGCTCTTACTTATAGGAAAACAGAAATTTAATTTTTGAAGATAGATTATTAGTAATAAAAGTAAAATAATCCTCTTTGATGGTTATCCAAAAAAAAAAAATGAACCTGATGACGAATATTAAGAGCTGATTATTGCTCTATTTAAAAAAATGGGTTTGAGGACATTAGCAATCACTTTAGCTCACTGCTTCACAGCTACTTAATATTTAATAAATGAATTTATAAACATATATTTACTTGATGATCAAAAATGTTGCATTAACAGCAACCTAAGATGCAGAAGCAGTGTTTAGTAGTAACTGGCTCAGAGCCAACTTTAAATCATTTAGTGCCTTAAAGTTGAAAAGGGGCATATCTTGCTTATATACTGATACATCACATAATTAGAATCATTCTAGCACAGGCAAGGCAAGGCCTTAAAAATCAGCCTAAAAAAAGAAATCAGCAAGGAAAAAAAATCAGCCTAATATTTCTTAAACAGAAATGGTATCAATACTAAATAATGGCTATTATTTATAGAGAATTACTGCTAGGCATGGGTACAAAGTACTTTATATATTGTTATTTTTTAAAAAGCCTGTAACAACCTTAGGAGCTCTATTCTATGATTAACCCCATTTCAGAACTGAGGAAGGGAGTTACAGCAAGGAGTAACTTGTCCTGAGGTCACATGTCTACTATGTGGTGAAACCACCTTTTGAACCTGGGGAGTTCCAGTCCTAAACTATAATTTATCCTGTTTCTAATAACTAATGTCTAAGACCTCTACTTAAATTTTTTTTTGTAACACTGATATTGAACTCTGTAGACACTAAAATACATTTAGTGGTTGTACATATATAATTTCCAGGTTAGTTTATTGAAAATTGTGATGACTGTATCTTCTTCAAAGTTATCTGACAGTATTTACACCTATTCTCTTCTATAACAAATTTTAATGACAAGGTATTATAAAATCAACATACACATATTTATTTAAGTAAAATTGCTGCCCCACCTCACATGACCTTTTTTTTTTCTTTGTAATATCACTTAATAGTCAAATTCTTAGCTCTATGTCTTAAAAGCCCTGCTACTCAAAGTGTAGTCTCTGAAGCAGCAGAATAGGCATCATGTGAGAGCACGTTTGATGCACAGAATCTTGTGCTGCACTCAAGAGCTGCATTTTGGAAGCTGAGGTTGTGGCTCAGTGGTAGAGCACTTGCCTAGCATGCGTGAGGCACAGGGTTTGATCTTCAGCACCACATTAAAAAAAAAAGGTATTTAGTTTCTCTACAACTAAAAATTAAAAAAAAAAAGATTAAAAAAAAAAGACCTGCACTTTAACAAGATCCCCAGCTGATTCATATGCAGAGAAGGACTGATTTAAAGTACTAACATTTTTTATTTTAAGTAGCTGAACTTTAGACATCACATCAGACTTTAGTTTCTCCAAATGACACTATGGAACATTCTTGTTATTCAAGCAGACTCTAGTTTCAGGCTGTCTTATAACAACACCCAAACCAGAACATTAGAAAGGTTTAAACTTGTTTTACTTATCTACCAATTGATATCTAGACTATTTGGATGACACTGATTTGTACCTATTTGAGTCTTATTTTATTTTGTAAGTGTTTTTTTTCTCTTAAAAAAAAAGTATAGGGGCTGGGGTTGTGGCTCAGTGGTAGAGCATTTGCCTGGCATGTGTGAGCCACTGTGTTCGATTCTCAGCACCACATATAATCAAAAAATAAAATAAAGGTCCATCAACAACTTAAAAAAATGTTTAAAAACTTATATATGTTCCACTAATTAGATAGCATATTCCTTGAAGTCTGGTGTTGATTTCACAACTGAACAAAAGTGCTCTACATTCAGAAACAGCTTAATAATAAATGTTGAATGACAGTCTTTAACATTTTTCACTAACAAGCAAAATATATTCAGTGTTCTGGCATCATAGCATCATAGGGTTCCAGAATCAGTTCTTTCTGTCTGTACTAAGTACTAACCTCTCTTAAGGATCAGGTCACACATTGGCAAATTAGGAGATTTTAGAACAGAATCTATTCCCAGGGAGAGTGTTAAGGGTTAATGGGAAAAGGCATTTAATATACTTTCTAGCCCTCAGCCCTCAGCAAAGTTAACTATTATTTACTATTGCTATCTGTAAACTAGAGCTCATTAGTTCTACAGAGAGCTAAAACTTACTGATCCTTTTCTCAAAATAACTATTGTCTCCACAATATTTCCTTCTCCTATAAGAAGCTGTTTTCTTCTTTTTATTCATCCCACATTTCTAAATAGTCTAATGAACTTTCAAAAAATGTTTTATACAAATCTAGGTTTTAGGAGTATTTGAACGTCTCAACTATAATGATACATAAAGATATCTTATGTTTATACTCAATAGGATATCTGAAAACATTTGCCTAGTTTTCAGGATAGAATGCTTAAGTTATTTTCATTAAAAAACATATGCTTTAATTCTACATTCATACCTCTCATTATTCAGTTATAGGTAAGGGAGTGAGTTCTGATAGAATACTCATTATAGTTATTTAAAGCAAGTAAATGAAGGTCAGCTGTTATTTTAATTTGTATATATTCACTCAACATCTTTGGCTCTGGGTCTCTATCTGCAAAAACTGAAAGTCAGTTAACAGATGCTCTCTCTATGGTTTCTTATAGTTCTGTACTACTAGTACTATGATCCTGAGTAAAAGGTAGATGTTTATTAGAAACTTAATTCAGGAAATTAAGGTGTTAGTAGATATATATTACATTCAAATGATAATAAAAATAATAGGGCATGGTGGCACATGAATGTAGTTCCAGCTACTCAGGAAGCTGATGTGAGAGGATTGCTTGAACCCTGTAATTTGGAGTTTATAGTCAGCCTGGCACTATACTTAATGGCTTCCATCTCAAAATACAAAAACAAAAAAACCTGTGTGTGTGTGTGTGTGTGTGTGTGTGTGTGTGTGTGTGTACGTATAGAATTAGGGCTAAGGAAATAACTCAGTGATGGAATGCTTGTGTGAGGCCCTTTGAGCCCCAGAACACACACACAAATGAAGAGAAACAACTAGTAAGCTACATCAAGTATCCTTAATCAACTACCACTACTTTTAGATCCAGTTGTGAAGGTTCATTTTTTGGGGGAGGAGATTATTCAGTATTTAAGATAAATCATTAAGTATTAATTCCTTTCAAATATACAGAAATAGTTACACACAAAAAAAATGTGCTCACTGCTTCCATGAAAACTCCAAACTTAATAAACAAGAACTTCTCAGATGTTACATAAAAATGGGAAAACGATCCTTCTCATGGATCATTTCAACTATAGTAATTTCTATGGATTCCTTTTTTCTTCTTTGAACTACAAATTCACTGAACCGTCATTTTAGCTGATGTCTAAATTAGTTTTATAAACAGATTTCCAAGTACTTATTACCAAATACTTCTACGATATTTAAGCAAAATAAGTAATTGTTAAAATAAATTTAAATGTTCTGAGAAAAATTCTATGGAAAGAGACAAAAACATAATTAAAAACATTTTAAACATTTAAAATTATTTATTACTATACAATGTTGAGTATTATATGTTTTAGGAAAACTACTAGTAGACAAAGAAAGTTAAAATTACTATAGCTCTAAAGGTAAATTTTCTTTTCTTGTTCTCACAGGGGTATTATTATGTTGCCTAGGCTGACCTTAACCTCCTTGGCTCAAGTGATTCATTCTCCTGCCTCAGAGTCCTGAGAAGCAGGGACTACAGGCATGCACCACCATGCCTAATTGGATCCTTCTCTTTAAGAAGGAGGGAGAAGGGCAACACAGGATAACTTTATAGTTACTTTCTTGTTATTATTATTTTGTGGTGCTGCAGATTCAAACCCACATTGAGCTAAATTCCCATTCCTAGTTCATTATTAATCTTTTAAGCACAAGCTTCATATGTTGTAAAACAATACTATCAATTCTCAGGGAAAAGTTTAAAAAGAAAAAGGAAAGCAAGCAAACCCAAATTCACAGTAGAGAGGAGCAAAAACTCAATGCCCATAGCACAAACAGGAGAAAAGAGATGCTGCCTTTTGTCCTAACTACTACATTTCTCCACTGTCCTCTTCATTCAGCCCGTACCTGCTAAATTATCCTTTCTCCCTCTCTAAATTTCTTCTTGCTTCAAAGTGCTCACACTAGTTATCCTCTCAACCTGGAATAAACTTCCTTCATAAGCTTATCAGTTCACATGTTTATTGTCTTGAAGATCAATTTAGGCACTGAATTGAGAAAGTCTATACTTTGGTTTTAGACCACAAACTTCATTTTGTTCAAATGATATTTTCAAGGTAACTGATTTTAAAATAACTCAAAACATATTTTGTCATTTAAAAATAAAGTGGTAGAGCGCTTGCCTAGTATGTGTGAGGCACTGGGTTCAATCCTCAGAACCATGTAAGTAAATAAAACAAAAGATATTTGCCCATCTACATCTAATACACACACACACACACACACACACACACACACACACACGAAAGAAAAAAAAAGTCCTTACCTCTTTCTCTTTTCTGTCGATAGCATCTCGCTCAGCTTGCAGTTGCACTTCTAGAGACAATTCTGCTTTAGCTTCTAAGGCTCCAAATTGTTTCTGGTCTGCTACCTTTAAATATATAAGAATGTTCTCAAATTTTCAGACATTAAATACTGATTATTCAGAGTGTGTGTGTGTGTGTGTGTGTGTGTGTGTGTGTGTGTTCATGTTTCCTTTTGGATAAGTAGCAATTCTCTCTGACCAGTTAGGAGGACAAACTCTACATTAGTGAATATCAAAAAGTTACAGATATTCAGTCTTGAATACATTCATAGAGTCAAACAGGAACTTTTGACACTTAAAATGCATTTCTCAGATAAAAATGAAGGCTCTTTCCCATCTGCCCCCACCCTCAAGCTTTCTTATTCAAGCTCTGATGTTTGTGTATCAAACTTTTCTTCATTAAAACACTTAATAAAGTTAACTCAAAATGTCACACCTTTTGAAAATTGTCTGTGCTAACAAGTAAGGCTTGTTCCAGTTCTCTCACTCTGAACTCTAGCTTTTCAATTTCTTCATTCCTCTCTTGTACATCTCTCTGAAGCTGTTCTTTTGATAGAAGCAGCTCACTGCACTTGTCTGTTTTTTCTTTTAGATCATTTGTTAACTGTTCAACCTGAAAATATAATAAACAAAAAAAATCTAAAAATTTGAAAAGTTCATAACTTTTAATTCATCTCAAAAATCATTTTTTTCAAAAAACATTTTGAAATGCTATATTAATTTCATTTTTTATAAGGATAGCAACTATTATCTCAAACAAAGGTTGATAGTTCCCAAGTTGATAAGAACTAGGCAGCACTAGTAAACAACAAATATTGCTTTTGCTCAACCCTTTTTAGAAAAATTTCTTTCTCTTAAGACTAAGACTTTAGCTAGGAAGAGGGGAAAACCACATTTTGAATAATGTTGAATTATCTAGTAATGGTACAATCATACTAAGACCTATGACCTTAAAGATGGCAAATTTGTAGAGTACTTACTGACTTGCTCTCAGAATGTGAAGTAAGATAACCTGAAAAAAAATCTTTCATGAATTATTTTTTGATAATAGTTATTTACAAAGCACTTTCAATCTATACATTGCACCATCCCAGAATAGAGATGAGGATGGGTGGTAAGAGAGAGCTGTACATTTAGTGTCTTAATAGTTTCTCCTGCATCCAAAATAAATGATGACACATCCCAGAACTTATCCCTGAAGACTGATATGCAAGTGCCTTCAATTCAGTGGCTCTGGGATAGAAGAATACAGGAAGGATTAATAAGATAATTTATGAAATTAGTTCTGATCAAGAGGGAGAGGAAGTTCCTAAAAAGATAAGTGATGGTAAGAAATAAAAGAATACTGCCTTTATTCAGTGAAATACTTGGAGGCAATTATACAAAATGACAATCATTATTCAGAACATTAAAAAATGCAAGCTTAATTATAATTACAGGATTAAATTTTAACAGTAATAAAGCTACTGAGAATAATAGGTTGACTAAGTTTTGGATTAAGTTCATAAGAAAAGGCTATAAAACAGGTACAATGAAATGGCATATTATAATGTTTTCACAGTTGGAATTTTTGGGTCTTCAGAAAAACAGAAGCTGGGATTAGTTCTGGCAGGGTAAGCAGAGAACAAATGGGTCACAATGTTCCTGAGGAAACTCAAACATACCTTAAAGTTTCATGAATGAGATAGGTCAACTTTCAAATATTTTTTAAAAAACTATATAGTAGAAAATGGCAGTCAAAGTTCTAGATCTTGAATTATCATTTGAGTTTCAATGAATAAGTCACTGTTTTTCAAAAGCTAAAAATACATTTGTTAGAAATAAGGGCAATGACTACAAACAAGGGGAATGATGACTTTTCTGCTATTCTAGCAGATTTAAAATTTCATTACAATGAACTTATAGGCATTTTATACTTCATTGAGGTACTTTTAAGAGAAATGAATCAAGTAAACTTCTTAGAAATTGTAGATAATTTTCAGCAATAAAATTATTTTCAGAAATAATAGTAGTTGAATTTAAATGTTAACTAAGGGCCACACTAATACTGCTATGCAGTGGGAGCTATTACTGTCTTTATTTTAGAAATGAATAAATAGATTTAAAAGGTTAAGTAGCTTAGTTACTGTCACACATCTACTACATAGCACAGCCATGATCCACTCTGGGATTGCCTTATCTCAAGCACAATCTCTTTATAACCAGGATAAGCCATCTTTAGAAATATATATAAGTGATATACGTATAAATATGTATAATATTTCCCATGTATCATTTGTTTAATAAATGTAGAGTTTTCTGTATGAGGAAAATGGACAGTGGGAGTGACAGAGTAGAAGCAGGGAGACTGGTCAGGAAGCTACCTCACACATATAGGCAAATAATAATGACAACTAAGACACAGGGAAATGAATAAAGCTGAAAAGAATAAAAAGATATAGTATAAATCTGATCCATTAATGGTTTGGGATCAGGGCTGAGAAGGAGTGGGACTGAGGAAGAATTCTAGAACTTAGCAAAGAAGATGATTTAGAAGGCACAACATTTATTGAGATGAAGAAGGAATAATTTTATTCTTGTCTTTTTGATAAAGGCTATTCAGGAACCAAGAATATGATTCCTGGATATGTTAAAAATGAGACATCTATGTGGAGACGGAGTAGGCAGTTGAAAATTCAAGTACAGAGTTCAACAGAGATGTTAGGAATAAAGGAACATCTGTGGGGCAGTTTACAGATGACTGGGAAGAAAATGTAAAAACAGAAGAACGAGGACTCTAAGACTAAGTCATGAGGTACCCCTCATTTATTTTCGGTAGGCAGAAGACAAATAAATACTGGAGGAGAGAGACCACACTCTACAGTAGGTGTGTCACAGCAGTCAAGAGAAGGCGATACTTATAGAAGACTGTAATGAGTGTCTCTAAATGGTTGAGTAGTATTAAAGACAGAGAGGTGATTACTAGATACAGCCAAGAGGCTTTGGGTAACCTTCATAGGAACAGTTTAAATATACTAAGGGGTATAAAATTCTAAGAAAAAGATGTTGGAAACTTCATTGTAGTGGACTGTAAAAGAGAAGAGAAAGGGAAATAATTAGTAAAGAGTGACTACAGAGAATTATCAGTTTAGTTGGGATGGGAGTAGAGAACTAGGCAGAGAAGTTTATTTAATACTAGAAAATATATAAAGATGGAAATAATTCCAAATTTAAGTACAACATTTTTATGTTTTGTTTTTTGTTTTTGATGGTGCTGGCATCAAATCCATGACTTCAGGTATGCTAGGCAAGTGTTCTACCATGAACTATAACCCCTAGTCCAATATAAACATTTTTTTAGGGTTAATGACCTCCTCACATTTAAGTAACATTCAATGTCCTGATTTTTAAGATTTATACCTTATTCACTTTTAAGTTTTTCATAATGTAACTCTTACTTCACACTCAAGATACAAATAGGCAATACCAATAAAATTGTTACCTCTCTAGTTTGATGTTCACCAACAGGCTGGATTCGAGGCACAACCTTAAGTTGTTGTTCTAACTTCTGTATTTCTTGTTGAAACACATCTCTCTCATGTTCTCTGTCAATGGCTTGCTCCTGAAATTGAACAATAATAAAAACAATAGTAATTGAAGAAACAATATTTATTAAACCGATTATCTCTCTTTAGTTATAGGTTAAGTTTGTTTGAAAAGAAAGGACTGATGACCATGGAATCACAAAGATTCAAAAATATTTTTGGTATGACACATTACCTATTTGGGTTCTTCCACAAAATTTAAATACTTAAAATTTATTTGAAGTACATTTGTTTTCATTTAGGTAATGTTAAACTCAGAATGAAATAATTCTCCTCCATCAATGAATGTACTTGTACAATGGAGAAATTACACTGCTAACTCAGTCATTAAGCAAATAAACAAACTGTCTGGTAAATCAATTTCTTATAATCTTAAGTTTTATACCTAAAATTATAAATAGTATAAGACTCTAATTCTCTGATATGTGAAGAGAAAATCTGGCTTATAAGAAATCTTAAAGAAGAATATCCATGTGAAATTAAAGATTTAACATCTTTTTGGAAGAGAGCAATGGAAGCTTGGCAACTATTCCAGTCCAAGTGCCACACTGTTGTTACCTGTGTTCACACCTTTTGAGGTGGACACAATAGTAGACAATTAGCTCTTGGAATTCTTACCTGCTTTGACTACTGATTAAATGAGAGACTAGTAGAAGATTAACTATGAATTTTGGAACGTTAACTAGTAGGGCTTATTCACAAGCTAGTGGCACAAGTTTTGTTGTTGTTTAGGTTTTTTTTTTTTTTTTTTTTTTTTTTGGTGCTGGTGATTCAACCTAGGGCCGGCCTCATTTCATTCATGCTAAGCAGTACTCTACCACTGAGCTACATTCCCTGCCCTAGTTTTACTATTTTCATTTTGATTGTTACATAATAAATTATTGGAATACTCTCTCCATTGGTGGAATACACACATAAGCAAAAATATTAAGAGTCCCTATAATTTAAAGTTAAAATAATATAGAACAGTATCACATAGTATTCTACTGAGAAAAATCAATATCAAATTGCAAATACTTACATCTAAAAATTTTCTCATTTTTTCTAATTGCTTTTCCAGTGCTTGGTTTTGCTGTCTTAAATCCATTACTTCAGCATTTTTTTCTTGTTCCATCACTATAAACCAACTGACTTGCTCTTCAACATCTATTTCCAAAGCTTTCATTTGTTTTTGAAGTTCATCATGTACTTTCTCAGCCTGACACTGCAATTCTAGCTTTTCCTTCATTAATTTTTCTGTCTCATGTAGTAATTCTGTTTATAAATGCAAAAGCATTCAGAGTTAATTATAATTAATGGTGCTTCCAGTAAATTTTACCTTCATGAAATAAAGGCTGAGAAATATTTTAAGTCCATATTAAAAAGTAAATATTCTCTTATAGAAATAACAAAATATCTTACTGCTACACATACATAAACTAGTATTATTAAAATTATGCAGAATTAACAAAAAGAAAGTCCCGTCACAAAAACACCATTTTTGTAAAAACATAGCAAATGACAAAAAAGCCACTTTTCACTATTAAGAATAGAACAAAATTGAATGAAATTTAAGCATAGAAAAATAACATTTTTATTTACCTCACACAAAAATTAATTCATTCCAAACCCATAAATCACTTTCATATGTATACATAATATACACAAAAATCACTGTAAATCTTTAAACAAGCAAGGAAGAGTTGTAGAAGAAGAAATATGACTAGACCCAGAATTTCCTGTTATTCTTACTCCTTATTAGATCCATATTACTGAGTTGTTTTTGCATGCTCACATGTATGTGCATCAAGGGAAAACTGACACGTGAGAGGCAGTGTGGTTAGCACTAAAAACAGACTATGTCTTCAAATCCTAGCTTGCCTCTTTTGTTTTACATGATATTCAATATGATGATCCTTGGTTTCCTTATATGTAAAATGGGAACTATATCATTGCCAATCTCTTACAGCAAATTTGGAATCAAATGAGTTAAAATATGTAAAACAATAACTGTAGTATAGTAAGCACTATTGTGTTAGTATCATTATTAATATAATAATAAAGTATAAAAGAAAAAGTAAACCAATCCTCTAATAAAGAAAATGGAAAGAACTTATCTCTAGAATCTTTATACTAACTGATGTACCAACACTATACTCAGGACAAGGAATCAACAGAAAAAATTTTTCCTTTGAAAACAACACTGTTACTAGATGTTAACATAAAGTAAATCAATCAGAAAGCCTCTTACTAAATTCCATTGATCTTTTTACTACCATCATCTTATAAACTTCCTGACTTAGAAGAGGATTCTGGAAAGTCATAGACTACAAGATTTAATATATTTGTTAACAAAAAAAAAACTTTTCTTTGAAAAATTGAAATTGTTTTAAGTTTCATGCATAACAGATAATAAGATGATGTCATTATCAATCTCAGTTGTTAATTTCAAGTGAAAATGTGAACTTTTATAGTAAGACAAGTTGTTTTGTTGTTAAAGAGAACAACTTTAAGAGTGAATCACAGCAGCAAAACTGCGAAATTAGAGACATGTTAGTTGGTTGAAAATCCAAGGGTTACTCAAAATTTGCATCTAAATCTACCACTCAAAAATAGTCCATGCAATTGTATGCACACACCTGCTTCAGGTGCTGCATCGACTGCAGCATCTACTAGTCCTATGAAAATAGAAAACAAGACAAGACACAACAAAAATATTATACATATTCTATTGGCTAAAATAAGATAATGCATGTGCCCACATATATATTAGAAAGCAGACGCTGAAGCCACTGATTATTATCACTGGAGATTTTAAGAAGTTCCAATATTTCTTGAATATTTTACATGTATGACACAAAGTTTTTCCCCATTAAAAATTACAACCCTAAACCCATGTTAGACTAATTTCATCATTTTACAAAAAATGTATGTTGTATTTCTTAATTGATCAAATGAAATTAGACAAACAGTTTATAATTCCAACTTATGTTTACTATAAAAGTGAGGACACAATAAACTGAATTTAAATTTTTACTATTACAAAGATTGACATTTACTGCTAAACAAACTTTAACGTCAAGATATTATTTAATTTCTTATTTAAGGAAAAATTAAGGTTATTTATAAATTTAAATTCTCTTTGAACTCCTACTACACTAGATGTCAGCCTGCTTCTAGCGCCATTGACCTTTTCCATCTATTTGGCTTGCAAGCCCCAGACCTGCTTATTACTAAAACAAGTTCTTAGTTATTTAATCCGACAATACATTTTTGCTGTCTCTTTTCTATTAAAAAGCCTAAAGCTTACACAATTTATAAAATATTCTGCCCCATTATTTGTAACCTTCTCTTGAGGCAGATTTTTGGGGTTAAGTAAAGAATTGTCTTTTCCTGTTAACAGTCAACATCTGCCAGAGATTAAAAAAGAAAGAAAAGAAAACCCTGGTTCTACTTGGTTGTCTAATAAGACAATTACCTATAGGTATGTTTGGTTATAATTTTTTTGAATATACTTTTTTTAGTTGTCAGTGGATCTTTATTCTACTTATATACAGTGTTGAGGATGGATCCCAGTGCCTCCCACTTGCTAGGCAAGTGCTCTATCACTGAGTCACAACCTCAGCCCACTCTGCTATTATTTTTCAAGTTCCTATATGGTATATGAATAATGGCATTGAAAAAAAGGGGGGAAAATCACTCTTAATGTTTAAAGAATATAAATGAAAAGAAAAGTGTTCCAAAGTCTGAAAATACGTACGTTGTACAACTGGACTTGCTTCTGCTTTCATTGCCGCCTTCTGTCTTGACAATAATTCTTTTTCTGCTTGGATTTCTTGTTGTTCTGCTTCCAATTCTTGCAACCTATTACCTGCACGTAACAACTCCTGCTCAAGGCGATCTATTATATCAGTTTTTTCCTGAATTTGCCTTTCAAAAAGAGTTTTTTCATCTGCGTAGCCATCAATGATACCTGTAAGATAAAATGAACAGGAAATGAAATTATAACTCATTTAAATTTGAACATTAATATGTTTTAATATGAACAAAAGAGCTGTTAGCAAAACTTTAAATCATTCCAACCTATTAAGAGTCTTGAATGAATTTGCTATTAATAGCAGCAACTTATTGACTTTTTTTTTTTTTAGTTGAAGATGGACACAATACCTTTACTTAGTATATTTTATGTGGTGCTGGGGACTGAAGCCAGTGCTTCATGTGTGCTATCAAATGTTCTACCACTGAACCACAACCCCAGCCCTTAACTTTTAATATGTACATTTGATTTAGTCGTCGTCTTCTTTTTTGAGTACCAGGAATTGAACCCAGGGGTGCTTTACCACTGAGTTACATCCCCAGTTCTATTTTATTTAGAAACAAGGTCTCACTAAGTTTCTTAGGGCATTGCTAAATTGCTGAGGCTGGCATTGAGTTAATAATCTTCCTGCCTCAGTGTCCCTGGGTATGTCACTGGGATTACAGGCATGTGCCACTGTGCCTGGCGTAATGCAGTCTTCTTATTTACCAACCTGACATTAATGTGAAATTTCTCTAAACTTTCAAATACTTTGCTATACTGAAGTATCATCACATTGTATATGCGTAGTTCACTTTAGTAAAAAGATAAAAATAGACAAGTTTCTAGCTTAATGTAAATCAGATATTATAAATCGAATCACAATTCTAATAGAGTAAAGAGAATGGGAGAGGGGAAAGAAGACGGGAGGGAAAAGAAGGGGATCATGAACTGAAATTTATTTCCATGCATGTATGAGTTTGTTGAGATGAACTCAGCTACTATGTATGACTATGAAGCTCTAACAAAACATTTTCTCTCAAGTTGGTATTTTAATTCTAGAAGGTTAAGGTCAATACCACAGCATGGGGGAAGAGGCAAAGCCCAAGGCTTTAGAGGCTTAAAGCCTATGGTCACTATTTAATGGTTACCTTAAACAATTCAATAACATCTTTACCTTCGGTTTTCTCATTTTTAAATTACAGGCATGTCTTAGGATGGTGGGATCATGGTAACAACTCTCCACCATCCATTTCTCTATTTTCTAAAATCCCTTTATATTTTCAGTAATTCTACAAGTTCCTTTTATATTTAAATGTGTATATGCAGTTTTAAAAACTGCTTGGAAAAACTCTGAAGACAAACTACAACTACTTTCCAATGGCTGCTCTAAATTAGAGTAGATTTGTTTCTGAATTTGGCTGTACATCAAAATCTCTATTTTAAGATTGAAGTTCTGCTACTCTGACTTGCCAAAGGCAAGGTACTTACCCTCAGCCTTACTGAGCTCCACTGCCAGCTGTTCTCTGGCCCTAGACTCTTCATGAAGGCGCTCTCGCAGTTCTTCTTGGCATTTAAGGAACTCTGTTGCCTGTTGTTTCTGTTTGAATGACTCACGCATCAATTCTGTTTGTGTAACTTTTGCATGTTCAAGCTAAACAAGAAGGGAAAGAATACATAAAGGAAGATGAAGTGTTGGAAAACCAGTGTCATTTTCCATTAAAGTAAGGATTTCAAATAAAAGACATATTTCTGACTTACAGTCACTTAAGACTGTTCTAATGCATGTTAACATTTGTGGGTAGGATAAGTCAATAGTAGACTCCACATTTGTTTTGAACACTTTAGAATTCGGAGGCATTAAAAATATAGCCTTCTTAGAATGCTATCATTGGCATATACTGACTCCATTTTTAAAATAGTTTTTAAGATGGTAATACACACTTGAGGCCAAAGCTCTCAATCGCCATAACTTAATCATTTGTGCGAAATTACAAAAAAGCACTAACTTTGCTTTAGTTATCTGAGCTTTTATATGTCACCATCTACTTATCTGTTTTTACTAAAACAACTACATGCAGAAAAAAAAACCTCCACAAAAAACAAAAAACTGAGCTCAAATGTTTCCAGTACTTAGCCCCAGAATTTTAAGAAATAATTGTATGTATTGACAACAGGCTTACAGCAAGTCTCTTAAATAAATTTTGTAAATTTACATAAGTTTGTGTATCAGAAAGACATTACTGCCATGTTTTAAGCTTAAAATGATAAAATGTAGTGGTTTCTAATTAGACATTAATAATGTATTATAAAATTAAGATAATATTTAAAATCTTATTCTTAAAGACTTCTGCTCCTCACACCTGAGTATTATTGCCAAACCAAATCAATTTCCAAAATATTCAGTATACAATTATTGTTTTTTTAATTTAATTCATTTTTTTATGTTGTAGATGGACAAAATACCTTTGTTTTACTTATTTATTTTTATGTGGTGCTGAGGATTGAACCTAGTGCCTCACACATGTTAGGCAATCACTCTACCACTGAGCTACAACCCCAACCCCAATAATTGTTGTTTTAAAAGAAAGTTTAAATTTTATTTATAACCTATTATTTAAAAATGAGCATAGATATAAGACTCATAATGGAAAATTAAACATAAATTTTAATTTGTAACTAATTTCCTAAAATATCTGTGAAAATATATTGTTACTTTAAAAAGGAAAAATTTTATGAACATGTTCACTTTTAACTACCAACAGTATTTTCCTTTAAATGTGGATAAATACTATATTTTAATTTTTACTATAAAGAAAATGACCATGAAGTATACATGCTGTACACAACTACTCTCCTGACTTTAGTCAATACATTTTTTAAAATACATCAATTGCTTCAATATGTACATAATTTTTATTATATACTAATGACCTAGAAAATACATGAAATATAGAGTTCAAAGTTATAACTAAAAGAAGATGAACTATTTTCCAAATTTACTACATAAATTTAATAGAGTATTTACAATAAAATAAATATTTGCTTTAGATAAATTTGATAAGTCTTTGTCTCTATGCTCCATTTCACGACAAGATCTAAACCACCTTCACATACATTTAGATATTTACCATGAAATCATGAAAAAACCCTTCAGTTTTAGAAACAAAGCAAAAACCTCAAGCAATCAAATAAGTAAGACTAATATATTTTATTTACAATAGCAATTGGGATCCACTGCATTTGGGATAAGAGTCCCCCTTAAAATTCTCATTTACATACTTTACACAATACCTTCTATCCAGTTAAGGTATGATTTACTCCTAATATCTATAATAGTATGAATTATATAAAAATTTTAAACTCAATATTTTCAAAGTATTTAGTAAACTCACCATTATACTTAAAGTATGGATAAGCTTTAGTAAAGATTATGACACTTAAAACAAAAGTTGTAGAAGGGGTAACAACACTATTCTAAAAACCATCTGGTTTGTTAAATATTACCTAGCATGTACAGTTAAAGTCACCAAAGTTATAAAAAAGTGCTGAATAACTTGTAGTCAATCATTCACAACATATTTGAGAATCAAATAAACCTGGAATACTGAATATGCAGGTATCTTTATGCTAAACACCTTTAGCAATGTTTATAAGTTTCACATTAAAAACAGAAAAAAGATATTTCTCTACAGAATTAGTTGACATATAGAAAACTAAAAATAAGTTCCTTATGGTGTAAGAAAATCTAGAAGCCAAGTTTGCTTTTACCTTGCCTGGAACTACTGTCAGTATATCATGGATGTAAACAATTCATTTAGCTGGTCTAGGTATCACAATACCTATTCTCTCAAATATAATCATTCCATTTTTATTCCCATTTTTATTCAGGATTGGATTCATAAACATACAAAAACAAGAATCTTAAAGACAAGCAGAATATTTTTTAAACAATTCACCTGGCACTGGAGAAGTGTAATATTATCTCATTCTGCTTTCTGGAATTAAGAACACAGCCAAGTTGGGACTTTTAGATCAAATTGAGCCCTTTGATACATTTAGGATGAATGGGCAGCAGTATATACCAAACAATAACAAAATAAGGTTCTATTCCGTTAACCTTATTAACAATACTTAAAATTTCATTTCTCATTATACTTATTTGTTAGTATATTAACAACATAAAGCATTTGAGTTTTAGTTTTATTATTAAACAAAAGCATAAATCACTTTTTTAAAAAATTATTTTTTAGTTGTAGATGAACATAATACCTTTATTCATTTATTTTATGTGGTGCTGAGGATCGAACCTAGTGCCTCACCCATGCAAGGCAAGCGCTCTACCACTGAGCCACAATTCCAGCCCATAAATCACTTTTTTTAAAAAAGTATTTTTCTTACTTATAATTCCAAAACAACATGAAGTTAATTTATTACCACCATATATGTTATTTTCCAAAAGGAAACAGCTACTTACCAGATAGTTTAGCTAAAATCTAATTCTAACAGAGAAAAACAAAATACTCAAGATTCTTTATCCACCCCCTCCAACCCCCACCCCCTCCACTTTTTTTTCCGCCCATACTAGAGATTGATCCCAGGGCCTCACACATGCTGGGCAAGTGCTCTACCACCAAGCTACATCTCCAGCCCCTTCTCCTAATAAAGTTATAACTCCTGATATTTTATAATGGGGAAATAATATAAACAACAACAACAAAATATATATATATATATATATATATATATATATATATATATATATATAAAGTTTATAGGGCCAGGGTTGTGCGCCTCAGTGGTAGAGCACTTGCCTAGCATGCATGAGGTGCTGGGTTCAATCCCGGGAACCACATAAAAATAAACAAATAAAATAAAGGTATTGTGTCCATATACAACTACAAAAATATTTTTAAAAATTAAGTTCACAAAATAAAAGAATTTTGCCTATTTAATTTTTATTCATTGGTCATCATAGTATTATAGAAAACTGCTTATTCAGAGAAAAATTATAATAAATTTTATTTGGAAATAAATACTTTACATTTATGAGTTTCTCACTCATGACAAGTCAATAGGTTCTATGAATACTTCAATCCCTTAAGATACTAATTAAAATCATTCTGCCTTGAACAGCTACAGCTAAATTAGTTTTCATAAACATTTCACAAGTTTTGCATTACATAAAAAGCTGACAGTTTTATTTGAATACTCCTCTGAACAAGATATATCTATCGTGAACACATAAAATAAATTTGAAATTCAGATAATTTTAAAAGAAGTAGAATTTATTGTTTTCTGATAAAGGCTGCAATTAGTTGGGGTAACAGATCCTCAACTAACAAGAAAAAAGAATTAGTATATAGATAATAAGATACTTTGAATTGTCTTCTTGAATTTGTAGCAATTTCCTTTTATGTTCTTACATTTAATTGAGCAAATCTTTTGGCCACAGGTATTACCTAGTTATAATATAATTAACCTTCAATTAGTTTAAATAAAATTAACACAGGTATAATTTACAATGAGAACTTAACATGTACTATGTCCATAAGACAACCAAGAATACTATGACCTGACTTATTTTATACTTCACACCAATATTGTTTCACTTAATCAAATACCTTATAATTAATAAAACACATTAAAGTCAAGACTGGACTTCATACTTTCATTCTCTATTAATCAGCATTATTGCTACTGTTTTAAACTGAAGATATTTTTATAAGTTTTTCTTTTTTTATATTCAAAGAAGCATACTTACAGATTCGCTAACTATAAATGTTTTGTCTTTGGAAAACATTTCTTCTGAAATAGTTAGTTGGTGGACCTCTGATTCTACTATATCATCAAGATGATCACTGTTTGGTAACAGAACTTTTCCATCTTCTCCTAACTCTTTACTAAGTGGCTTAAATTCTTCTTTAAATTTCATGTCCAATGCATCAGAGGTCTGAAGATCAATTTGATCCTGAGATAATTTCATTTCATTAAAATAATGTTTTTCATTTTGCTGACAGAAAGCAAGTGCTTGTTTTGATGACATAGTATTTTCTTTTCCCTTTGATAGTCTAGATAGTTCAGTTTGGTGAGCAAATGCAATGCTCATTGACACAATGACCTAAAGAAATCAATCAATCAAACAAAAAGGATTAGATTTATAAATACCAGCTGGATTTAAAAAGTGGGTCATTATTCAAAATTATATGAATTAGAAAAAAGCCTGGCCTCATAGTTTTAAAAACAAAAATAAATCCTCTGATAAAGTGATACAGAGATAGGCTATTTTTCAATAAATTTAACATCAAAGTGTTTTACTGCCTGCCTTTTAAAATAAAACAAGCAAAATTTTTCTAACTATAACATCAATAAATGCTCAGTAAAAAAATAAAAAAAAAAAATAAAAGTCTTTATATTTCTTCCTTCCAAAAAAATTCACTTGGCCATGAGTGATAATGTTCCGTGACAATCCTCCATCAGTATCTGTAGTTATTATCTAACATTACAATAATTTATCAGGGTAATACAACCACTTTTTCTCTTCATAACTTTCCCCTCATTTTTAGAATGCCAAACTCCTTCACAAGGTAACTATTTACAATGTAACACATATATAAAAACTTGTGGCATTCTGAAAAATTGTAATTACTATTCTATATCAAGAAAAAAATGTTCTTCTCGATGAAAAGCACCGCAAAACATTCTATGAAGCAGCAATTATAGTTGATGCTGTTATACAACTGTTTGGTGGACTATATATGAAACTTACAAATAAAAACAAAGTACATACCATCAATAAAATCTATGCTTTTTTTTGACAGTTCAAAGATCAAGAAAATCTATAAACCAAGAAAATCTTCCAGATAAACTATAAACTTACCTTAGCTATTTCTTCTTCTAATCTTTCTTGGTATTGTTTTTCCAACAATTTAACCATATTTGTTTCTTGTTTCATTCCACATTCATTAGAAAACTAAATTAAAGGGTGAAATATGACAATTTACACTGATTTTATACCATTAATTTTAAGGATGTACTCATTATTCCAAAAATATCACTATTTTTGGACACTTTCAAATAAAAATAAATTTCAGTTATCTTTAACTAAAAATATTAATCTAATAATCCTACAAAATAATTACACTTATTATAAACTTAAAGATGCAAAGAGAGAAATATATTTACATATCTGTAATTATTAGCATAAATTCTAGGGTGGGTTAAGGATACTTAAATATAATTAATAAGACATATATATATAAATGTATATTTATTTTAAGTAAAATGTTAACAAGTGGCTATGTTTGATAATGAAATTATGAGCAAATTTTCTTCTTGGTATTTATTAAAAGAACACAATTTTCCACATACAAATTATTTTTATCAATTAAAAAAATAAATCTTCTTTTAGAAATGTAGATATACTGTCAACATGAAAGTATTTGTTTATTTACAAATTATTTGAATTTCATCCAACAGACATTTAATAAGGGATGAGTGTGGCTCATATCTCTTCTTAATATCCAGAATGAGAAAGGGCAATAGGCAGTGATTTTAATTTTTACTAGAATTTAGAATTATTCAGTGAAGATGAAGTTGCAGTTGGGGGTTTGAAAAAAGTTTTGAATAATACAATGTTGAGGAGAGGCAGAGAGTGGTTCAGTGGCAAGCACAGTAAAAAAAAAAAAAAAGGGCTTTTCTATCATTACTTCTGTTGGAAGATGGCCTGATCCATTATTCCAGCCCTAGCACCTTGGATTTTAGGGAATCCTATACACCATTCTGAAGATACCCTCTGCTTCCATAAGAGGAAGAAAAGACTATGTTGGCCATGGTACTGAAGCTGATTTATTACACAGTTCATAAAGAAATGTTACAAAGAAAAAAATTAAACTGTAACAAGGAAGGAAAATTCTCAAATTTAACTTTCTCTGTGTTTTTCCTATGCTATGAAAATATTTCTATAGACATTCTGAATCTTTTACATAAGGTATTATCCTCATGCTTTATGCTTAATCTTAGCCAAATATTTACTACATAATTACAAAACTGAAGACATAAAACTGATAGTAAGAAAAAAGTATCAGTGTACATAACTGTTTAAAAATGAAGATTAAAAATAACATACCTCTATTGCATGATCAATATTATTTTTTAGACAACTTCCAGGATGTACTACTGATTTCTGTACATCAGATTCTTTAATTACCACTGAATCAACAGAGAAGCTAAATATAAATGAAAAAGTATAAAAAAATTAGTGTTATGTGTTTTATCCAAAGTTTCTACCATGCATAATGTGTACTGAGGCAGTGGGGAGACAAAAATGATAGTTCCCCCAGGGTTACAAGTATTGTAACTTAAAACATTTTTGACTAAGTTTTCCATTTAAAAGTAACAATGAATATTATGTAATTTAATGAATTTCAGTATAAATGTATGATAAAAAATTTATTATGTAAAAAAACATTTTTAATAAGTCTTTTAAAAATAACATCTTAGATATGCTTATATAGCAACAGTGTACATAATATAATATACTATATACACTGATACTACACACTACTTATATACCTAAGATATATGATACATATTATTCATATTACATGGATATCTAAATTACACAGACACAAAACATATAATAATATAGAATAGATTATATTGGATTAAATATATTAAAAGAGCCAGGTACAGTGGTGCGTGCTTGCAACTCCAGAAATTTGGGAGGTTGAGGCAGGAGGATCAAAATTTCAGGACAAGCCTTAGCAACTTAGTGAGACTGTCTTTCAAAATAAAATAAAAAAGGGTTGGAAATGCAGGAGGATGGCTGAATAAAGTATTTGCTTCCCTGACAGATCTGTGGAATGAACCAAGAAAAGCAGAAAGGCCACTTTTCAACAAGATGGGTGGGTGAATAGTCCAGAACTAGGAAGGACTTAACTGGAATTTAATACTGGATACTCAAAACAGATCATGGACTCAAGAGATCTTGTATAATAAATCTGTAAAATATCTGGAAGTACAAACCAGAATATCCCTATGTGAATGTAGTAAAGCAATAAAGGAACTAAAGGAACCCCCATTCCTAGGAAAACGGAGGTGTTTTGCAGTATGGAGAGCTTAAGAGCTCAGAGATACTGCTCAAAAAACAAAAAACAAACCAACAAACAAACAAAAAACCTCAGTAAGCTGTGCTGCACAGCATCTGTGTACAGGAGGGAAGCCACCAGCTTTCTTGGCGTCATGCATGGAGGACAGCAGAAAGAACCATTGCGAAGCAGTGGCTGGGGGGCCTGCAGCTAGGTGAGTCAATTATTGGCAGACCAAAGTCTGGCCCCCAAAATGTGCAAGGCAAACCTATGCTGTGTGATAGAGAGTGTTCCAAAGTGAGAAAATCAAGCATGGAGGGATATTTACACAGGAGAATACTGATCAAGGAAACCCACCTGGCTTTCCCCTCCCCATCCAATCAGCTGCTTGCAGTACTGGATGGAAGAGAAGTGCCTGACTGTGAATTTGAAAGGACAGGCAAAGGAGAGATCAAGTTTGGAGACCAAATGACAACCAGGGTTCATGGGGTCTGCAGGCAAAGTAGTGGGCTAAGAACAGATTCCTACATCACATGTGTAGAACCTAAAGGAGGTTCCCAAGGTGCGGTCTTCCAATGTGGACAGACAATTGCTGAGCCTTGGAGGTGTGATGACTTAAAATCTTCAGACCAATAGGCACGCAGTGAAGAGATTGGAACGTACCTAAGCCTACACCTTGGCTCTAGTAGTTCCGCTTCCAGGACTAACCCTCTCACCCTAGCAACCCTAACTACCCTGAGGGTAGAGCTAGCATCAAACTCCAGACAACATACCTAACTGCTCAGAAGAGAAGCTGAGAAACTTTTGAACTGCCATGGAAAAAAGTGTTCAATTTTTCATCCAGATTCCTTTTTTTTCTTCTCTCACATGTCTACCATTTTTGAAACCAAGTATTTTTCATGGATCAGTTTACTGAGGACTCGGATATCTGAATACTACATTACAGTTTTGTTGTTTATTATTTTCTTTTAAATTTTTTTTTACTATATATATATATATTTCCCTCTCATTTATCTGTCTCCTTGGATTCTCTTTCTCACTTTTCTCTTGCTAACACCCAACCTCTATTAAGTCCTCCCTTCATTCTTCCTATAATTTTTTAACTTCTATCTTTTCCGATCCTTCCTCATAAACATCACACCCTACATGACTTTTGTTCTCTCTTTGTCCACCAATGGAAACTGTAAACTTTTTTGCGAACTTACTGTTTATGTTGCAGACAATAATTGAACACATCATTTCAGTTTAATGGAACAAAACTGTGGATGCCTTAATAGGAGCTATTTGGTTTAAGGCTGTATATTGTTTGTATTGGGTGCAGTTATTATTTGTCTCTTCCTTAAAGGCGAGGTACTAGAAATCTTCAGGGACACTATGAATCTACAGGGTAGAAACTGTACTGCCTGAAATCCACACTGCTAGAAGGGCAGACATAAGAACAACATGAGAAAACAATGGAACAAAGTGGCCCAAACAAACCAAGATGATCCAATAATTAAACCCATAGACAACACAGTAAAAGAAATGTAGAAAAGGAGTTTAGAAAGTACATATTAGACTGACCTGGTACATAAAGAACGATATAGGGAATAAAATCAGAGATAAATTTGAGGAGGTAAAAGATCATTGCAGAGGCAGAGATTCTCAGAAAATGACAACAACAACAACAACAACCCCAGAAACCTTCAAAATGAAAAATCAATAAACCAATTAAAAATTCAATGGAAAGTATTATCAATAGACTACACCATTTGGAAGATAGAATCTCGGGCAATGAAGACAAAATATATAATTTTGAAAATAAAGTTGACTACACAGGGAAGATGGTAAGAAACCATGAACAGACCTTCCAAGAATGATGAAATAACAAGAAAAGACCAAATTAAGATTTATCGGGATAGGTGAAGGCATAGAGATACAAACCAAAGGAATGCCCAATTTTTCAATGAAATAATATGAATAAATTTCCAAAATCTGAAGAATGAAATGGAAAATCAAATACAAGAGGACCTCAAATGTACAGATCACAACAGACCCACATCAAGACACATCATAAAGAAAAAGGTCAATTATAGAAAATAAGGATTGAATTTTAACGGCTATGAGAGAAAAAATATCAGATTATATATAGAGGGAAACTAATTAGGATCTCAGGTGATTTTTCAACCCAGACCCTCAAAGCCAGGAGGTCCTAGAATAATATATACCTAGTTCTGCAAGAAGATGGATGCCAACCAAGAATTCTATATCTAACAAAATAAAACTTCAGATTTAAAGATGAAATAAAAACCTTCCATAATAAACAAAAGTTAAAAGAATTCACAACTAGAAAATCTGTGCTATAAAACATTATCAACAAAGTATTCCATGAAGATGGAAAAAAAAAGTCAAAGTCAGCAAAGGAAGGAGCCATACAAAAGGAATAATCAATCAAAGGAGAAATTAATTCAAAGTAAAAAGTAGAAATAAACTAAAATGACTGGGAACACAAATCATATCTCAAAAATAACCTTGAATGTTAATGGTCTAAACTAATAAACCCAAAAGACATAGATTGGCAGATTGGATTAAAAAAAACAAAACCCCAAAATCTGTTGTCTCCCAGAGACTCACCTCATAAGCAAAGACATCCACAGAGTGAAAATGAAAGGACGGGAAAAAACGTATCACTCACATGGATTGAGTAAACAAGCAGGGGTTTCTATCCCCATGTCAGATAAAGTGTACTTCAAGCCAAAAGTTAATCAGAAGGGACAAAGAAGACATTTCATACTGCTTAAGGGAATTATATATCAACAAGACATAATACGTTAAATATTTATGCCCCAAACAATGGAGCATCTACATATATCAAACAAACCCTCCCTCAATTTCAAGAATTAAATAGACCATAATACAATAATACTGAGTGACTTTAACAAACCTTTCTCACTACTGGATAGATAGTCAAACAAAAACTAAACAAAAAAAAACTATAGAACTTAATAATATAATCAATAATTTATACTTAACAGACATATAAAGAGTATTACATTCATCAACAAATACATGTTCTTCTCAGCAGCACACAGACCCTTCTCTAAAATAGATGATATATCTTATGCCACAAAGCAACAATTATGAAATAAAAAAAGAGATAATACCCTGCATTCTATCAGATCATAATGGAATGAAATTAGAAATCATTGATACAATAAAAAATAAAAACTACTCCAACACCTAGAGACTAAATAATACGCTATTGACTAACCAATGGATAGAAGAAGAAATCAGGGATGAAATTTTTAAAATACTTACCAGAGATAAATGAGAACTGATACAACTTATCAAAATCTCTGGGACACTATTTAAGCTAAATTCATTAAAAGAATGGAAACTCAATGAGCAAATGACCTAACATAAGATCTCAAAGCCCTAGAAAAGAAAAACAAATCAACACCAAAAGCAGTAGAAGACAGGAAATAATTAAAATCAGAGCTGAAATAAATGAAATTGAAATAAATGGAACAATTAAAAAATTAACAAAACAAAAAGTTGGCTCTTTGAAAAAATAAATAAAATTGATAAACTCAATTGTGCTAATGAAGACAGAAAACTCAAATCACTAAAATTCATAGTCACCAAAAATATTACAACAGATACTGTTGAAATACAGTAGAGAATCAGAAGCTATTTTGAAAATTTATACTCCAATAAAAATGAAAATTTTAAAGACATCAACAAATTTCTAGAGACAAATGAGCTACCCAAATGGAATTAGGAGGACATACACAATTTAAACAGATCAATATCAAGCAATGAAATAGAAGAAGCCATCAAAAGCCAACCATTTAAGTAATGCCCAGGACGAAACAGATTCTTAACCAGTTCTACAAGACCTTTGATGAATTAACACCAATAAGCCTCAAACTAATTCATGAAACAGAAAAGGAGGGAACTCTTCCAAACTCATTCTATGAAGCTAGTATCACCTGATATCAAAATCAGACAAAAACACATTAAGGAAAGATAACTTCAGACCAATATCCCTAATGAACATAGATGCAAAAATTCTGTATACAATTCTGGCAACTCGCATATAAAAACATTAAAAATATAGTTGTTATGGTTTGGTTGTGAGGTATCCCCCAAAAGTTCACATAAGACAATGCAAGAAGATTCAGAGGAGAAATGACTAACCCAATCAGTGAATTAATCCCCTGATAGGAATTAAATGAAGTGGTAGGGTATGGCTGGAGGAGATGGGAATTGAGGGGATGGCTATGGAGTATACATTTTTTATCTGGAGAGTGGAGTCTCTGTATGGAGTATATATTTTGTATCTGGAGAGTGGAGTCGTCTCTGTCTCTCTGTTTCCTGATCACTATGTGAGCTCCTTCCCTCTGCCACACTCTTCTTCCAGATGTTCTGCCTTACCTCAAAGCCCAAGGGATGGAGCTGGCCTTCTATGGACTAAGGTGTCTAAACACCATGATCCCTCAAATAACACCATGAGCCCTTTTCCTCTCCTAAAATTGTTCTGGTCAGATCCTTTAGTAACAGAAATAAAAAAGCTGACTAAAACAATAGTGCACCATATTCAAGTGGGATTCAAGGTTGGTTCAACATACAGAAATAAATAAATGTAATTCACCACATTAATAGACTTCAAGAAGAATCATATGATCATTTCAATAGGAGCACAAAAAGCATTTGACAAAATAAAGTACCCTTTCATGTTTAAAACACTAGAAAAACTAGGGATAATAGAAACATATCTCAACACTGTAAAAGCTACACATGCTAAACCCAAGACCAAAATCATTCCAAATGGAGAAAAACTGAAGGCATTCCATCTAAGAACTGTAGTAAGACAAGAAAACCCTCTTTTTACCACTTTTATTCAATATAATCCTGGAAACTAGCCAGGGCAAGTAGACAGAAGAAAGAAATTAAAGGGATACGAATAGAAAAAGAACTCAAATTATTACTATTTGCCGACAATATGATTCTATATTTAGAAGACCTAAAAAATCCACCAGAAAACTTCTAGAATTAATGAATGAAATTCAGCAAAGCAGCAGGACATAAAATTAACAACCATACATCAAATGCATGATACATCAAATCAGTGATAAAACCACTGAAAAAGAAATTAGGAAAACTACCCCATTCACATTATAGTCAAAAAATAAAACAGAATATTTGGAATCAATCTAACAAAAGAGGTGAAAGACCTCTACAGTGAAAACCACAGAACACTAAAGAAAAAAATTGAAGACCTTAGAAGATGAAAATATCTCCCATGTTCTTGGATAGGCAGAATTAACATTGTCAAAATGGCCATACTACCAAAAGCATTATATAGATTTAATGAAATTCCTATTAAAATTCCAATGACATTCTTTGTAGAACTAGAAAAAGCAATCATGAAATTCATTTGGAAAAAAAGAGACCCAGAATAGCCAAAGCAATCCTTAGCAAGAAAAGTGAAGCAAGAGGCATCATGATACCAGAACTTAAATTATACTACAGAGCCATAACAACAACAACAACAACAACAAAATGGGATGACACTGGCACCAAAAGTGACACATAGACCAATGATACAGAATAGAAGACACAGAGACAAACCCATATAAATACAGTTATCTCATACTAGACAAAGGTGCCAAAAATACTCAATGGAGAAAAGATAGCCTAAAAAATGGTGCTGGGAAAACTGAAAATCCACATGAAGCAAAATGAAATTAAACCTCTATCTCTAATCTTGCACAAAACTCAATTCAAAGTGGATCAAGGATTTAGGCACTAGAACAGAGACCATGCACTTAACAGAAGAAAAAGTAGGTCCAAACTCTACCATCTCAGCTTAGGAACTGACTTCCTTAACAAGACTTCTAGAGCACAAGAACTATAAGCAAGAATCAATAAAAAGATTCAAACTAAAATGGTTCTTCACATCAAACAATCAATAACATGAAGAGAGAGCCTACAGAATGGGAGAAAAACTTTACCACATACACCCCAGAGCATTAATCTCCAGGATATATAAAAAACTCAAGAAACTTAACACCAGGGGCTAGGGCTGTGGTTCAGTGGTACAGCGCTTGCCTGGCATGTGCGAGGGACCTAGGGTTTGATTCTCAGCACCACAT